>NC_090777.1:21013333-21337500 GCF_040054535.1 Antennarius striatus | reverse complement strand
ATCACTGTCTCCCAGGTGTCATTGGTATATTTTTCAATATATCCTGAGCATCAGATTCTCTGCTGCAACTAAGCAAATAAAAAAAATCCAAGCTCAGACTGAATCAAGCAATATCCCCACAATTTTCTTAGATCACTACTAGCAAAATTTGCACCAGACTTCTAATCATTTTGTCTGTTCATCTGATAGAATACTAATGATTGTGCTAAATATGATCTTAGTCAAACTCTCACTCTCCTACTGATTACTAGTATAGATTTTAAACTAATATTAAACCTTTCAAACTAGTAAATTGTGCGTGCGTGCGTGCGTGTTTTTCAATGACGTAAGTTATTGACCGCAGTCAGTTGTGTCAATATATTCTGCATCTACTGGATGAGTTAAGGTCCAAACCTTCTCAGGTCTGGACTACTCAGATTCCAGGTTTTAAATAATAGATGGGTGTTCTATAGTTTCAGGTTGTAAGTTTCTATTATTCTGAGGTGTGGGAAGAAATTTTGGACCTGTGAGTATCTCAAGGTTGACAAGAAACCAATCAATATTTTCTAATATTTTAAAGGAGGGCATTTATCTGTTGAACTGCAGAAGGTTAAATCTTGCATTTGCATTTTACCTTAATTGCCTTCTGATGTATGTAAACTGTAGACTATTTACCACTTTTTAAGAGGTAAAAAAAAAAAAGGGAATTTTATTCGAGGCCCGAGTTTATATGTTCTCTCCGTGTCTGCGTGGGTTCTCTTCAGGTTCTCCGGCTCCCTCCCAACTCCAAAAAAGTTCGCTTCAGGTTAGTTGGCCGGTCTCAAAGGTGTGTCCATAGGTGTGAATGTGTGCTTGAATGGCCCTGCAGTACACTGGTGTCTCTGGGATAGGCTCCAGCAACCCCGCGACACGCGACAGCAGATGAAGCGGGTATGGAAAATGAATGAATGAATGAAAAAGGGATTTTATCTTATTGGCACTGGTAATGAGAAACAGAAAGTTGTCAGTTGAAAGTGTGGTTAACACCCTTCCTTATACTTAATAATGCTATAGATTTGTTTTTGTTCGATTATTTTGTGAGTTACAGGAATTGTATTTCTGGTCTGGGCAAGAAAAGAAGAAAATTCTTTCCTTTCCCAGACCAGGGGGACATTTTCTGTAGTCACAGGCAGTCTGTTAATGATTTAAAATTAAATTATTTTACTGATAATAATTATACTGACAAATGTCATAGATTAAGTCATATACTAACCCTAAAAATATGGTTAATATTCTTGGTGATAACACATTCATATTCATTTCTTTTTTCATCAGTTTTTGCGCATATCTCCCATGCGTTGTGAATTGAGGCGATTTTGGCCTGAGCGCATGCAAGATCAGGAACAAGAGGAGATATGAACTGCTCTTTGAGGCAGTTGTGTCATGTGATCTTAGGGTGAAAAAATTTGCTTGACTGTATTAAGGAGAAATGTGTGCCTGAAGCAGTGTCTGCCCAGTGCACAATATTTTAAGTTTTCAGGCCAAGCCAACTTTTGCAACAGTGATATTTCCCTGTAGGTTTGATGTTACTTCTCACAACTAATCTGAAGTAAAACAGCATAGTCCAGAAAAAATTAAATTGGAATTTTTCACTAATTACCTGATATGCTGCACAATATATTTATGGGTAACTGCAGCTACATTTTCAGGGGGTTATGTAGTCTCACTTTCCCTGAATACTCTTGATTTGGTTGGTACCTTCAAAAATATGTTTTGTACCCATCATTACCTTTGTTCATCTTATTGGTTCACCATGTGCTGCTGACACACATCAAAAGTTGAGCTGTCTTTCTCCAACATTGTTGAAATTACTGGGGTTATAAGATGAGAGAATACCATAATGTAATATTTTTCCTGTAATCATGGCCAGTTTGATTCAGTGGGAATCTAGTGGCCATATCATTATGACCACTGAAAGGTGCAGTGGATGACTCTGATTATCTCATTGTCATGGCACCTGTTCGGTGGGATATACACTAGGAGAAAGGTGAACATTTTGTCCTTAAAGTTGATGTGTGAAAATCAGGATGTTACTTTGACACTACCTACCACCTACATGCAGACCATGTACATCCTTTCATAGAAACAGTATTCAGGAATGGTTTGTGGAACATAGCAATAAGTTTGAGGTGTTGATATGTTCCAAATTCCCAGATGTGTGGGATGTGGAATGTGCTTGCAAAAATGTCCAATCCGTGAAAGTCCCACCTCACAATTTACACGACATAAAGGATCTGCTAACATCTTGGTGCCAGATACCAGAGCAAACCTGTGAAATCTATAGGGGAGTTCATGTTTTCATGGGTCAGCGCTGATTTGGTAGAGGAAAATAGGACCTACACAATATTAGCTTGGTGGTCATGTCACGGTGGATCAATATAACTTCTTGCTATAGAAATGGAACACCATCATATTGAATCTATTTGTGGATTTTACTTTGTCTATTTGTACTATGAAGTGAAGTAGCCAACACTGAATAAATGAAAGGACTGAAGATGCTTGCAGAGTTAAAGGAAAGAACTGTAGGTCATGAGAAGGCCAAACACACAGATTACGATAGAGCCCTGTAGCAAAGCAGTAGAAGTCTCTCGCAAGCACAGCTCTTTTTCCACATGGCTGCTCCGCCTGTCGGGGAGGTTGGAGAATCTTGCTTCTCTTTGCTGTCTTTTGCAATGGCCTGCTGAAAGAAACAGTTATCTCAGTGAAAGCACATGGTTCACTCAACCAGAGGTTTTTAAAGTCTAAGGGCCTCAAGGAGTCTGTGATACAGGTCAACTGTTTAATTTCTTGCTCTTTCACTTGCAGGAGGTCAGCACTTTGACAGAATACATGAAATTCAGCAGCTATGAATGAATGGCTTTTATGGATAAAATTTTCAGATATTAGATTTATCACTACAAAGGAACTAAATATGAAATTTTATGTTACATACATCATAGCATCTTTTAATACAGTAGATGCACCCTCAACACTAACATCTTATTTATATTGAGTCTGTTGTCTAAAAGAAACAATCAAATTTCTGACTACAGGTGAGAGGCAGGGTACACTCTAGGTGTGTCGCCGGTGCATCACTGAGCCACATGAAAGACAAACAACCACTCACACACATATTCACACCTACAGGTTATTTTGTTTTTGGAGGTGGGAGGAAGCCAGATGTCATGTGTATGGTTTAGGATCTAAATGCAGTACAAATGGGGAGAAGCCCACATTCATACTTTTAATCATCCAAAACCCTACAACTGTTTGGCCAGGAACAGACAGGCAAAATCTAGGAAACAGGCAAAACCACGTGGATGCCCAAGAAAGCTGAAGAGTAGGATGAGTCGATGACAATCTGGCAGCAAACTGATGTCTGAACAGCTTAGGTAGAGTGGAAACTGATTGGGGAGGGGAAGCAAGTGGCTGCAGCAACACAGGTGACAGGAATGAGTGGATTGAGTGGGAATGAATTCAGGATACAGAGGACAGGAGGGAAAACTGGAACTAGGACCATGACAAAAGGACTAAAACCTGGAATCTTGCTTTGAGGCAGCAGTGCTATGTACACAGTGTTTTAACTTAAAACACTGTGTACTTTAAGGTACAGGATTTATACTGATTCTTTGGTACTGTTTTCTGTTATCTACAGTCAAAAATAATTTTGTAGTCTTTTGCAATACCCAAAATCACCACTCAACCTTGACCAATAAATTATCTTAATCACCCAAAAGTCTTTCACCAACATCTGGCAAGCCCTTCCTGTAAAAAGTGACCAAACAGTTTGAAGGTGTTATTGTTTTGTTCAGATTGTGAACTTTGAGTGGCGTATTTTTTACCTGCTTTCTGTTGGGGTTTTTTCAGTCCTTAAGAGTCCCTAGAAGACCTGTTAATGTTACACGTGTGTTCTTCATGTCATGTTTCTTTGTATAAATGTGGTTGCGTTACATATTAGATAATTTCATCTGAAACAAAGTTGTTGCTCTATTTGGTTTATTCTCTCAGTCATTATAGTCTAATTTGATTTGTTTATATGCTCATTAATATTTTCTTCTTTTACTTCTAACTACTTTACTTCAATATTCTAGGATGGGAACTACTGGAAGCCACCATTTCTATCTCTCAAATATGCCCATAGCCCTATATAACCTGCAGATTGACTGAGAGAGAGCAAGAAATCCTTCATGTGCTTAACCTGAGCCCGCACACTTTAACCCTCCCCTAAACCGGCTGAGACAGAGGTCTTTATTACGGAGGAGGAGTGGGTTCAGAGAAGAGGAGAGGAATGAATCAAGAGGTACAGGCAGTAGCTCTTCGACCCGATCTGACTTTACTAGCAAGCTATGCTTAATAATATGATAAACGTTCTCAGGACTAAACTAAAATCTAGTAAAACCAAAGTGTTATACATTGGATTTTTTTTTATGTGGTTTATTCTCAACAAAAGTCTGTATTTTCATTATGTTCCAGACGGTTTCATTTCTTTTCTTTTAAAGTTAATTTAACTTGCATCTGAGATAGTTTGAAGTTCAGTAAATGTGCACTCTGAAATGATTATACCGATTCATTGGCAGAGATCTGTTTGTCTCCAACAGTGGAGCCCCACATAATTTTATTGAAGGTGCATTTAATATTAAGTTGCCTCCTCTGAACTGATGCACAAGGGCAGTAAGTGATAACAATGTTAACATGTTTAAGGAAAAACTTTGTTTTTGTGTTAAAAACAAATTCAGTCACATTTGGATGTTTGTGAGACTTCTCTTCCCTTGCATCAGCTGTAGGCTAATTAGCAAAAGCATTTCATGTACCAGATATTCAGGCATGATTTCATGATTTCCTGTATTAATTTGTTAAATGGGCAAACCAGGTTTTTAATGGTTACATCTGTTTTAAACCATCCAAGAGAATGACAAATTGATCAAGAAGTGGTCCAGCCCCTCTTGCTTTATCCTTCCTGTCCATTGTCAATCACACATCGACTGCTAGGAAGAACACAGTAATAAACACATGCATACAGATGTTCCATGTGAGCACGTTCCTCATGTAAATATGTTTATTGTGGTGCGACCTGTTGTGCCATATGTAAGGCCTTGTTTGCCTTTGTTCTTAATGTGAAGGGCACCTGAGTGGAACCAATAAAGTGGTACCACAATGGTTTTGATCACTTTAGGCTATAAGAACCCCCTCCAGATGCAGCTCACATCAGGACAGCGATGCAGGAGAATGATTCCAAATATGAGCAGATTTTTGGACGACTATAAAACACCCCCACCATCCGTCCCATTGTCACATGGACCAGTTAACTAGCGAGAAAAATACACCAGGTATTCTCACTCTTACCATTCATGTAATGACGTTATAGTGCAAATTTAAGGTTTCAATGAACGTGTTTAGTTGTGACTGTTAGAATCAGGCAGAGGATTCAAGTTGGCTAAGTCTCACAAAACTAAGAATCCTTAAATTGACATCTTTTGTGTTGTGAAATAGTGCATCTGCTCTTTTCCCCTGAAGATTAAAGTGTTTCTCTTTTTGCATAAGTTATTGTGATGTCATTAGGAGTTGTCTTTGTTTCCAGGCACAACCCCTGACTAATTATCACCCAATTTTCCCTCTTATTCTTTATTAACTTCTGCAATAATGTAGCTCCAAAAAATTACATGTAAATAATTCACAATGATGATATTGTTTAACCAAGGCATCAGCTATGCTGTAAAACTCCTGAGGGCGATGCAGTTTATTGTCTCTATGGGTTGCGGTACAGAAACATTCCACAGAGCCATCTGATTTCATTAACAAATAAACATGTGCTCTGCCTTGTTTTGCAGTGCTATTATTGGCTGATGTAATTGCTTAATTTCCTCACAGCAATCATGTCATCAAATCTAATAAATACCTTGTTGGTGTGATAAATCTACAATTTCAAGCCTGCACAAAATCAAGATGTGGAGTCAGCAACACTTTGTATCACAGAAAATTATCATTTCTTTCTAACTGCTCAGAATGAGGAGGAGCTGCTTGTGATGGAGAAAGCAGTGGTAATAGCGTCAGAAGTGAGCAAGCTTGTGTAATCACTGTGGCATAATTTTTTGTACCACCTCTCTTATGCCTCTGCTGGATTCCTCGGCACGGATGTGATCAACAGAGAGATAAATGGTAATCTCTAGGCATTCCTACACATGCAAGCACATGAATAAGTACACATGCACAATCTCATGCATACACACACACGCAGAATCATGGTTTGATGATAATCCTGAATACATCTGAACGGGCACGAAAGCACTAGTATGGAAAATAGATTCAAGGGGACGAGAGGAGAGAATTGAAAATGGAGAGGAGCAAAGAAAGTATGGGAAGTGATGGAGTGAGAGGGAAAGGAAGGAGCCGGGCTTTATTTAATCTCAGCAGAAGTGTCGATAGAGCAGAAAGTTCAGCAAGCTGGATCGGTGGCTAAGCCTGGAGTTTCTCTTTAACTGTTCAGCTCCTCTGGCTGTGTGTATGTATGTGTGTGTGTGTGTGTGTGTGTGTGTGTGTGTGTGTGTGTGTGTGTGTGTGTGTGTGTGTGTGTGTGTGTGTGTGCGCGCGCGCATGCGCACGCGCGCAACATTGTTTTGAACGTGTGCATTGGCAAAGAATCTAGAACATAGTGCTGCTGCAAGAAATGCATTTAATCAAGTCAGAACAAAGCAGTTGTGTAATTTTCTTGTGAGGGCACAAAGAACACGAGCTCCCTCTGACAGAGAATAGCCGACTTCTTCAGTAACAGCACAATGGTGTTATATCACATAATAGAGACATTTTTCAAATCATTTGGCTGGGCTTCTTTTTTGTTGTTGTAGTGCCTTTTCTTCCCCCCTTAAATTGTCCAAACCCTAGGATTCATAAAAAGTCACATGGTGTACTTTGCACACCAACTGAACTCTAATTTTGTAAGATAAATGTTTTGTATCACACGGTATCAAATAATAGTGTTGCATCTAGTACACAACCCTGCTGCATGAGTGTTTGAACAGAAATAAATAACCAAAGCAATCGTCCCCCGCAGTAAGGCAAGATATCCTAAACATGTACGATGCAGTATTGAAATTGCACAGTGCAATTAATACCTACGAGCTCAATTATAGAACAAGTGGTGAATTTAATGCATGTCTAAGTGAGGAAGAGTTGCTGCTCAATACTAAGGTTGTTTTGAGGGAATCTGGGCTGGGCTCATGTAAGAAAACACATCATTGACATGGCACACATGATAACCATAAACCTAGGCTATGTTTAGGCAATTAAAAAGTAAACACCCTCAGACCTTCAATTAATTTCTACTTCAAGCTGTTTTTGAAATCTGAATGGTTCCATAAAATTTTAGTGTTTATTATGGACAGTTAACTTGTCCAGGAACTCACATTTGCTTCTGCAGCTACAGATAGAGAAAAAAAACATCGCTGTGGGAAACATACCCTGAACAATTAACATTTCTGTGAGAAACACTGTTCATGTTGAAACTGATGTCCAAGTTTGATTTAAGAGTCTTCTGCCTGCAGTAACATTTCAAGATGTATTATTTAAATGAGTGTGTTTTCATTTCTCAGTGGCGAACTGAAAAAATGTGCAACACACTCTATACACATATGACGCTACTGTCCACATTAAGACATCCATGCAATTAATTCACAATACAATTGTAACGGTATAAATTATGTAGGAAGTTCTCAATGGACAATCATAAATAGTGATTGGAAGTATACAAGTTATTAGTTGCAGTCGGACAAACAAAGACAATTGATTATTTGACTGCCTGGGTAGAGTTATTTATTCCCAGACGGATTTTTAAAAATCATGACTCATCCTCATTCAGACATTACTGTCTTTTTTCAAGGCCTTTCCTGTCCAACAGCAATCCAACAGTATATATTTTTAAATATACAGAATTTCCCACACTATACGGCACACCTAAAAGCCTATAATTTTCTCCTTATAGTGCAGAAAATACCGTAGTTAGCATTGGTGCAGTGAGCAGCGCTGTTACCTCACAGCAAGAAGGCTCTGGGTTTAATTCCTTTAGTGTGTAGTTTTGATGTTCTCCCTTTGTCTGTGAGGTTAACTCCAGGTAAGGTTCTCTACCTTCCTCCTACCTGCAATTCAAAAATATGCAGCTTAAGTTGATTGGTCACCCCATTGCTCTGTAGGTGTGAGTGTGAGCAGTTGTTTGTCTTCCGCGTGGCCCCGTGATGAGCTGGCAATTTATGTGGAGTGTACCCCACCTTTCGCCGGTAGCATGCTGAGATAGGCTCCAGCGGCTGTAGACAGGACAGATATGACAGGAGACAGGAAAACAGGGAAGTGGAGGCAGAGAAAGACAAAGAAATAGTGTGTGAGAGAGGCCAGGTTGAGAGGTTTTAGAGATGTACTTTAGCCATGGGGGGAAACGCGTTATTGACCCAACAAGCCTTCTCTACTCTTCACTGCACTGAATCCATTCTGTTATCCACTCTTCATTCCCCACTACTGCCTGTTTGAAAATCTCCACCCTGTCTTTTATCCATCAGTACGTCTCTTTCGGCCCTTATATAAACCTTCCAATGAGAATACAAACCTTTTCAAAATCCCTGTCATCCATTTGAACATTGAACTATGCAAACCCTTAAAAGATTGAATACACGCACACTTTCATGTGTAAATAGAAGAGACACACATGCAAAAAAGCCTCTCCTTCTTCCTAATATGACTGAAAAGTGTCATCTGAAGCCCTGACCACAGATGTAGATTTTTTTGGATACACTTTGACTAAATTTAGCCTCACCCTGCCTCTCCTACAAGCACCAAACCCTCTCTACATACAGTAGCTTTCAGTAGAACGGCTTCTACTACATTATAAAATGACAAATTGTATTTGATGATGCCCTTGTTGGTGATTCTTATGACAATATAGACCCGATGCTGGTGGTTTTGATCATTTAAAGTCCCATTAGGATCCTATATTGTACTACTGATGAACTGATCAATACAAATACAATACATCAACATGATCTACATGTTTCTGTCGGGCCAGGCTATATTGTTCTGTGTTTTAAAATAATAGAACAGAGTAAGAACTCCACCGAGTGCCACGTGGGAAGAAGTGAATCTACCCAGCAGTCATGCCTGCAGAATGCCGGGAGTGATCTGTTTAGCAAAGACAACAGGGTTTTAGTTAGCCTGTAGCAATGGGTATGAATGACTGTTTTTCCTTGGCACACAGTATTCAGGTTTGAGAGGAATTGTGTCACTCAAGGATTTCACTTTGAATGCATGTTTATTTGTTCCTTTCATTTACAATTAATGGTTTTTTTTATAGTTGTGATAAATAAGTACATTCTAATCCACTGATATCGTTGCCAAGTCACTGTGAAATCTTTACGTCATAAATGTGTTTTTGTGAGGTTCTTTCAAACTACTAAACACAGTGTAGAACACTTAACTAAACAATGCATGCAACGAATTGGAAGAAAGTAAGACAATGAGAAAAGTAGCTTCCTAAAAAAATGTCTAAAAATGATGTATTCAAGAGAGTAGCCTACAATTTTCACTTTTAAAGATGTAATCAGGTGCGGTGGAATTTTCTGAAAAAACATTTGAACTCTCTCTGGCTCTCTAAGTGGAATTCCTCAGGGTTTGGTTACAAACACAGTAACCCTCATCTGCAGTGTTTGTGAAGACCTGACCCTGAAACTTCACATCGCAGGTGAATACCTGCATCAAGCATGTGTTGAAGGCCAAACAAACATCATCACACCTTGACAAACCACCCATTTTAAACCATGTCTTTTTATTTCAGCAACATTGTCTCACAATCAATGCTGGAACTAAACTACCCCTTTAACCTTCACTCCGCTTCAGCTTGTCCCATTGTTTTCCTGTGGAGGGAGAAGTTTAGTCTAAATAACAAACCTATCTTTGATGTGGAGCCCATGTTCAAATTGACAAAAAGAAGGTCAGAATGTTGTGCAGAATATTTTAATTCACCATCTTTAAAAGCAAAATAAACTATTCCACAAAAAATAAAGCAACAAAGACAGTTTAAGCAGGAATATATCTGAAAATTAGCTCACCTCAGATGGCCAATGTCGATATTACTGACGAGATCTTGTACCGTCTCCTGGAGGACATCAAAGTTTTCTTGTCCGACCTAAATTACCATTGGAATCTCTAGTTATCTATCCATAGCTCCCTCAAGAAGATGAATTCTCCTTTCGTGTTAAGCTAAAAATTATTCATGCACCCCAAGTATTTATAGGTGATGTTGCTATTACAGTAATTGCCATCTTGTTTTTACGTCGTGATTTAATAAATTTAAATATATAATCGCCATTTGCGTACAATTCCTTAAGACTAACCAGAAACAATAACAGGACAGGAAAACAACACATAAATGAAATAAAATACAGGTATACCTCATCTCACATCGTTCCGAGTTGTTAGTACTTATGAATATTTGTAAGTCAAATGTTCGTATTTTGAGGACTACCTGTATGTGTGTGTGTGTGTGTGTGTGTGTGTGTGTGTGTGTGTGTGTGTGTGTGTGTGTGTGTGTGTGTGTGTGTGTGTGTGTGTGTGTGTGTGTGTGTGTGTGTGTGTGTGTATGTATGTATACACAAAACGATCTGCTTTTGTTGAGTGCAGATTTATGGATGTGGTCATGTCTCAGAAGGGTAAATAGCTTCCTTGTGTGCTTTTGATCATATTTGATCCTTTTTTGTATTTATTTTTTAAATGCCTGAGCTGAACTTTCCCTTTGCAGTGGCTTCATAATGTAGTCTGAGCAAATGATGCTGTGAAACAAATGCATATTAATTCCCTTGTCAAACCACAAATGAAATGAAACCACATAAATAAATACTGATGGAAATTCTGAATCCAAAAGCAGAGCACTGGAACAAGCAAATTTTGAAAAACCTCTTTACTTATTCTTCACCACTAATAAACAAAGTTTTAAAAAATGAAAATGCTCAAACTGGCAATCAGACAAGGAAATTTGAAGTCCAGGTGAGACCAAGGTGAAGTTGAATGCAGGAAAGAGATGATATGACATTAGAGAAGTAACGATAAGGCTAAAAAAAAGCTTTAAAATATGAACAAAAAGATATTAGGTCATGCAAGTGGAGCAAAAGAAACAAGGAATAACTATTTATTTTAATGCAGTGATGAACTGCCAGTAAATGTGCAGTACTGAATAGGAAATGTCGGAATAGATGCATTGTATCAATGTGTGATTGCAGAGCCTCTCATAAAATTATGGTACCATCTTCTTGCAGAAATGGCGTGAGGCGAATACTTAACGAATGTGAATTTAGCAACAGTAGCAACATGATTTTCAAAACACAACTTCAAGGACTCGACCTCCTCTTAACAATGAGCCTGGATTAAAGCATACATTGTATGTAAACACTTTCAGTCACAGAATGGATTAAACTCATGTCTCAAGCTACTGCTGTACATTCTTCATTCATTCTCTCATCACATCTCGCCTTGCAAACAAACAGCTAAATGCATATGAAATGAGACATGAAGACAAAGTACATGTGAAAAAAAAAAAATTGTTTTCACATGTCACACGGAGAAAATAAGCCTTAGTCTCAGTTTGGCATCCTACATATCTCATAGATGTCTAGGAAAAGTTTTGAGATCTATTTTCAAATTTCATTTTCTGAAATTGATCTTCGAATATGATACCATTATTGATTTTTTTAAAAATATGTCAAAAAATTGAATATGTAATAGAAAAGCTTCTAACGTAAACATGTAAACAACATGTTAGAGATTCCTTCAACTCAGACTACACAGCTTTTAACATTTTATCTGTAGAAATTTGGTCACATCACACACATAACGAGAAAACCAAACATAGAATTTTCACAAAATCAAATTTGTGAATCATGGTGCTTCATAAAATTGTTATGATTATAAATGACAGAGAGTGATTCACCTCTTCATGTGATTTCAGAGAAATGACAATGATTGACTTGGTACAATAATATACTTTAGTACTTCAAGGACATTAATATAATGAGAAAAAAGTAAAAGAAAAACAAGATGAAAATGGTTGCAGAGTCTTGAGCAACACATGCTGTGAAGTGATTCGGTTTGGTTACCAGTATTACCTTAAAATACTGGTGCAGCATATCTCTTTGATATGGATACAAAACTACTGATGTAACAATCCAGATTTTAAAAACATAGATATGATATATCTAAGATATTACTGCAGCTCAATGAGTCCACAGGCAGGTCAGGAGTTTTATGGCTGGATCTGCAAACCCCTCACATTACCAAGTAAACTAGGTGGAACATCAGTACCCACCAAGGTCCCAGATCAGATTTTTTCTCAGATTGTCAGAAGGGGCAAATCAAAATTAAATAGAGCTGAAACTAGTTTGTTCTTTATTAAAATCCAGAGGTCTACGTAGAGGTGAAAGAGATACAAAATTACCTCACACCCAGCTGCAGACCAGCAATATCAGTCAGTAAATCACCTGGCTATTTTTCAGCCCATAGTGAGACTAAATGGCTGGAGCAGTCTGTGGGAGCCTCACAGGGTGGTGGGAGTTCCTGTCTTTAAATGCAGTCCTTTTTCCTTCCCCTGAAACTCCATCTATCAGCAGGGACAAACTCTGAAAAGACAGTTCCCTTTAGGTAATGGATCTGACCGGTGCGGACAAAAGCAGGACAAAATCCCTCCAGGTGGAAACCACAGAGATACAACAGAATATGACACATTCATTTTTAACATTAGACTTTGAAGGTTTCATGGAAAATGTACGCAATTGTACAAACTCACAATTATAAAGGAAGTTGTTCAGCTATGTTTACATCCATCATCCTCTACAGAGCTACATCATTCTGTCATTTCCTGTGTCACGGCTTTGTTGCTCCTATCAGGTAACAAAGTGTGCAGACAGCTGTCCTGGTGTCACATACATTCTGTCATCACAATGTATGAGATGGATTGAGAGCACACGGACATACTGTAGAAAAGAACTACCTGACAAAACAATAAAGGCTCTGTGTGCCCGGACCTACTGTTTACACATTGCATCACGTTTCCATCATTGCTAACAACTCCATGTAAGGTTGAGGCTCCATCAGATGTATGCAGCATAGAGAATGGAACAAATAAAGCACTGATGGCACCAGTAAGGCTGTCAAGGGACAGATCGACCTCAAAACGGAAGGTGTGTTCATCTGTCAGCATTGCCCACTAGCATTGACTTCAAGGTCTGCCATATTTATCAAACAGCAACACAGACAAACACATATGAAGACAAACATGAACACACAGATACGCTGGACTGTTGGGAACATTTCCTGTGGCAGACAGAGTACATTCATTACCTTGACAGAGAGAGGAGGTATAATCACACCAGATTGGTTAAACCTGTGCCAAACCAATCTTTCACAGGTCACTATTAGTAGATTAGAATCCATCTTTTACCATAAGAGGCCAACTCCCACAGTGACTGCTTATATTGGAAGCCTAATAAAGTCTCAGAGGAGAACAGACCATAATATGCACAGTGCTCGGAGAGAGTATATTACAGACCATTTCTCTTGATTGTTATTTTACCAGCATCCGATTAGAGAAATTAGGACAGCGCTATGGATAGCTCATCAGATATCAGCACTGTAAAGTCAACCATGGAAAAGCTTCTAATGGTAATGTAATGGGGATATTTTCTTCTGCCTTTGTTTCATATTTCCGACTTAATATAATATCTACAGCAACGTTCTATCAGTATGTGTTTAAATGTGTAATTTCTCAAGCATAGCCAATTAAGTCTAAAGCCTCCATCAGGAACACATTTTCAATGATGGAACTGCCACTGGTTTTTTTTTAGTCTTTTATTCGAAATTGTTAGAATGTGAAATTACAGATTTATGAACAATTAATAGTATCTAAACATACTTGAATTAGTTGGTATGTGTTTATGTGCTAAATACAAACTCCTCTTAGGGTGTAAAAAAAAACCTGGTCTTGCAATTCTGCAAACACACATGCAAAAGGAGATAAGTTAACACCTACGCAAAGGATAATGGAATTATATGAAACATCCATAAAAGGAAAAGCACAAATATGACAGGAACTATTTGCAACAGCTAATTTTATTTCCTATAATTTGATTTGTTTAATTCTGCATGCATTAAGCAGTAGAAATCGCTAACTCCACCCTCTACCTCCCACTGCCACTGTTTCATGAGATCAACATTCCATGAGAACTCAAGTTCCCTTTTCAGAAGCATTAATCTGTGAGACTGGCACACTGATTTAATGTACTTTATTCATGCCCACACACTAGCATTAAAGAATGAAATTAGCATCTTTTAATTCCCCGTATTAAATTTATCACATTCAACCTTGAACTTAATTTAAAACATTAGGCACTAGTGAGCTATCCAACTTGCTGTAGCTAATGAAGCACTGTGAAAGGATAAACTACTTCCTCTCAAAAGAAAAACCCTCACATTCATAGATTTGATGCAGGAGATCAACGTGCAGAAAGCTGCTGCTTTAGTTAGGCCGAAAATTATATTAAGGATGAGGGTCATTTAAAATATAGATTGAAGGAACTAATCCTTTACTAAAATGTGTGAGCGCTACTCTCCCCAGAGAAATGTTTCTACGGTCGTAAAACAGCTGTTGACCGAGTTTTAAAAGTGGTCATTGACCCACAATCAATATATAATTTGGAGCTGTTGGTATTGCGATGATTCTTACACTGAAGTGACAATAAGTGAGCTTACACCAGGGGTGTCAAAGTCAAATACACGGAGGGCCAAAAAAACTAATTTGCTACAAGCCGAGGGCCGGACTGGTTCAGTGTTTATTAAAACATATTGACATGAACATAGCCTACTGAACCAAGAGCTAACACAGTGTATATTATTTAATGATTAAATAAATAAAGCAATATTTTGTTATGGCTCTGTCAGTAACTTATATCATGTATCATGTGACTACCTACTAAAAATGAGGTGAAGCCGGGCATCTTGAAGCGCACATACTCGAGGGATTACTGTATATCACAACGTTATGTAAAATATGAAAAATAACATCCACAGTGGTTTGCTGAACAATGTGTTTAGGGCATTTTTTTTTCATTTGATATGTATACAGAATGGAAGGCCAGAATTTAATAGATACAAGATATTGGATTTCATTCATTAGAATTTAAAGCATGTTATTTGTTACAACCCCTCTAGGAAAAAGGGGATGTAAAACAGCAACCCAGGTAAAATGGAAAATGAAATTTATTGTGGAAATCTAGTATGCAAAAAATGGTTAACTAAAATACAACGAAACAACCAAGGAAGAGGGCCAATGGGTGCTGTTTAGAAAAAAATAAAATATAACAAGAGGACTCACTCTGAGTTTTAAAGTGCCACATTGTAGCTAAACAGGAATATCAAAAATGACAACAAAAACTCCCCTAACTGAGGAGTCTAAATGGGATTACACCAATCACAAAAGTGGGACAGAGCATCCAGGGCCAGACGGTGCAGCATCTCAACAGAGAAGGAACACAATTAAACACCAATACAAGCTGGAGTTGTACCATTATCACTCACATAGATACTGTAAATTAAGCTTAATGTTAAACTGTTAACTTTTTCAAAACTTTTCTGTCATCGCTCCAGTATTTTGAAATGCCTCTCTATATTTCACTTCTTTTTTCTGTTCTTATTCTTTATTTATAGTAATATTATATTTTGCAGCATTTCAGCAGTGAATTTATCAGGTGTTCTTCAAAGTTGCAAACTTAACTGAACTGAAGTTAATCACATCAAGTTCCTGATGCTGTGTAGCACAACTTCGGTGTACCAAAATATGCAGTATATACGTAATACAACACCGATCAGTGGTGCACATAATAACAATACAGCACATGCTGGCATATTCCCCTTAAATAACTCTTAAATGGGCTACCGTCATTAACACAAGTAGACCCTTCATTTTACTAAATGTATTGCTATAAAAATATAATGAGTCATTTCTGTCAGGGTGAAAACATAGTACTGTAGTTATCAGACAATATTAGAACCAATTTAGTCACATAAACCTATAGAAGACACTTGTTCTTACTGAGCTCCAAACCATTACGGATATATAGAGCACCGTCTTCTCATTCCTTGACCAGGCAAAATGACCATAACTGTTACATTATGTTAAGTAATTACCACACTCTGCAGGGGTTAACACATAATACCCAGCCAGTGAGCTGCTTCTAAATTTGAGTCTCCATTTCATGGTATTAACCTGTCGACCCCCGTAAGCGGTGGTAATGTGCAACCTCTAGCATGTAATGTGGCGTCTGTGTGTGTGTATGTGTGTGTGTGTGTGTGTGTGTGTGTGTGTGTGTGTGTGTGTGTGTGTGTGTGTGTGTGTGTGTGTGTGTGTGTGTGTGTGTGGGAGGAACACCACTGACCTCCAGTAACAGACCTATTAATGGCTTATCTCCAGCTGAGGCAGCCATGAGGGCAGATCTCTGGTGGCAGTGCCATCACTGAATACTTTGTTAGCAGGTCTAAAAGTCATGTGTGCATGCATACATATATACAGTCATTCACTTACTCATTAAGCACCATGCAGAAATATATGATTGTACACATGTGCACGATTAATTGACTGTTTGCACAGCAGACATTCTGAGGGAACAGCAGCACTCCGGTTCCATTCAGGGTCACAGTGACAGTGAGCCATCATATCCTGCAGCAAGATTTTGTTCCAAGTGGAGTTGAGCAATCCTTACAAACCTATATTCCTTCCTATAACATGTCAAAATGTTTACTGTGTATGCACTCCATTATAATTACAAACAGGCACATACAAACACAAGTATCTTATTTAATCCTACATTAAAATCTAAAGTCATCGCTTACAAAAATTTAAACATTTCATTCACTAACCTAAGAGATGAGACATCACACCAGTGTTCTCAGTCTCAGAACTTGAATCACAGAGATGCTTTGGCAGCCGCAGTGCCAGATTTTCAACTGGTGCTGGTCCAAAATAATTTTGGATGGGCTTTTGGATCGAGGAAGTTAATATGATTTGCTTTCCTCTCACAGTTGGTAAATAGTCTTGTTAACGAGGAAAGAGTGATATCATTCTGTGGAAAGTGACAGATGTGTCCGGTTTGTTAAAATAATGTTGGGGAATCTCATTATATACCTGCTATATCTATTTATTGCATTTCAACACGTCTGTATACGGCAACAGCGCTTTGAATAATTAAAAATGAAAGTTAAGAAAGTAATTTAGAATGGGTCAGTTGTGGTCGGGTCTGTGACCTCACAAGGCTGTAGTGAGATGAATTATTTAATTTGTGCTTTTCTTTCATGTAATAAGTTTTTAACCAATGAATATTCATTGTATGTCTTTGACTAATGGATTTCTTAATTTAATTGAAGAAACCTGTAATATTGCTTCTCCAGTATTAATGTTATTATTACTGTGAAAGCTGTTATTAAAGCACAGCACATTAGTATGTAGTATTTTGACTTTTGTAATCTGGTAATTACTAAAAGCTCCCTCCCATAAAAGAGACGAACAGGCTGAAAGCATCTTCATCAACTGATGTAGATTACTGACTTAATCGACTGATGCAGAGCAGCTCCCTTACAGCTTGGAGGAATACAGGTATGTTGCAAGAAAAAAAAGATGAGTGCACTGTATTTGTCATGTGTGGCTTTTAGCCGAGCTTTTATTTGACTCTGAGTCAGTGTTATTTAAATCTTGACCTGTGCTCTCCAGAGCTCCAATAGTCTGGCTTCAGGGTAGCTCATTCCATTAAGACCGCACTCCTGGAAGTCACAGGGGGACCCTTCAGAGCTGAGCTCAGAGCTACTGCATTCTCCTCCCCGGTGTTCTTTGTGTGCTTTAATCACACCAGCTGTGCAACAATGTACGCTCCCCTTACCTGCAACAGAAATATTTCGGGGTATTCTGCGTGAAATTTTAGTTATCAACAATAAATCAGCTAACGTCATCACCGCTCCCGGTTTGATCACTGTTGTATTTCTAGATCCAGTCAACAGTTTGTTCTTTTCAGGTAATCTGACACTTAAGTTGAGGTGTACTTCTCTGAATGATCTGTTTGTCAATGTCAATGGATTAATGCTAACTGGTTCCCACTCAGTCTAGTAGACCTTGTTTGAGGCCACATAATTTCTATGGTAAGACCTCCTCATTTTCCAACGCCTTCCTCAACTGGATGGATGGATGGATGGATGGATGGATGGATGGATGGATGGAATACTTGTAACCTAGTCAACCATGGGTCTGTGGTCTTTTCCTCCTCTGTTCAATTGTAACTTCTATTATGATCCCTGAAATTATCTCTAGCTTCCTGTAACATCTACAGTGCTACACAAGATTTTAAATTGAATCAAGTTTAATGTCCCAGAATGTTTTCAGAACAATTCTACATCATGAGGGTTTTTGCCATACAGTCTTGGGAAAAAACAAATACAATCTACATACACAAACATCTGTCCTACCTCTGGGCCTGAGCTCCCTAAAGGACTTAGCCTAAACCACCCCTGATCTGAACCATGATCCCACATTTACAGCAAGCATGTTGATGAATATGTTCAGGTTGTGTATTTAGCCTAAACACCCTGACCTGTGGTGAACCTGTGGGGGATTGACCAATGACCATTATTTTTATTTCATATTACCATTAGAATGGATATTAAAATACCAGCATTGGCATTTAGCTTAAAAACAAAAAACACAGACACAGATTTTTGTAAGAGACTAAAACACTTTTTTTACAAGTCATCTTTGGAATAAAAACTTAATACATACAGTCAATATAACAAAAACTTTCTTTATGTCGAAACAAATGTAAAATTATTTCCTATAAGGTGAAATTCTAATGAGATTTTTAGGATACCAGTCGGCTTGTGTGTGTGTGTGTGTATGTGTGTGTGTGTGTGTGTGTGTGTGTGTGTGTGTGTGTGTGTGTGTGTGTGTGTGTGTGTGTGTGTGTGTGTGTGTGTGTGTGTGTGTGTGTGTGTGTGTGTGTAAAACTGTGCTAGTTGCATACATACCTGAATTTGTGAGTGTGTGTCATTAGTCGTGAGCTGCCCATCACACTTCAGTAAGCTGCAGGCAACCAGCTTTTCAGATGACATTTTCTCTATTGTGATTCATCTCTCATGCCACTGGCCTGCTCTTGCCCATCACGGTGCAGCAGCAAGGTCAATGTGACAGTAAATGAATTTGTTAGATAAAGAGTGATGAATAACAGACATACAAAAAGGGTGTTGTCATGCACATTTTCAGGCTTACATGAAAAGGCAAAGGTGCTCTCGGACACAAACAAGACACTGCAATACTGCTTAGGCAAAACCTCAGACCTCATGTGTGAACCCATCAATAAAACATCCGAGGCTCCTGTGTCTGATGAGTTGGATCTGACGAAGTGGTCCACCAGAGAACAACAATAAATCAATACATTATTAAGTTTCTCTTCACCATCGCTTGGTGTCACACACACAGAGAGATGCACACATGCTGTGCGTTGACATTTCGGACTAGCAATAAAGTCTTGTTCCACCAGCTGGCATCTTCAAACTCAGTGGGGAGGAAAGGTGTCTCATATCAGTTGCTCAGACTGATCAAATGCAAAGTAGACAGACACACATGCACACACACATAAACACACACTCACACACACAAGCATGAGGATGCCAGCACAGCAGCAGCTACATAGGTGCAAGTGCATGAGCAGAAAAGCACACTGCTACGCAGATAGCTTGCTTGAGCTGGATATCAGCCACTATGTTCATCTCACGTCTCCTTGAACTCTCCTACTGTTTTCTTTCATTCCATCTGTGCACATGGTGAATGCTCACAGATTCGAAAATATGTGCAATCTAAATCCAAACACAAGCACACAATTGTGCACACTGAGAGACAGACACAAACTCAGCCAAACTCAATGCCACAACTCTCACTGGAGAAGCATGGAGCTCTTTAGGCAAGGTCACTCATTCGTAATCTATGTCTTTCTTTGAGTCACCAACTCACACACACGCACACAAGTGCACGCACGCACACACACACACACACACACACACACACAAAGACACAGCCTAGTCAACATCTCCATGTTGTTCTGGTCATCATCTTCATCAGTCTTAAAGAGCAGGCTAGAAGCCTCTTCCTACGTTTTTTTTTATTCCAGATACCCCTGCACATGGGTCAGCTTTTTAAATTTGATTATCAGAATGATGGCTGCAGGTGGAGAGTTTTTAAAAATGGAGAAAATGAAAGAGGAGGAATGCAGAGGAGGGAAGAGACTAACTCATGAGACAGATATTTAGCCCTGAGGACACGAATATCAATTTAAAGTTCACCACAGCAGCAGCTCGCTGCATTGTGGTGGAGCTCTTCTCTGGCAGAGAAATCGTTTTTCTCTTTTCAGATGTCACTTTTTGCAGAATACCATGATTACAGCTCATCGTGAACGATGCTCTGAAAGCTGCAGAACACATGTGACACCAAACATACCAATGTGAAAATCCATATTATCTCCAATTATAAACATGTTCGACCATGAAATGCAGTAACCTGTTGAAGTTCTATGTTTATCTGTAATTAGACACTCCTGCAACTGAAAAGAGGACTTAAAAGAAAAGCACAGAAAGAGATTTGATTAATGTCTTTAATCGAAAATTAATTACCATCCATTGGAGTGGTATGAGGCTCTCCTGCTCCGTACCATGAAAGGAAAGAAAATTAGATGTCGAATGGCAGGGGTTTAGCCATGTCCTCTATTGTAATGACAGGATTCATTAAAATACTCAGTCGAGTGTGTGTGTGTGTGTGTGTGTGTGTGTGTGTGTGTGTGTGTGCATGCGTGCGTGTATGTGTGTGTGTGTTTTGTCAGACAAATTGGCCAGTATTATATTCTATTCAGTAAGTCATTGGCTGCTACACTTATTATAAGTCCCTCAAATTATTGAAAGAGGAGGGTTATCTCAATTTTCCCTGTATTTAAACATGTTCATCTGTCATTACTGTAATTAGTGTAAACCTATTGTTGGAATCCTTGCTAATTCTTTAATGACATTTGGTTATTTCGCCTTTAACCCTTTCTTTCATTAATTCTGACACCCACAGTCCGAATTCTTGTAATTTATCAAAGTTCCAAAAAGAAATCAATCCGTATTTTATAAAATGTTTTTTTTTAAGTATAGAAATATACAAACACCTTGAGTCCCATTCTGTAAAGATAAACAAGTCAATTTTGAGCCCAAAAATTCCCCCCAGATGAAGTATTTTCAAGATGTGCACTAGTAATTAATTGTTGGTTGTACCTTCACTGAAACTGTAACCTATGAAATGTAATTCAATTATAGCCAGTGATGCATGATGTTAAATTCAGTGGACTTGTGATTTATCCTGATTTCCTCTCAATATAAAACCAGTACTTGGAAAATTTAGCAATGGCATGACTCCTAAGAGGGTGGCAAGGTGGTGCAGTGGGTAGTGCTGTCGCCACACAGCAAGGCAGTTCCAGGTTCAAACATGCAAGCTCTGTGTGGAGCTTGCATGTTCTCCCCGGTCTGCATGCATTCTGTCTGGGTTCTCCGGCTTCCTCCCATTCCCAAAAACATGCGCTTCAGGTGAATTGGCCATTCCAAATTGCCCGTAGGTGTGAGTGTGTGTGTGTTTGTGTGTGTGTGTGTGTGTGTGTGTGTGTGTGTGTGTGTGTGTGTGTGTGTGTGTGTGTGTGTTTGTCTGTGTCTATGTGTGACTCCACTACCATCTGGCGTCATGCCCTGAGTGTCCCCTGCCTCATGCCCCCTGTCAGCTGGGATAGGCCCCTGCACCCGGCGACACATGAAGATTGAAGCAGGTCACCATATTTTTCTTACCTGTACAGGTCTCCTTTTATCAATGGTTTGAACATAAATCAGATTGAGACAATGGTGCCGGTGGAAACAATGGTGATCAGGAGTGCAGAGGAGTTGGTGAAATACGAGCAATAAAGATGGACAAGAGTTGTTATTAGACCAAAGATCTGTACAACAGAATCACTTCAATAGTGGGAGCTCTACAACAATTTTGTACATGTCAAGTATTACATGGAAGAGTTGTAAAACCATTCGACATCATTAATGTCAGAAACATGGATTAATGAAGAAAAAAACATGGATTTCTGCTTGGAGGGTTAACATTAAGTTTGAGACTTTAAAGAGCATGTTGATATCTTTTGACAATATAATAGCATGTGTAACTGTTAAGGTGTCTATGACAAACTGGTTAACTCTTGGGTAAACAGTGTCTCTCTGCTGAGGGAGGTGAATATGATTATTATATTCTTTTGGAGAACACTGGCGAGGTCAACTTCTTGTTTTAACTATCTATGATGTTAACAAACCTAGTTGTTCCTAGGAAGAATGTAAACATGGTTATGCCCTTGGTTATATCTGGGACAAAGACTAATATCTGGAAGTGGATAAGGGTCTGAACGTCTGTCAAAATTCAATGTATGTACTGGTTGATAACATTTAATGTCTGAGTTGATTGACAACATATTTTAATGAGAGAGATGTTTGTTGATTCTGGGGTATGGGAATTTCACAATCCTATTGGCTTCCACCCATTAGCCCTATATTTTTCGGATGTTGTTATTGATGTTGTAGATGTGATGAAGGTGTGAAGTTTGCTATATTAACATGTCCAAAAAACAAACAAACAAATGAATGAATGAATGAATGAATAAATAAATAAATAAAACCAGGAGTGCTGTCTGTAAGACAATTTCCCTTTTTTTTCTTTTGTTACTTGCCTTTGGGTTTGAGCGCATGGGATGATGTAGAAGTGTCCACTGTAATGGCTGTGAGTCAACTCTGCCATGAAAACTCGTGCATTTATAGAAAGCTGCTTTTCAATAGCTGCACATTGTAGTGACCTCTATTAATGAAAGGGTTAAACTGGTAAGCCTCAACAGACTGAAACCAGTGGTTCACCTCAAAGACCGGTGGCTGCTCTGCAGAGCTGGAGCTGGACTACAGGTTAAGGTCTGGTCTCGTGGCAGCAAGAGCTGAATCAGGTGAGACGAGTGATGGCTGCCATTTCAAAGGTCAGTCAAAAAATTGTGATACAATTATTGATGTCATAAGTTCATAAGTCATTTTTTCCCTGTAGTATGAAAATTGAATTTCCTACCGACACTGCGCAGTGTCGGTAGGAAACACAATCAATCTGTGTATGTTTTATAGAAATGAGGTTAGCAGTATAAGCTGCTAACATTCAGATACAAGATGCAATAGACAGTATATTCACCATGAAAATGGGGAGCAGTTGATAAATAAAAGGGTTAGACAAATGGTGATCAATAAAACAATTATAACATAATTTCACAACAGACATCAAGTTAGAAAAGAGCTTTTGTGAATGTTCTTGTTTAATTTAATTTGAAAAGCTAATTCATAAAATCCAACTCAATTTGATTTGAAATTTTAAAAAAACAAAATCTGCTGTGTAATACTCAGACTTTTCCAACTGACATCCAAATGCTGAATTTTGTTCTCCATGGATTAGATAGATTGCTTTAATCGCTCTAAACATAAGCTGGATCTGTTGACGCCTGTGGTCAGAGGCTCAGAGAGATTTTTTTTTTTTTGCCAGACGGTGCTGTATGCAGATCTTACT
The DNA here is from genome assembly GCF_040054535.1 of Antennarius striatus. Classification (NCBI taxonomy): domain Eukaryota; kingdom Metazoa; phylum Chordata; class Actinopteri; order Lophiiformes; family Antennariidae; genus Antennarius; species Antennarius striatus. The sequence goes on along the minus strand of NC_090777.1, from coordinate 21,313,802 downwards.
GCATAACCTTGTTGCTGCAGAGGGAATGATGTCTAGTGTTGTGAAGCCATCGTTAGGGGTTGTGTTTCTCTCAGCAGGGAGAATTACTAATGGGATGACAATCAATGAAGTTGATGCATGAAAAATGAAGCAAAATGAAACAATTAGATGACGCTGTGTCAACTGTTTTCTAATTTTATAGCATCATCCTATTCAAATAGAGGAGAGGCATACTGTAAAGTGACAGACCACAGATGATGGGGGGACGGGGGGGGGGGTGCTTGTACATTTAACAAATGCAAAATTCCCACTTCAGTGCTGGAAATGAGGATAATTGCCAGTGGTGATACTGGGCCTGTGCCTGCATTAATGGGGTCTGCTTTAATATGGCATCAAAAAAAACCACAGTATCCCCTTGACATTCATTAGTCTCTTTAATGCAGTGTGTGTGTGTGTGTGTGTGTGTGTGTGTGTGTGTGTGTGTGTGTGTGTGTGTGTGTGTGTGTGTGTGTGTGTGTGTGTGTGTGCCCTAAAACAGCCCTTCATTTAAAAAACACAAAGGGCTGTGTTAGTGAGGGCATGTTGTTTCAAGTGCCTCTGAGATGATAAAAAACAATCCAGGAAGGACAGTTGGAGTAATAAATCCGTGATTTTGAACATTTGTCTAGCAAAGAGGTTTATTATACTGTGTAGAAGGACTTTACCACTACACAAACATTCAATCCATGGTAACACCAGATGAAAAGTAGCAGTGAAGTCCTTTACCCAGCCTGTGCAGCAGTGCTGCTCTGTGCTGGTTAACGTCACACTGCGTTGTTGCAAAGGCTGAGTCTAGTCCCGTTGCAGCGACCTCATTGAAATTAATGAGGGGCAAATTAATGAGACTCAACATGGCCTCAGTTCTCGAATTCACTGAGTGCCCACCGCTCTTGACTGTCATCTCAACTACTTTAAATCTGAAAGTTTAGCAGGTGACTGATAAGATCTGTCAAATTTGTCATGTATTAATTGACAATGCATTAAACTGCATATATGCATCTCATAAGATGCATATATATATATATATATATATATATATATATATATATATATATATAAATGATAAACTATACAATTTGCACTGTACATTTTAGATACAATAAAGCCAGGTCCAATCTGTGGCCAACCCTGAACACAGACTATATTTCATTCTTAAAAGCTGTGATCTGTACATGTCTGTCGGTTACCATAAAGTCACTCTCTTTGTTGTAAAAATGGGTTATTAAAAGACAAATCGCCTGAATGATGGATTGTGTCTTTTAAATAGAAATGCTGGAAAACAGGACAGTTGTCATCTGATGATGATACCGTCCTTTTATATTATGATAAAGTGACATAGGTGAGAGATGAGATAAAAAGATAGAAACACATTTTTTATTTGTCAATGAAGCAAATGTGTCTGGAATGGGTTTTTTCAGAAATCTTTTAAAGTTTCTATTAACATGAATAAAAGTTACATAATCCATAATTCAAGTAGTAAGGTTGCCTATTATACTATTTTTAGTAAGATACTTGATTTGGTTGTCCGTCACTCGCCCCCTTTTCCAAAATTCCTCCACTTACTTAGGCAGGAGCTTAAGTGAAAGAGTGGCATCATTCCTTATTTATGGGACTTACTGGCTTTTCAGTCAGTCATCATTGCTGAAATATCAGTTCAGGAATTGTAAATTCAGTGACAATCTGCAACCAAACCACACAAAGTTTATTTGCACTTTATGTGAACTAACATGCTCACTCAAGTGTTTGTAGCACAACATACATAAGGGCAAATAAAGGACCAGAAAATATGTGCAATCACACCCTGAGAGTGATGAACCTTGTGAAACACCAGACTCACGTTTGTATGAACTGGAGAGCCAAGTGTATCAGAATCACATCAGCATTCAAACCAAAATGCCATTTGGAAGTCTTATATTTGTAAGTGTGTGGGGAGATACTTGTGTTCTGTCCTCTCTTTTATATTGATCTCACCTTTAAAACCATTCATAGTTGTTGTTAGGTTTTTTTATCTACAGTCCAAATTGGAAGGGATCAATCCTTGGTCACTTGATTGTTTTTTTTCCCTTTCTCTTACATTCCAAATTAAATGTATTGCTGTTTTTAATTCATGAACTGGTAAGAAATCAGATCTGAAATACTTTTTGTTTTCTTTTAACAGCGCTATACGTGTACATTGTAGATAATTGTATTTACGAGAACAATCCACCTATTCGCTCCTTCTTAATCCTTCAAACAGTGGTCAGATTTGAACTTTTGTTGTTGACATTTGTGATCACCTCTCCTCAAAATATACTGCTTTAACTGAATATCAAAAGCGACTGTGTTTGACCGCGATGGATTTCTCGATAGCTCGGTAACATAACATAAATATTGCTTATCATCTAATGTTAATGGTCATCTCAGACGTGTTTCAGCCAGGCAATGATGATTTTTTTCACTCTATATTTACTAAATATATTCAGTCTGTGGGGAAGGGTGAATGCAGAAATTGCTTAGTCAAGGTAACATTGCCCAATGTTTAAAATTAAATGTGATGTTAAAATAAAATTTGTACCATTAAATTAAGTGGTCAACTATTTTGAGCTCACGACTGTAATGGCGCAGTGTTCCGACTGGTTTGCAGTCCTGTCATAATCAACTTTTTTGAAAGTGTAAACTGTTTGGAACATGTAAATTTGTACATAAGAATATTCATAAAATATTCAACCAATTTGCTGCTTCAGTCGGATTTGGTGACAGAAATGTATTTTATTGTGTAGTAATAACCTATGTGTAGTTTTAATATAAGTTATGTCTGAAACACAAGACATCCTGACCAGGAGGGCACTATTGGCCTTTTTCTCATCTTCTCCTCTCGAAAAAAAAAAGTCCGCAAGTTGAATGTGAGATGTAGATAATTGGCAGCAGATGCACACAAAAAGTTCACTTTAGGGCCTGATAGAAGCAGCACATGTGGTCAAACACTTGTTAAGAAGGCTGGTGACAAATGAGACCAACACATTGTCTTGGCATTAGAGATGAGCAGAGGTGTGAAAATGTCACCATAAATAGCCTCTGGTCACAAAATGTCACCTCTCCCCTCCTCTCCACATCTCTTCCTCTTATTTTGCTCCTGTGACCCCTTTTTCTAATCTGGCTCTTTGTCTTTTTTTTCACAAATCCTTCCATCTACTCATCTCTTTTCACCTTATTTTGCCCTTTTTCTCACTGTCTTCTCTCGCTCCCCTCTCATCCTTCAACATGGCTTTCCTTTTCGTCAACTAAAAGGGCAGATGGGAGGAGACCAAAGTAAATGAATCAGACTTCTCTTAAATCTGTTCCTCTCTTCTATCCTGCTTTTAGAACTCCACAAATTCCGTATATCTGCTCTTCTACGTGTATTTGATCATCGACCTTATCTATGTTGTGGTAATTGGGGAAGGCGGAGAACCTGTTTTCACAACGGTCACTTTTATCTCTTCTACCCCTCTCCAACACACCCAAGAGACACCATCACATGTCGAATGAGACAGTCAGTCACTCTTTACAATGAAGTTTTGTCACAGGGCTTGATTGAAAGGACTAGAAGTGTTTCTTTTGGGGGAATTATATGTATACCAAAATGATTTAAGAAAAGCACATAAGGAAACCCTGAATTTTTAGTTTTTATATTCCAGAGCAGAAAAAAGAAGTGTCAAAAGTAATAGCTTTAGCTTAAATTTAAAGGAAAAGACATGAATTAATTAATTTTAGTGTTCTTTCTGAAGGAGCAGGGCGCACTGGTGGAGGCAGAGACTGGAGTAGACTGGTGGAGTGGTGGAGAGGAAGGTGGAGCCAAAAGAGGACAGATTAGAATCCTTCATCAGGAATAAAAGATTTCTTTGCACACACATATATTGAATCGTTTTCCAGGATTATCAATAAGGATTTAGCTGCTTTAGTCTGTAATAAAATAAGAAAAATACAATACGAGAAGTGTGTGTGTGTGTGTGTGTGTGTGTGTGTGTGTGTGTGTGTGTGTGTGTGTGTGTGTGTGTGTGTGTGTGTGTGTGTGTGTGTGTGTGTGTGTGTGTGTGTGTGTGTGTGTGTGTGTGTGTGTGTTACTTGTGGGCATACATTATGAGATTTTTCTTTAGGAATTCACCGTATATGTCGGCATTATCATACATTATGCAATACTCTATGATTATTTGGATTAAAGAGTTTCAGATTGACTGATCAGCCACTGATGTACATCATGGGAGCGTCAGACTCCACAGTGTCAGCTATTGATAAGTGGATCAATCCTATAGAAAGCAGTCTGTGCTTGTTTATCGGTACATAAGTGAGTGCTCTGATGGATTATGCTGTTTATGCTCTGTTTTTTATAGAACGGGAGAGAAAATCACACGCTTTGACAAACATGTATAGGAAGCATAAACACACATTGTGTATCAGAAATTCCACGTCAGGTTGGTTTGGCAGACTCGATAAACTTACTTTTTTGTTTCATGAAGAGCTGTTTTTCAAGAAGAAAAGAAAACCTAAAATTTAAGTTTTATCCAAAGCAATTCAAAAACTGTTGCAATTATGAAACAATTATGGTACTGTTTATGAGTTTTGAATATAAATGGAATTTTCAACACATAATTGAATCTTTTTTGTTGAATTTGGAAAAACTGCTTCCTAAGTGAGTGAACACAAGGCTAAGTGGTCAAAAAAAAAAATTGAGAGAAAGTTAATGTAGCAAGTTCCCCGGCTACATTATTTAAAAGATATCAGCGTTTGGACTAGGTCAATCAGAAGCCAGAATCGGCTCTTGGAGGTAATGGTACAATGAACCACACATACACAGTACTTTAAATGCAAACAGTACCATGTATTAATTTGTGACAATTTATACATATATACAGTGAACCCCAATATTTACAATCTGCAGAATGAATTAAATTAACTAAAGTAAAGTACACTCAACATTCCTGATGCATCATGACATTCGAAATCAGGTAAAACCACACACAATATTTAAGAATCAAGAATAAACACACGCTGTCTTCTTCGCTGGCCTTTTATTGGGGTGACGCCATTGGCCACCTGCAGCCCCACAGGTGAGTGCGTGATTTCACAACATGTGACAAGAAGTTCCACACTAATGTGAAACCTAACGGTCTTTGATATATTAATAATAAAAGTAACCATTAAATAATAATTAACATAAAATAACCATTACATTTTACCATAGTAAACTTTCATCCCATTCAGTTTACATTAAGTTACATTAAGTTTGTGAGTTTTTCACTAGTCTATAATGCATGACACCCTGATGATAATTGTACATAACATTTCTATACTTTACATGTAAAGAATTCTGTTTCATGACCAACAACTATGCAGATGTTTGGTTCTGTGCTCTGAGTTGGGGCAAATGGGTTTCCTCATCCAGTCTCAAAAACAGCAGGGCGGACATTTGCTTACAGCATATTAGGAGTTTCTGGTACAATGTCACTTACTTCAATAGTATATGAAGAAAAATAAATAAAGAGGAAAAAACTCTAGCATTCAGCACATGCAGTCTCTTCTTCACCTCCAGCATTTAGATCCTGTTGTAGGCCATAAACCAAAATCCAATGGTTATTCCTGATTCTTCAAATGTTGCTGGATAGTTATTTCAAACGAGTCTCGTATTACAGCGTATCATTGTTTTCTTTGTCAAATTTGATTATTCAGCCTTGTTATGTTTGATGTGAGTCAGGTGAGTCTAATTTTGTTTTCCGTGTTCCTGGAATTTTCCACACAAAAATAATATGAATAACATCAATATATAATGTAAAAATTTATAAGAAATATAACACATTCACATATTCATTTACTTACACTAAGCATAATGATACAAAATGGTTTAAAAAATGGTGGTTTGTCTTAATTAAATAATGTATGGCGTCATCTTTTTCTTGGTAGTATTCAAAAATAAAAACATCTAAACTGTTATAATGGGTTGCTATTTCAGTTACTAAATCTAAGTTACATTTACCAGAACTCATCTCTCCTAATATCATATCATGTTAAATGTAGTAATGCCTCTTAGGTAGATTAAACATAACAAAGGAGCCTTTGCAAGGGCCCAATATGCCATATAACATGATCAAGGGCCCTATAGTGTGCCTGTCTACAGGACAAAACTTAATGAGTACCCTCTAGGGTGTCTTTTCAGTGGACAAAGTATGATGCAGTGCACTAAAAGGAGTCTTCAGTATGAAGAAAGTAAGATGCAGCACCCTGAGGGTACCTGACAGTGGAGCAACCTGTTGGCAAAGTGTTTCATTCGTAATCCATCCATTTCCTGGTAGACGAGAAGATCACAATTGTCTCATCTGTAGTCGTTTATCTGCCTTGTGAGTCATGGGTCAGCTGACTATGGGCGAGAGGCGGGGTACACCCTGAATGAGACTCCAGTTCATTGCAGCAAATGCTAACAACCATACACTTTCATACTCACAATTGTGGACAATTAGGAGTAACCAATACACCTAATTTTTTTGGTGATGGGAGGAAGCTGGAGAACCCAGGGAGAACCCATATAGACACTGGGAGAACGTAAAGACTGCACAGAAAGGACTGGAACCTTGAACCTTCTTGCTGTGAGGCAACAGCGATACCCACTGTGCCACTCTTGGATCATTAATAATAAGATGTAATATGTTATCAGACTTTTTGCATATTAGGAAATTCTTTTCATAAAATTTCTGTGATTTTAGTTGTGAATTAAAATTGCCAGTGCCTGCAAAATGCGTTGAGATGTTTTGGGGATGAATGAGCCTCACTCAGCCTTACCCCTTATAGTTGGGACATTTTGGTTGTCTTCCGTGTTCATGTGACATATAGCTTGATTACATAATTCAGAAAAATGATTATAGCAAATGTCATACACAGCTGGCTGTGAGCTTGTCTTGGACCGAGGTTTTTGAATTTCTGGCAGCTATATGGTAACTAATTCCCGCTTTAGATGAAGTGAATAATTATGGAAGCAATCAATAAAGAGTGGAGCAGGGGAGAGAAGAAGGGTAAGAGATAAGCCATTGGCTTATTGACTTGTAAACTGTCGCCATTAACACATAGCCTTTTGAGTGCACGTTGTCGATCTGTCTTTCTGAGTGTGTGTGTGTGTGTGTGTGTGTGTGTGTGTGTCTGTGTGTGTGTGTGTGTGTGTGTGTGTGTGTGTGTGCGTGTGTGTGTGTGTGTGTGTTTGACTGTATATAATTACCACCTAGTGTATGTCTGTATCTCTTTGTCCCGATGTGACAGCCAATTAGTTGTGGAGTTTAAGGAGTGTAGTCTGTAAGTGGAAAATGAGGGAACTACTGGATCCACCTATTTTCATATTCAGCTGTTATTGTGGTGTTACATAGACCATTACAGTCCATCAGTCTAGGGCTATTGAAGGCTCTGCAGCAGTGCCAGAAAATACAAAGTACACACATGCACACTAATGCACGCACATCATATATAGAATATATGCATGGGTATTGTACAACCATATGGGATGTGTGAGAAATAGGCTACTGAAATAAGACAAGACACCTCAAAGGATTGAGAAATCACATGATCATCAAAAAACCAACAGTGATTAAGGTGTAGCCACCAGACCATGGCTCATTTTAGTAGAAGGGAGCTGCCAAAGCCGGGGATTTCTCAGTCTCTATTTTGGGCAGACTGTTGATCAGCATGAGAGACAATGCTGTTCCCAGTAGCAGATAGCAGGATTACCTGCATTTGATGAGTTGAGAAAAAAAGTAGTGTCTTTTCTAAACACAACCAACTCATGGTTGTGACTCCACAGACTTAGCAATTCTGTCCCATTGGATGATGTAGAACAGTAGTGAATAAAAAACACAACTCATTATTAGCCCTAACATCATCACAGAAACCTGTGAACTTGTAAGTGCCACTAGAACAGCATTACTGGAGATCCTTGGCTATTTAAGATTGCAAAAGGCAGCAAGAACCCCCCATTGAGAAGCAGGTTGGATGCCAGGATCAAATAAGCCCTGCGGGATGTTGGTCAACCAACAGAGATTCAGAAGTAGGTAATGAGAAGCGGGCTCTGGATAGAAAAAAGTATGCAAGATTTCCATAAATGACATTCTAGAGACTGAAAACCATCGGCAAACAGTTCTTAAAGAGCGCTAGAGATCGGAAGTCATTGGAATAAATTACTGGTGAACCTCCTGCAATAACAACCAGTCATCATCACGAAAGCAAATCATCCAGTGAGACATGGAGACATGGATAGCACCAGGACTTATTGAATGAAGAAGCCAATAGCACTTCACCATCCACTGGCAGTTAAATGACTTGTCTGTTTTCCCCATGTCTACATGGGATCTACCGACTTCCTCCCAACAAATAAACATGAAGTGGAGGTGAATTAGTGACTGAACTGAGCAGGAGTTTGGTGAGTTGTTTGTCTTTTTCTATGTGTCCCTGTGGTGAACTGATGACTTGTCTCGTGTGTATACCCTACTTGCAGCCCAAACAGCTGAGATGGGGCTTCACCGGTTCCATAAATCATCATATTTGAATATTTCACTTACTTTTTAGAAAAATGAAGCTCAAATTTGAATAGGTCATTGCAGTGAAATTTTTCTTACATTAAAAAGCCAAAAAAAAAAAAAGCAAACTCATTCAGAAGGCATTTTAATAGTTTTTTTCTCTTCTGTGGACTAGATGACAAATATGTATGCACCAGAATCCAAAAGGCAATTGTGTATCCAAAATGTATGTTTCGAGGAAATGGAATAGTGAAAAATGGTTATGCCCTATGAGTGAGTTCATGTCTGATAGATCGTCATGGCTGCAGGTACCCAAATAGTACGTAAGCATTTCCTCTTACACAAAACACATACTCACACAAGTACACACACAGACACACACACACACGCTCAAATACATGCACACTGTAAATGTGATAGAAAGAATAAACCATGAGAGAGACCTACGGAGAGATATTAGCTGTATGCTTCCACTCCCACCTGTCTCATCAAATAGAACGTGGCCATATAAAGGCATTGCGCAGCAGCGTTGTCAAGGACTGCTGATGCACAGAATTTCCAATGGCTGAAATAAAGGGCAAGAATGGCAGCACCCAGATAAACAGAAGTGGGGGAAGTGAACTAGACATGATGTTAATAGGAAGCAGAAAGTTTCAGTGAAGCCTTGAGTGCATGTGCGAGAAAGAGGAGTCAAGGAAACACCGGGATGCAATCATGGCAGGAAAGAACAAAAAGAGGAAGAAAGAAAGAAAGAAAAGAGTGTGAGAGATGTAGAGAGAGCTGAACTAACCTAATAGCTGAGGGTAAAACCTGCGATCTACTATTCTGTCTGATCTCAGCCATGCCATGAGTTAAGCCAAGAAATATTTTCAGACCCTCCATGCGCATTAACCTCTAACATTTCTCCACCCACACTCCTACTGCATCATCTCATTTTCATATTCTTACACTTCAAACATGCTGCCATAAAGAGCATAAACTGACATTTAGGATTATGTTTGCATTATTAGCACAAGAACAACATAGGAAAACTCCCACTAATGTAAAATGGGAATAGAATAAGACCAAACAGCTATCTTCCTAGTGAGTAGTAGAATAAAACATTCTGAAATGTTTTCCTTTATCTTATAGCAGATAAAGTAACAACTAATTTACAAAAATTTATACAAACACTAAACTTTTTTTACCTACCTACTTAAATGCTTTAAGGATAATATACTAATAGTAGCACTAGCATTGCTGAGGCATCTCCAGTTGCTACCAATACACATTTTATTGCCAAGATTAATGCTTAAGTAAAATTTTGCCTTTGAAGGAAATTTACATTTCTCTAATGCATGATGATGACTATATAAGAGAAACTACTTTGGATAAAAAAAGGAAGATATAAACTTCGCATAAGTGAGCTTAATATGGCAGTTAGACTGTGAAATTTATGGTGCATTAAAGGTTGTGGAGCTAAAGACAGGGAGTTTGTGAAAAGAGCAGTTTTTCTTAATGGCTAACCAAATGACAAATCTCAAAGTGCCTATAACCTCAGACTTTTTAAAACTATCAAAGCAGGCCCGAGAATTGTCATTTCAGAACATTGTTTATCCAAAACTAAAATCTAAATAGATTTCCAAAAATATTTCTTTATATGCTTCACTCGTGCAGTGCATGAGTGATAAAGATCCATCTCTAGTCCTTTAATGTGAGCAGTCAAATTTAATTGTGTGACATGTCAGGAAAGACTGATTGATAGACTGTGCAGCAACAACATCTTGGTGGCAGCAAACTGACCAATGGCATGGCTTCTCATTCATCACAATTTTTCTCATAAAATGGCATTAAAGAGCTTTGTTAGAATCTCACATGTAAGAAAAACATTAAAAACATTCTCATTATCGTTCACTGGCGTCAAACTTTGGAATAAACTGGACAATGAAATTAGGAGTGTGGGAACTCTAACTACCTTTAAAAAAGCATTTAAAAACATGATTTTACAAGGTTATATTTCTGACGTAAATGCTGGTTAAAGGACTACACTATCATGGTGAATCAAACTTCTTGTTGTCATGCCTGTGTAACCTTTGTGCAAAACTGAGCACATGCAAGATGTTATGACTGCTACAAAATGAAAATTAATAAAATTAGACTCTTCTCAAGTACTGACAAAGACGTGTGCAAAGATGCATGACTGTTGGACTGAATGGACGAATTAAAAACAACAATGTACAAAATAATTTAGATTGGTTTGTGACATGCAATGTATGAATTTGGTTGAAAATGTGCTGCAATGAGAGAGATGTTGTTGATCTAGGGGACGGGAACCTTACAAGCCAATGGCTTCTACCCGTCAACCCTTTTTTTTTTTTTTTCGGATATTGTTGCTGATGTTGCAACACTGATGAAAGTAAAATCTGTTGTAATAACATGTCTGGAAAGAAAGAAAATAAACTGAATAAATAAATAAAAAATAAAACATTTGAAGAATGTTGTATTACTAATGAAAAGAGATTACATGTATCCTCCAGGCCTAACAATCATGTTAAATCCGGTACCTTCCTCATAAAACATTTACAAAGTCAGTTCTTTTAATATTTCAAATCCAGGATCAATGTTTACTCGACTGCAGACTTTTTTGCCATTGTTGATGCTGTTTAGAACACTGAATCTCAGCATGTTGCTTCCATTTGTTGATCGATGGAATAGTGTGCCATCAGGAGACAGGAATCAAGAACCTGTTCCATTTGTGAAGCACGTCAGAATTGGATCAAATGGAATTATGTGCCTCATGGTGTGCCAGTTCTTTCACTGACGATGGCATGCTTTTCTGACAGTTGGGTATTTCATGAAAACTTTTCATAAGATGGAACAATTTCTTGTATTCCGCATTTTGGTTTCTCTACAGCACATCCCTCACCTTAGAAAGGTCATATATCAAGCTTCATAAGTCTGTGTAAAGCAAAAAGGGTGTGCGAGCAACAAGCGAAGCAAATTATGGTTTGTTTGTTGTTGTTGAGGTTTTTTTTGGTTTATTTATGTTAATCCATTATTTAAGAAGCATTGTTAGTTACATAAGTAAGTCATAAAGCTAGACAGCTGCACAGTCTTTTTCACGCTGTGTTATTTGTGAAAAGGCCATGGTTTTTTGCCCACTGTAAATAAAAAAGAGACATAGTCGAGACGGGCACTTGTTGTGCAGCTGTTGCAAGAATGATGTGTAAAAAAGGTCTGGTATGTGAACAAAACCCTGTCCCTGTTCATGTAGGAGACACAGAGGCACTCAACATGCTGAGCGGATGTTCTCTCGTGGCAATGCTGGGCTTGCGCTAGCCATTCGCCACTTCGCCGTTGGTGAAGTAAATTCCAGATTGGCTACAAGGTTTTTAGACTGTGTGGCCACAGTGGCGCTATTTCCGCCGGCGCCTCTATTTCCGCATGCCGACGGAAATAGCCAACTGAAAAATAGCCCAAGTGACCCGAACGCTCCCGATCATTAAATATGCACTTGAGTCATAACCTCCTCTCGTCCAATGAAAAACAAAATGATTCTTTTTTTACAAGCTAAACCCGCGAATTGGTGTACGACAAGGCGTGGACGATGGATCTAAATAAATTAAGAATCCAGTGTCATACAGTAGAGTTTGTGTAAAAATACTAATTAATCAGCAAATGGTGAATGTTGAGAGGGGGGAGGAGTGGTGACAGACCGATCAGAAGGTAAATGAAAGATATTATCAATATTTTTTTTAGTCTTAGACTGATCCCTATGACCGGCAGGAATAACCAGCAATGCATGTAAATGTGTATTCACCTCGCTTGCTATAATAACAAGTAAAACTTACAAGTAAACTTTGAGTAATATTTTGTATGACTGTATCTTCACATAGTGAATGTAAGTTTTCAATTGTTGAATCTCACATTCATACCTACATAAAGTAGGATAGAAATAAAGATAGTTAAGTTTGAACTATTGACTTTAGTGTATTTTTGTAGGTAAACTGAACAGAAGATTTTGCCCTCAGAATGCACCAGAATGCAGGAAAACAACCCCACATACTAAAATATTTCCCGGGGGACGCCCTCCGGACCCCCACACACACACACACACACACTCCACAACAGGTGTGGTTTTACACCACCCAACAATTGAAAACTTGCATTCACTATGTGAAGACACAGTCATACAAAATATTACTCAATTTTTACTTATAAGTTTTACTTGCTATTATAGCAAGCCGCTGTCTTGGACACAGAATGTGGCTTTTTGTGGCTTACTCAATTCTTTTACACTGAGCCACAGTGGCTTAGTCATACTAGCTCCTAGTGCAAGCCCAGCAATGGTGTCTGTAATGTGTTCTCCTCTGTCTCTCCAGGTTCCACCTCTTCCCTCGCAGTGACCTGTAGCTGAGGCCATTTTGTTAGCAAGGCCTGGAGATTCAAAAAAATCCTGACAGCCCATGGTGCTAGTGGGCGGTAGACAAGTTGCTCACGCTGCCCTTGTTCGATCCACCCTCTCTCAAATCTTCATCACTATATTAAATGCCAGTATTAAGCTGCAGATAGTTCGCAGCTAACTGGAAAGTAGGAAGGAAGAAAAGGTGCAAGAATTTCATCTCCTGCAAGAGTTAGACCTGAAAACTTTAGAGACAGAATGGCCATTAAGGAGCAGCAGTTGGAGCTGAAAAAGGCCATGGACTCTTCTTCTGTCAAAACACGTGTTCTTTCAGATCCCATGGCCAACTTTGATGTGATTAAGAACATCTCTTTCATCAAACATACTTAATTACATTTCAAAACATGATAGTTGCTTTGCATTGGGTATCTGTTACAGTTTGAATCAACATTGAGACTCCAGAGGTTTATTTATCTCTCGGATTGCTTGCTGAAAACAGCTTAATCTAGAAAATGTTAAACGAACTATTCTGTATGCCTTTGAGATGGTGCCTGAGGCATACCAAGAGTGTTTTAAAAAACAAAAATAAAATGTCAGACCAGACAAAGGCTGACTTTGATTGATGATGCTCCACATGTAGAGCTGAAGATCTTCCTTCAGCATATGAGCCAAAGCTGCTGGAAGAATTTAAAAACTGTTTACCTAAGAGTGTTGTAGTTTATCTAATTTAGCAGCAGGTAACCGTTCTGCACATCATCTCTCTTGTAGGTGACACTCATGCACAAAACCGTTTTTGAGTTTGATGCTACCCACACATCTGATGACATGGTTGTCATAGAATGTAGTGTGTGCGAAATGAGAATGTTTATCTGACACAAGTCTGGTTACCTAGTAGCCATCTACAATATGTAACAGTGAAATCAGCAGGTGGAAAGAACAGAGAGCACCTGAGTACCTATGGCTTGGTCAGCAGCATTAAAGAATCAAACATTTTTCTTGCCAGATATGAAGGCTCATGTGGTGTCTTTGTGCAAAACTTAATTGCACCTACAAGACTTTTAGGAGAAACCAAATCGTGCTGAGCAGAGTGGTAGCTTGTCAAACTCAGTGTTTTTGTTATGTTCCTTCTCATTTCCTTGACCTTGTTTTTTTTTTTTTTTTTTAAAAACCAAAAAACTGTGTTGGCAGCATTGACCAGACTGTGATCATCATCAAGTTAGATTTACTCAGATGGTACTTGTATATTCTGCTGACCACAGAGCTCCTTATACAAATTACAGAAGGATGGAAAATTTGAGATGAACCATCAACAGCATGCACAAAATAAATGATGTCTGTGTTTTTATACCCTGGCCATTTCTTATAGCATCCAATGATGATTTATAGCATGAGGAACACACTTGTCACCTCCAGTGCATGATATATTTCATTCTAGAAGATTTCCCCATTGTAATGTGTATTTAAATGCTGTTGTTGTGTACTCTCTACCTGGGGAGATCACTTTTGTCTACCAACAGTGGATAAGTCATGCCTGAGTAAACTAGTTGGTAAGTACATCTAGTAAACACCTAAGTTGCCACCGTGACATCATATCAAGCTCACAGTGCCATACATTAAGTCACTGTGGGCTACTGTCTGTGTTTTTGTTAAAATGCATTGCTATTCTTTTTGTTTGGCGTGAAAGGTGTCGACAAGTCTTTGATTTCCCCTCTTTTGCCCTTCCCCGTCTGCTGCTGGCATCACTCTTCACTTCAAATTAGAAGTAGGTGTAAAGCCTACTGGAGTTTGTGCTTTTCTGTAGAACAGAGCCAGTACAAGCAAGCTATGCTCCACTTTTGAAATGCATATTGGTAAGATGGGCCAACCTTGAATTGTATCTCAAATGTACAACCACAATCAGCAGTTAATGCATTAAGCTCTGTTGTGATTCCTTCATCCTTCTTTTTTGATCCTTTTTGTTATGTCATTATTTTGAAGGGGATGGACTTTGTGCTTTAAGTAGCACTAATTCCTCCTTCTGTTCTTGATCAACATCTACCTTAAAAGTTTACTTTCCGTTAATTTCTTATGTTTGTTTGTTGACTTTTGTTGTGTTGTAAATGCACTTGTATCCAGGTCCCATAAAATCTGTAGAATGACAGCAATCATTGGCAGCACTTTTCTTAGAGGATAGAAAAAGGTGAGCAGTGAATTCAGAGTATCTGTTCTTCACATGCAATTTTTCAATTACTCTGAAACAATCCAGTGGCCAAAAATTCAACTCAGAGAAAATGGAGTAAAGATAAAAATTACAAAAGATAAAAAGTGCAATAAACATTACACTTTAAAGAAACAGCGGTGAGGTAGATGACTTCCTGGCGGTAGGATAAATTTTTGTTTTGTTTTGTTTTTCCTATGATGTCTGAGTCAATCCCCCACCTATTGTGAAATTCTTTATTTTTCCAATACAAATACTTTTCAGCAGTATTTTATATTGAGCATGACCATAAGGTAGGTAAGGAGCTGTGAATGTATGGCTTTTCCATTATAGATAAGAGCCATAGAGACACATAGAGAAGCAGCATTGTGCATGTCCTTGATTTGGCAGCATCGATCCCTATCTGCTCTTTCATTTACTACATGTAAAAGTGTGTGTGTCTCTGTGTGTGTTAAAGGGGGCAGCCCAATGGCTATGCCGAGCTCAGGCAGAGATAAGGTTATCACAGCGCACCTAACTGATATGATTGGCAAGGTGACAGGAGGCCACTGTGGACCCTAAGGGGTTGACTTACCACAGATATGGCCACACACACTCACACACACACACACACACACACACACACACACACACACACACACACACACACACACACACACACACTGACCTTAAAATAAGTTTAATCTTCTGTTTATCCCCGACACAAATGGATTCAATATCTGCATGAAACACCACTGAGATGTCAAACAGCCATCGCAGACTTCAAACGATGCTCCTTATTATTTTCAGCTAGTGAGCTTTTGTCACTTTTGATAACAAAACTCCCAAGAGAGACAGAGAAAGAAAAGAGGGGTGGAAAGTGAAGGAAGTCAGGAAAAGCAAAAGAAAAGCGAGGGAGATAGAGGAGTTAGAAAGGCAGGGGAACCACTGCCTCTGTGAGATAGCTACACTCCGGTAGTGGAAAAAAAGCTGTGCAGACAGTTCCATGGAGAGATGGATCTGTAAAGTAACACAGATGAGATACAGGGAAAGAAACAAGATGGAGGAAGGGAAGTGGGGGGGGGACAGATAGGATGAGGAGAGAGAGAGAGAACAAGGAAAGAGGAGATGGATAGGCCCTCGATATTTTTGATTGACTTGAAGACTGATGGGCAGACACTACCAGCGGCAGCCAGAAAAACATAAACCCAGACAGAATGAGGGAATGGACACACACAAACACTATGCTCACTCCCCATTGAGTTCCCTGCTGCTTGCTTGTCCACTGGAAATGAAAAGGCTGTAGAACACTAGGTGAAGCTTTTTTCTTTAAAGAAAAGTACAAGAGAAAAAGACAAGAGACATGTGTTTTGTATATTATATATACTGTATATCTATCGCCGATTGCAAAGTTTGATAGTTTCACACACAAACACACTGCATATTAGTCTTATGTGGAGAGAAATAGTGAAATGAAATCACATTTTACACTTCCTTCTGCTCTACAGCCTCCGTATTTCCTCCACCTGTATTTCCTATCTCTGTCTAAATCATATTTCCACCCCCTTTATTCTAGCTGTGGTCTCTGCTGTTGGTAAAACACACCACTGATAAATGGCCCCACATAATCATCCCTTCACTTTATCAGCATGCAGAGGAAAAATGAGTTGTGCAGGTCTGAGGAGAGAGGTGGCAGAGAGTAGGAAGAGGGGAAGAAGGAAATAAGGAACACGGTTGAGGGATTATCAGTAACGTATATAGGCCATGGGATGAAGACGAGAAAAGTAAGTAAATGAGAATGTGACCAGCAACCAGGTGAATTAGCGAGGGATGAAAACAAGCTGGTGACGGATGGTGATGAGATAGATACATACAATTAAGGGGGGGGGGGCAGGTGATACAGCCAAGGCAATGAGATGAAGGAAAATATGATAGAAGAAGCCCACATTTGTAATGGAGGGACAGAGGGAAGCAGGATGGAGGGAGAGATGGATTGGTGTTCCTTGAGTAGACCCGGAGGAAGGAAGGAATCTATATGATGCATGATTCAAGCCAGTCCAATAAGACAACCAATCACAGACTTTGGTCTAAATGGGATAACCAATCATGGGCCTTGGCCGACATCATCATTCCCTATTTCAGATAAGTCCCAGTACATCATGTCCATTTTTTACCTACAGCAAGCTTCCCGTCTGTGTATGTGGCTCTATGTGTGTTTACAGTACTGGGGGTGCAGTGTGTATTTGTTTGTGCGTGCGTGTGTGTGTGTGTGTGTGTGTGTGTCCGCGAATGTGTGTTTGTGGCTAAATGACTAATGACCAAAATGACTGAATTTTTACTCATTAAGATTTTCGTTTATTTGAAAATGTCTCTACAGTCATTGCAGATTCATCTTTTTTGCTCATGAGGCAAATAAAAGAGTTTCATGGCCACTCAAGCCTTGCTAGTGCTTCTACTAAGCAATCACTAAGATGTCTAAAAGGAGGTGGCAGATCTTCAGAATAAAATGAAAAAAAAATTAGTGGGTTTCTTCCAGAACCTGCTGATGTAATACTCATACACTGACATCAAAGTTAACTGTTTGATCTAGGAGGTTTGATGGGAAAGAAATGAGAGCAGTCAGATGATAGCAGTTTGGCACAGGAAGAAAACAAAGCCAAAGAACATAAATATTATGCTGCCTGTAAACATCAATCACCGACTGACTCCCTGGTTCAACTTTAACCTGTACACACAGGTCAAATGCATCAATCTTGTGCAATTCGACAGGAAGACTGTAAGGCAAGAGATCAGAAATGGTTGAAAAATAAAAAGGAAATTGCAGATATGATAAAATATAGACTATAATCCTGGAGCGTAACTGAGCTTTGGCTCTGCTACCTGGTAAGAAGAAGAAGAAGTTTAATATAAATATAAATATTCAAGATTCATTGCTTTATTTGTTTCATATATTTATGCATTGAAATTGCAGAGGTTACATTCCACATAGTGCAACTAAGCAGATTAAAAAAGTTAGAAACATTCACAATAAATGTAATGTTCCATGCAAAAATGCCTGATTAGAAACCCTCATTTATATCCAGTGATGTTAAAATAACCAAAAGGTTTCACAGCCTGATTCTAACATAGGACTCAGACTGTCAGCTACGATTTCTTCTGTGTTCAGTATTTTGATTGGCTGTGGAAAGAAGCTTCTCCGCAGTTTCTCAGTCATCCCCTTGAGGCAGTAGAGATGTCAGCCCGACGGCGGCATGGCAAAAAAGGCTGACTTTGAGGTAAGAGTTATTGTGCATAATTTTTTTCACTCTCGACCTAACCCTGCTTTCATAAGTGTCCTTCAGTGTACGTATGTAGGACGCTTCCAACAGTTCTCTTGGTTGAGTGTACCACCCTCTGGTAGCAGCTTGATCTCAAGGGCCACAGTTTCCATAACAGGTAAAACATACCCAGTGAGAAAGCCCTCAACACCTGAAGGCTAGAAGGCCTTCATGATGATCCAGGTGAGGTTCTCAGTTAGGTGCACCCCAAGGTACTTGAAGATGGAGATGGTCACGGATGGAGAGTGGAGTGTACCCACTGCCCTGCTTCCTCCTAAGTCCACTAGCATTTCTTTGGTAATGTTGATGTTCAAGGCCAGGTTGTTGGACTGACATCACGGTGCCATTTCTGTCAATTGGTTCAGGTATGCCTGCTCTTGAAACTTTAAGATGGTGGTTGAACTGCTGGAGCCCATGTAGTCATGCCTGTAGATGTTGCAGTGCAGTAGAGTCAGCACTGGGGATTACCTGATTTGAGGTTCTGGGGCCCTGAAGTTACCCCTACCACCACTCTCACCACCCAAGAGGGTCAATGAGGAAGCTGGGCATCCAGTTGAGCATTTGTGTATGAAACATAAGCAACCTTATCTTATCAGCCAGGTGGAGGGGTATTAGAGTATTAAATGCTGAACTGTAATCTATGAAAAGCATTTTCACATAGTTTCCCTTCACTCCTTCCAAGGATTACAATGGTTGGAAATGGCATTGTCTGTACATGTATTTGCCCACCAGACAACAGGAAGGTGATTATTTAGGCATGACTGTTTAGTTATCTAAAGTGCTGGCACAATAACAGACTCCTTAAAACAAGATGGAATGATAGGTTTGGCCAGGGATGCTTTAAAGATATTTGTGTACTGTACCCTGTGGCCACCCAGATATCTGGTCAGGCCCTGCAAGATTTTTCCCATTGAAGTCCATGAATAGCTTATTCACATCACTCTCACTGATTATGAATGGGGCTCCTTGTCAGAGAGAGCCATGTCAGCCCCACCCACCCCAGAATTTTTTGCCTCCTCCACACAAATGTTGCATGTAAAAATGCTTAATGATTGAGATGGGCTTATTTTTAAAGTCCCTCATCTTCCTTAGCTTCCATGCACCACCAGGATTACCCACTCTGAAGTCAGTTTTTACTCTGTCCCAGACCAGAAGATCTGTTTTATCGTCTAAACTAAACATCTAAATCCCAGTTCTGAATGCAGCAGTGCTTTACTAATGCTGCTCTGTCGCTTCCGTCAACCAATTTTTTTTTAATGTAGGAAGTCTTTTATTTTGACAGTCTTTATCGTCTCAATGAGAAGTACCGGTACATTATTATAGTTTTTTTTTGTTTAGGGTTTTTTTTGCTGGAAGTGCGGTTCATAATGGACAGGTCTTCTAAATGGGGGAAGCGGGCCCCACAGAGAACTGTATTATTCCTCAGTCACATCCCTTGTTTGTCATTTCAATTTCCCCCGGGATTAGTAAAGTATATACAGTAATCCCTCATTACTCGTGGTTAATGTGTTCCAGGACCACCCGCAAAAAATGAAAATCCGCGATATAGCGACCAAATATTTATTTTATTATTTACGTATACTGTAATTTAAACGTTTATGAACCCTCCCCATACTGATATTAAACCAGCACCACGTGTGGGAGCCATTGCAAGGGTTCCACAAAGAAAAAATTCCACTTCACAAGGCAAAAGTAAACTTGCAGGAGGAACCGTGAGTCTTGGAACACAGTGTACACACAGATGCTGTCAGCCAATAGCATGCTTGTACGGTCTCACGTGACTACAACTCATTGGAGAAACTTGCTCCTCGCCCGTCGGTCTCGTCCGTGTACTGTAATATCTATGTATCAATCAATCAATCAATCAATCAATCTATCTATCTATCTATCTATCTATCTATCTATCTATCTATCTATCTATCTATCTATCTATCTATCTATCTATCTATCTATCTATCTATCTATCTATCTATCTATCTATCTATCATGAAAAACAACTCTGCTTTCAGATTGACCTTACTCTTCAAGATTGACCCGGCTCTGGTAGATTGACCTGACTCTTCTAGGTGGACCTGACTCTTCTATTCTGAACATGCGGATGAATGAAAAATGTTCAGCTGGTGTGACAGAGTAGACCAGTATTTCTAGGGACAGCCATGATTTGCTGAAACATAGGATATCACAGTCCCTGGTGTCACTCTGATAATTCATCCATCTTATTTTCCAAAGGCTGGACATTAGCAAGCAGGATACTGGGCAACGGAATTGTCTTTTCTGAGCCTGTTTTGAGTTCCCCCTGGTTTTCAATGGTACTTCTTGGACTATGCCTTGGGCCTTCTGTTATTTCTCAGATCTCAGCAGGGAACGTTGGTGTAGTCACAAAGGAAACGCTAAAAGAAAGTCGGTCTGACTGACCTCTAATCTCTAAAAACGATCATATGTGAACAGGCTAATTGTCTGATCAGTAAACCATATTACAGAGAAAAGAAAATAACACAGCAGAGCAACCCAGATGGTGTCTAGACATGGTCATGCCATCTTAGTTTAAATCAGATTGTTTAATCTCTGCTGAATTGTTCATCTTTTACAAATGATATTTTTGTGGACATGAAGAAAAGGAGTCTAAACATGAAGAGCACCCAGCTGTGACTTCATGGATTTTTTTTTGCATCCTCTCCTTGACCGTGGTGTTGTTAATACCAGGACTCTCACCCACCATCATGTGAGCACTGATATGAAGGCTTTTCATGAAAGACTGAAACCAGTCGTTGTAAGCTTTTAAGTCGCTTTACAACAAGGTTTTCTATGAACTTTGAATCACTAAGTCTGGCACACGACACAAGTGGAATGATGTGTCATTGCCTGAAAAAATACCACTTTATCCCACGGAAGATGGGAATAAAATGACAGAACCATTATTTTTTTAAATTCCTTTAGCATTGTGTGTTAACTATTTTTATAATTGCATTTTTCTTCATTAAACATGAGTAATCATTAGCTTTTTGTATATGATAGCTTTTTGAAACAAACTCCGTGGAAGTGTGTCATATATGTCAAAGAAGGAAGCACCGAATTAAAAGGGTAAAGGGAGTTAGTCGGGGGTTTTTTAAATTCTTTCACATTTTGACTGCCTTTAGGGCAGCATCTTGATGATGCCCATGTCGTGTTGGAATTGAATTAGGCTTTAGATAATTAAAAGAGACTGGTGGGCCTTGGCAGAGGTTGATGCTGAACTGAGTGCCCTCTAGTTAGAGTAAAAACCTTTGAACTGAAAGCACTGCAGTCTGTGTCAAGAACACACTAGCTTTAGAAGTCTTTGTGCTAGTGGTTATTGGTTATGTACAAGCTAGCCAAATAGGAAAAAAATATTTTGATTGAATGTTACAACTGGCCGCTGTATTTTTATCATAATTTGGCATAAAAAATGTGTTTGTTTGTTTGTGACCGCAACCATCTGGTCTTTCAAATAAAATTGGAGCTGCTTTCACATTTAGCCTCCATGTCTGACACCGTGTAGCTTGAATGAGAACAATCAGATCAGAATCTATGTGGGGTTTTTTGTATTCATACATGTGCTGAGCGCTGTCATCATCAGTCAGCACCAGCATCATTCATTCATTCAATTTCATGTACCGCTGCTGTATCTGCCGTAGCGGGTCACTGGGAGCTGGACTCTATCACACCTGGCATAGGGTGTGGGACACACCAGGCACAACGCTAGTGCACCGCAGAGCCACGTACAAGACATACAAACATGCACACACACACACTCATTCCTGCAGGCAACTTGGGACCTGCCAATCAACCTGAAGCGCATGCTTTTGGAGGTGGGAGGAAGCCGGAGAACCCGGAGAGAACCCACGCAGACACGGGGAGAGCGGGACTCGAACCCGGACCCGCGGTGTTGTGAGGCGACAGCGCTAACCACTGCGCCACCCTGCCGCCCACCAGCATCATGAGAAAGTAAAACAACAGGAGAAGAGAGGTGAAAGTAAAACAACAGGAGAAGAGAGGTGACAGCAGCAGAAGAAGTGACTGGAAGTGAGGCACGTTTTACTGGAGCAAAAGTGCAAAACACAAAATTGGAGTTTTCTTTGTAATTATTATGAAAAATATTTAAATAGTTTTGAACTGCCAGGCAGGAGGCCTAGAGGAAGACCAAAGAGGAGGTTTATGGATGTAGTGAAAGAGGACATGAAGGTAGTTGGTGTGAGAGAAGAGGATGCAGAAGACAGAGTTAGATGGAGGCAACTGATTCACTGTGGCGACCCCTGAAGGGAAAAGCAGAAAGGAAAAGAAGAAGAAGGTCCTTCTACTTCTGTCATATGTCATTAGACCTCCAGCTCCGTTGCAGCAAGCCAGTCCAGTGTGTCACTGTCTAAGTCTATTAAGCCACGATCTCCACTTGGTGGCCGGTATATGAGGCAGCTGGTAGTCACGTGCTCCACAGTCTGTGGTGTAACATTTGCAGTGGACGCTCTCTGTGAGACCCCACTTCTCCATTGCTGCACCAAAGCGTCCCACACCAGTCCTTAAGCGATTGACGGTTGTCCACTCCTTACGGGGGAGATGCTGGCCATTTCTTCATTGAAAAGAAGGTCCTTATGCGACATGACAAATTAGGCTCAAGCAGGCCACTGGAAATTAGTGGTAAACACTGACTGCACACAGTAAACAATTTGTTATGGGTTTTTTAGAGGATGTTTTACTTAAAATCATATAGTGAACATTGCATTACAAGCTGGTAATTATTTTTCAGTTTTAAAATCTGCAATGACTTTAGGTTCTGACATTTTCAGTGTTTTGTTGGCTTGTAATTATGTGTTTGCTGCATTTGGCTGACTAATGAACTTCATTTTAACAGTTTTCTTATTAAGCCATGAACAGGCACACTGTGATGCAGCACATCGATTGGCGTTAGTTGTATTGGTTATGGATTGTCCATTTTGATTGATTAAGTGAGATGATTTACTGTGTTTTAGGTTTCCTGGACAAGTTACACCATGGTTGTTAGAAATGCCATGCCAGTTATAAATTAGGAACACTATGCTGATATTTGTCATTAATCACTTATAGATGTGGGTCCATCCATGACTGAGAGTGTGAGTCCCAACAAAGGCTGCCCCCATTTTTAATTGACTGAAGGGATAGAAAATTTTAAGAATGTGTGTGTGTTATATCCAGCTCAGCTCAGCCCGGTGTAATCACATGTAGACTGTATACTGTGTGTGTGTGTGTGTGTGTGTGTGTGTGTGTGCGTGCGTGCGTGTGTGCGCGTGCGTGTGTGTGTTGTATTTGAGTGAGAAGTGAGTGAGTGTGCGAGGAAGACATTGTATGACACATTATTCATGGGAGGTGTGAAGGTCAAAGCATCAGGATGTGCTGTAATTGTGGGAGACATTTTAATTAAAGCATTTTGAGAAGGTCTTCAAGGGGTTATAGCCTGTGGGGTGCAGGCTGATCCTTCTGTCAAAGAAACTCACACAGACTAGTGTGTGTATATGTGTGTGTTTGTGTTTGTGTTTGTGTGTACTCACATATATCACTGTGGGAAGACAGACAGCTCGAGTCCCCTGGCACTGTTGTGACAAGCTTGTTTGAAATCGTCCAAAATAGATTTTTTTTTCTTTTGCCTCTCTATCTCCTAATTGCTTTTTTTTCTACTGTATTTTCCTTTTTGCCCTCCCTTCTGCCAAGACAACCTCTTTCTAAAAAAGAGAATGCTTGGTTTCAAGAAGACTTGCTTCTCATTTTTGGTCAGGTTAACATTTTCTTGAGATTTGCTGCGCTGTTTATAAGCCCACAGAGAGCTGTGGCATAAAGTCATTTCAGAAAGAAGTCAGCTTCCCTAAATTGACATCATGCTGTGCAAACAACACAACTTACAGTTAATATCCAGCTTGTGAATTGCTTGCTAAAAGTTTGTAAGAATACAGAGCATACGGAATACAGATTTACTATCCCTGTTGCAAGTTCCATTCTTAACTTAAAATTTAATTTATTACATAAGGTTTTATTTAAGTGAGTTATGATGCACTTAAATATTGCACTTAAACATTTGCCTTGATGATGGAAATATATGGGGAAAAAATACTCTACAAAAGTTTTACAGTTCATTCAGAGCAGAGAATTGGTTTACACAGTTTAGTTCAGACACAGCACCGGATCTTCATTTGGAAGCATTTTCCACATTATCCAACATTTTGATTTCTTCTTCATAAAGCATACTTGTCACCATATCTTTGTGTGTCACCATGCAAAGGATAAATGGAGGCAGCAGTTCATATCTGCTTTCATACATTTCTGTCTTCTATATCACTGGAGGCCAGGACTGGTTGTAGCTCCAACTGGAGCCCTTATCACTCTGCCACTGCTCTACAGCAGTCAGTCACTGGTCATGGATGTACTGTGTTCCTTTGTGTGTGTCAGCTGTAGGAGTATACATTGTCTTGTATTGTGTATGAATGCAGTTTGTGTTTGTGTGTCTGATTCTGCATATCACAGCGCTGCTTTGTTATTGCCTTGTGTCCTCACGACCTGCTACAGTATTGATTCCTGATAGTCAAGAGCTGATTCCTTATCGATCAAAGTGCTTCCATAAACATCCACAGATGTGTGTGTGCGTGTGTGTGTGTGTGTGTGTGTGCACGTGTGTGTGTGTGTGGGTTTGTGCTGTGCATGCATGAGTGTCTGTGTTGGACATAAATGTGTAGCCTACACATGGGTGATGAAATGATTGATAAAGATGGGTGACAGGCTCAATGAAATACCAGTGTAATTTTACCCACATAAAATCATGAAATAGTGCGAGCATGTACAAACAGGCTCAACAGCACACCAGGGAAATAAAAGCATTGACCATTTAGCTAAAACAAAGTATCTCATTAAGAGCATTGGTCAAAAGCCTGTAAGAGGCGACCATCTTTATTCCAGATAGTGCTGATCTAAGCACTTAGCTGTCCACCATGTCTGAAAGCTGCAGGGTTGAATCTATGCTGAAATGTACGGATGCGTGCGTGCGTGCATGCGTGCGTGTGTATTGGTGTGTGTGTGTGTGTGTGTGTGTGTGTGTGTGTGTGTGTGTGTGTGTGTGTGTGTGTGTGTGTGTGTGTGTGTGTGTGTGTGTGTGTGCATTTTACTAGTTTACTGTGTTTTACAAATTCTTCACAATTCACCAGCAAAATTGCTTGGGGCTTTGAAAATACACAAATAGAGAAACTTAAGAATGCATTTCAAAGACACACACACGCACCCACATACACACACTGGTGTGTGTATAATGGAAGAAAAAACTCAACATGATAATTCTTGATTTAAAAATGTAATAACTGATTGAATTTCACTTGTCTTAAAACACAATTACAATGAATTTAGGAATCAGGAAATTGCTTTGCAGAATCTTAATCAACACCACAAACATATAATACTCTATGAAAGTCACTATAATGTATTTATATCATAACAAACTCGAATTTCATAATCTCAGTTCTAAGAATTTGCAGGAAGGGGAAGGACGAGCCATCAGTATGATGCTTTGCTTTCAGCAGCTTGGAGCGTGTCACACGAGAGCAAGCTGAGTTTATAGACCCTGAACTCCATCCACCAGAAAGTGGGAGGCAGGAAGGTCAACAGTCAGATGTTTAGTACAAAGACAACAAGGTAGTCAGAGACTGCAACATCAAAATTTTGCCCTGACCTGCTTTCATAATGGTCGCAGCAATGAACTCTACGTTGTACTATCGAGTATTTGGCTTTTCATTTCAAATTTGTAAGTTGACCACTGCTAGAAGTATACTGTAGCAGAAAGACTCAGGATAACCTACAATATTATTCTGGGCATTTTAATGTTGAAAGAAACCAGTCAGTATACTGTGTCTTAATACATACAGAAGCTTGGGATGTAAGACCCAATGGTGCTAAGGAGGAATATAAGGGAGGTGTGAGTGACTACTACCTGTGTCTGTACTGCCACAGTGATTGGGAGAACCCATGTGCCACATGCTTTTCAAAGTTTTTATTGTCCGTTTCCAGAATTTGTACCCTAAAAGACA
Source organism: Antennarius striatus (assembly GCF_040054535.1). Lineage (NCBI taxonomy): Eukaryota > Metazoa > Chordata > Actinopteri > Lophiiformes > Antennariidae > Antennarius > Antennarius striatus. Next base: position 21,287,352 of record NC_090777.1, on the reverse strand, counting down.
CAAAATTGGTAAGTTGAGATTGACCTAGTTTTCCAAAGATGAAGGTCATCATCACAATTTTGTGCCTCTGGCTTCCTGAAAAAGTTGCTTTTTGTTTTGTGATTATATCTCATCAGGTTTCAGAGATGTGTACCTAAAAAGGTATAAAAGTTTAAATTTGACCTTGACCTAGTTTTTCAAGGTCAAGGTTCTGATCTAATTTTCATCCCCTTGCCTCCCTGAATACAACACCTTTTGTTTCATCTTTCTATCTTATCCTGTTCGTGAGATATGTGGGAAAAAAATGTACAAAAATTGAAATTTGACCTTGACCTAGTTTTCTCAAGGTCAAGGTCATCACTTCATTTTTATCCCCTTTGCCGCCTGAGTAATGTGCTTTTTCTTTCATCTTTCTATCTGCGACGGTTGTGAAGACGTTTGGACGGACGGACAAACACACAAACACTGACAATTACAATACATCACCGCTTCGCGGGATGTAATAATATGTCTTTATTATATCACAACTGAACATCATGTGGTCTGGACCCTCATACACTTGTCACGAGTATCCAGCTGCCAAACTCCTCACCCTCAGGGAGCTCAGCCACCCTGCAGAAGAAACTCACTTAACCGAAATGAGTTATGAGTCTGCATGATCATATTTAATTTATCACACTATAATATAGACCACTTATATAAAATGAACATTGAAAATGTATTCATAGTATTGCATAATTGGAGTTAACCGGTCAACTGAATAATGAATATATCCCTTTAATAGCTGCCCCTCTGCTGCCCGTCTCCACTCCTAATAAAATGAAGTCACAGAGCAACAACGACTGCAGAGCAGAGGAAATCACTACTACAGGATTGAGTAATTGCTGTGATTTCTCCAAACCATCAATGTAGGTCTGTGAAGAGGGATATATATAAACATAATACACATTAATAACTCAGTGATGATGTAGTGATGATCTTAGTAGGTGATCCAGTAAAGATTTAGAAATAAGCGTCATGACAGTCAGGTTGAGACAGCATATTGGTGAAATTAGTTTTGGATTGATAGAGGATCACAAAGCTTTGAACAGCTAACAGCCACTCTGCCCATTAAAAGCCATGTTTTTGTTGTTGTTGTTGTTGTTGTTGTTGTTGTTGTTGTTGTTCTGGTTTTGGAAAATAGAGTGGCAGGATTTATAAAACATGATTTCTTCTTGTATTACATTTTTGCAGGAGACATCGATGTGTATGTTTGAATTCTGAGAAATCTGTAGAAACGCTTGACAGTAATAGAGAAAACGGGGATGGAATGCTCATGTGAGAGAGTTGCCTGTGAGTTTGCTCATAGAGAACTGTTATATGTTTTTGATTATTGATTATTGAACAAGTGTAGAAGACAGGAAATCCAAAGGCCTGGAAATCCCGCCCCCATTTCATTACGACTATGACTGCAAATTCTATCTGGCCTATCTGCCGCTCTCTGTCTCTTTTCCTTGCCCTTTCTCTATCCCCATTGTATTTCATTTCCCACCCAAGCGGTCAAGGGGGCTGACTGCCCTCCAGAGTCTGGGTCCTGCCCGGAGTTTCTTCCTCAATGAGGGAGTTTTTTCCCCCCCTGCTGTTGCTTATTCTTGCTCTGGAGGGTCCTGTTGGGTTTCTTTGTCCACTTGAAATGTCTGCTGATGTGATCAAGTGCTATACAGTAAAGAAAACACATTTTTCTGTACAATGAAAATCTTACTTTGCCATCACACTGAATGTAAGATAAGTAGTAAAACTGAACCAGAATAATTTAACTGGAAATCTCGACAGCTGAGAAAAATATTTCAAAATATTTACATAAATGTGAAATATCTTGGAAATTGTGCAAACTGTCAGAGGTAGTGAGTATGGCTACTGTCAACTCCTGCTAGCTGCTAAGGAGCCTGATGGCGAAGGGGGAATAAGAGTCTGGTTGTCCTGTATTCAGACGGCTGTACCTCCATCCTAAGGGAATGAGAGTGAGCAGTTTGCTTTGGGGGGTGGATGGGGTCATTGATGATGGAGGCAGCTCTCCTGAAGACTCTGCATCAGTAGATGCTCTACAGAGAGGTCAGGCAAGTCCTGCTGATGTTGGTGAGGATTTTATTGAGACCTCCTCATCCTCCTCAGGAAGTAAAACCACTGCTGGTCTTTATCGGCCATGTGGTGTTCAGTGTCCAGCTGAAGGGGAAGGAGCCGAATCCTGATAAAACATCATTCTATCTTGCGCAATGAGAAAAACACATCTAAAATAAATACAAGTTAAATCGGGAGTAAATAAAAGTGGAATGGTTGGAGTGGTAACGGACCTGTGGGGATGAGGATGTCATCATATGGCCTGTAGTAACTAGGACACTACAGTTTTCAGAGGACCAAATTTGCAGAGCAGCTGCAGAGAGTTAGGTCAGTAAGTCTCCAATGAGCACGAGTGAAGTTTGTTTGACGACACTAGAACTTAGGTTGTGTGATCAGATGACACGCAGTGTAAATAGAGGGCACTAGTAGGTCAGGAAAAAAAAGAGGACGTTCATCTAGACAAGAATCTAATCAGCAGCCGCTCCTACATTGAACACAGTTGTGAATATTTAAAATGTAAGCTGTAATGCTTTTAATGTGGGATCTTCTTTGAGGTTTAAACAGAAACTGGGTTAATGTTCATTCTTACAGCTCAACAAAGAGCAAGAGTGCCACACTCAACAACTTATGAAATCATTCATCACTAACCTATTTTCTTACATTACATTATCAAGTATTTATTGAAACATAGTTTTTAATTTTAAAAAATAAAGACATGATACAAATGACCAATTAGGTTTACACATATCCTACATATCCACATAGGTGAAATAAAATAATTATCTATATATCTGTAAATACTTACAGAATGGTAGGTTTACTTTTTTCGTCGTCTAGTTAGCAGTGAAAAAATTATGTTTTCTGGTGTTTTCCTGTCTGAGCCTCAGGTGTGGGGAGGGGTACATATTAAAAGAGATCATCATGATCATCATGACTTAGAGAGATTTGATAAACTCTGAGCTCCCAGTGTATAACATTGTCAGAATAGCTGCTCTGCATGCCTGCTGTGTATGTGATTATATGCATGCATTTTGTCCTGCAAGTGTGTGCGTGTGTGTGTGTGTGTGTGTGTGCGTGCGTGTGTGTGCGTGCGTGCGTGCGTGCGTGCGTGCGGGCTTGCGTGTGTGTGAATATTCATCTGTGTTTGTGTGTCATACCAAGGGAAATTATGCTGATTGCCTCAATGAAGGAGGCATAAATCATAGCTAGCAACATTTGCAGCAGTTACGGTTTGCCATAAATCTTCTTATCTCAGCTGTACTAGGTTTCTTACATATTGGACTGTGACACCTATACTACTTCAAGGGGTCTACACGTAAGGCAGCGAGTCTCAAACAGTGATATTTCATACTTAAATAAGCATCTTTTTGAGGTTGACGTACTGTGTAGAGACTACAAATCTGTGACCTCAGAGGTATTTTCAGCTCTTGAAAAAATCAATATTTAAGTGAGAGTATTAATGAATGTTTAAACGTCTGCTTCAGACTCCTATCAGGCGACCTTATCAGAGATGCCAGGACGTTCTTAGAAGTATGTAGATCCTCTTTTCAAGGAAATACTACCAAGATATGGAGAAAACACAGGACATCTGTTCTTAGGATGTCCATATTGAATGGGTTTCCTGGAAAAATCCTCGTAAATATTTCATGGTTCAAAATCTACACTTTAAACATACTGATTAGAAAGAAGCAGCACCAGTCTGCTGCAGCCTTGTCAGTGTGTTCACACGTACTGTTGTGCATACATAGATACATTCATGAACTCATTTCATGGCTTCAGTATTTTTTATTTTTTTTGCTTTTTGTTTTCGTAGCCCTCATTTCATTTTCATCTTGTAACTAAGATTACGCCCATAATGCAAATTAGACAGCACATTACATTCATTAAATAATTTCCCTTTTCACATAGGATCCAAGTATCCAGTGTCACACAGATGACAATGTCAATGTGGTCAGAGGTCAGTAATTATTGGCCCTTGGGTCAAATCTAGACTGTGAAGTCTTTTCTCCTAACAGCAAAAGAAATGGACAACCATTGTTTTTCATCAAAGGAATTATGATCAGGCATGATAAATTCAGCCCAGTAGAATCCTGTGTTTTTCTCAACTATCGGTAGCTACCAAAAGCTGCTAGGTGAGATGCATGTAGATGCTGTTGCTCATCACTTTTCAACATACAGCAAATTCATCTTTTAAATTAAAACATACCCAAATTGACATGGTGCATGTAACAGACTGTTGTACCACAATTAGATCTAGAATTGTTTTATTCTATTCCAGTGGAGATTGTCAACACCCGAGCAAAGAGGCACCAGTGGGAGAAGCAAAAATATGACAAATCCATGCCAGGCTACAAGCAGACATACAAAAATTGCCTGGACAGAATATCTTTCTCACTAATGTCCACTCTCTCATCAACAAACTGGTCAATGTGCAACAGTGGTTCAGACTGATGGCTGTATGAAAAACATCTAGATTGCTCAGGACGATGCAAATGATATGATATTCCTAGTTAAAGGGCAACACACCTTCATGGCCTCAATGTACTATTACAAGGCAAAGATAACTCTGTATGCACTTGTATAGGCATGGTACTTTTGCTTGCTCGAGGTTATTAACAGTTTTGTATCTTCGCCTAAGCAGTCTGAATGACAGAAGTAGTGTTCAATAAGAGATAAATCTGTAAAAGTATAGTTATACTGTTAGATTTTATCGTTTGTGCCATAAGAATGTGAACTAACTGCCTTCAGAAGTCTAAAAAGCCTGAGCATGTACGTATCTGTAGGTGTCTCACTGGTTGGGCAGTGGTGAGCAGGTCAACTTGGAGGATTTTATCCACTTTTAATTGAAGACCACTGCTGTAAATGCAGGAGATGTATTTGCACTTCATGTGCGTAGGCTCTCTGGAAACAAAGATGGTTTACTCGGGGCACAAAGAGACAGTAAGCTAGCAATTATGAGATCTGACATTTAAACACCCACCTTTGTTTTTAACATTCACATATACACACACACACCGTATGTATGCAGCTTCTCATTTTTCTCATAGAAGGAAGCACTGACATGTTTGTCTGTATAAAGAATAACAAAGAAATGGAGCATTGCCTCTTCCCACACATGGTCTCTGTATGGATGGCATTTGTGCTTTCAAACAATACAGAGTGGCTCTGAGAGAGCAGATTAGTGTGCCTCTGTGTGTACTGTGTATGTATGCATGTGTATTTGTGGCTGTCTGGAGCCCATCCATCTCTGTTTTGCTCCCAGACTGTCTCAGCTAAACACAGATAGTGTCGATCGTTGTGGTTAGCAACCAAACCCCTGCTTTAGCCATACACTACTTTCCATCAAATTAATGTATTATTGATCTTAACAAACTCTTTCAATGTCAATAGAATTGCGATTGCAAAGTTTTTGATGCATACAGAGCAAGATTTATCATTTTCAATATGCCAATCCAGTAAAATTATTACAATTTGCACCTGCAGTGAATCTCCTCAGATTTGCAGCACCACTCAAAAGTTTGGAGGCAAAACTTATTTTGACATAGAAACATAAAACCTTTTAAAAGAGGAATAAGCTGCAGTAGATTGACATAGAGTCTCATTTAAGTCTATACTTAAGTATAACTACTGGACACAAACACCTTAACAATTTCCTCTCCGTGCTATAACAAGGCTTCTATAGGTTGAAGGAGGTAAACTTTAATGTTTATTGGCAAATGCTAAAGGTTAGTTTGTGAGGGACAGAATTGTTACAGCTGCAGCAGAACAACTGAAGAAGTTGTGCAAATTAAAAGTAATAACTCCTCGTGATTTCTCTGTGTCGTAAGCAGCCACAGATACAGCCAACCTTTATCACAGCTTTGCATAACCACATTTCATCTCTGCACCGTTATGTAATAAGCCTTTTTGTGATACAGCAGCTTCTACAGAGATTAACTCAAGCTCTCTTAAACCACAGATTTGTTGCATTATTATGTCATTTAATTATAATGTGCTACATATTTTTATATTTGTCTGTCAAATAACGATGTCAACAACTATAAGAATCATGAGATTCTCTGATTTTTGATGCTTTTTTAAATATCACATTATATTTTACATTTGCTCAGTCACTATCAGAATGTGTGTAAAAGGTGTATTGAGGTATATTCTCTCCCTATGTTTGTACAAAACCAAAGGCTTTCTAAATTAAAGTACTGTATGTCTGCAATGGTTTGCAAAATTGCGTTTAGTGATCAATTTTAAAAACAAATACTGCAGTAAATATTTGGCCGAGCATCAAAGATCATGACAATGTTTTTGTTCTCTATGTTTGTATTTAATTTGAGGGAGAGGTGAAGTCCAGTAAATTCCAGTTATCCATGCGGAAAACTATTTATAGGAACATAAACAGACTACTTAGCTTATCTGCATGGCTTCCGATTATTACACTCAAATTACAATTTACACTGAGTCCCATCTGGGGATTTGTTTATCTCTTCCTTTTCAAAAAGCCTGTCCATCCTCTAAACCATTTGCTAATACAGGAATAGAGAAGCATAAGATGAATAAATTGTACCAAATAGCTAATGTTAGCAGTGATTATATATGAGAAATGACAGGATTTGAACATTTTAGACTAATCAAGCATCAGTCAAATTGCCAAAATAACTCCTTATGTGATGATTTAGAATAAACCTTGTGGCTACATAAACACACCACAGATATTGTGTGTATTTAAAATCAGCTCATATTTGATACAAATCCCTGAAGCTTCACATTTATAAATGGTACTCAGGAGGAGTTGTCAGGTTGACCCAGGTCGCATACAACAGACATTAATGTCTTTATGTGGGTTTGCTTGCGTCCCGCCCTCAGGATGTAACACTCCACATCACTGACCAGCAGCTCCACTTGCCTCACTGTGGGACAAACACATGACAAACTCACAACAATCGCTAATTGCATGACACCCACACCAATAGATTGTGACAGGAATAGGGTATTAATGGCCCACAAGTCAATTGCTAGGTCATTGTCTTCAGGGGGTGTCAGCTCCATCATAACCAACTCACTGACACAAGGAGCAGCTGCAGACTGCAGACAAGTACATTCTATTATCTATCAATCATCCACAATGTATTGGCAAAGTAAGGTCTTTCTACTATACCAGCAGGGGTTTTAATTGAGATGACATTTTGAGTTACTATAAAACTTCAGTTGAACACTGAGTCTCAGTTATTAGCTGAATCACTTTCATTGGGACGGTTTGACTCCGCCATGAAGCCCCAGCAACTTTTTATGTTATTAATGTTAAGATGCTGCATTAATGTTCAAACCTCATTCTTCCGAAGATTTTCCACTGTCCTGTCTGATCATAACTATAGGGGTTTTTGTTTTACTTATTTTATTTATTTATTTATTTGTATTTGCTGCACTTCTTTAATTTTGGCACGCAGGGAAAGTTATGTCTCTAATGAAAATAAGTTATTAAAGAAAACACTAGGCCTACATTGTAACTATTGGATTTGTAGCAGCTCCTTTCATCCCATTGAAATTAAATCCTAATTCACTTGCCTGTTTGGGATTAAATTTGATTATGTAGAAATACGACACAAAGAAAGAATTGCCTGAAGAGTGTGGTGAGTTTTATGCATGTACTGCGTTGTCACATGGTTTATTTCTATTTTAAGGTTTGGTATTTTGACATATGGCGGCTTTCAGCCCAACACTTAAAGCTGTGTTTGTGAAACAGACTAATCATCATCATTTAGTACAGTTATTATCCTCCTTTATTTTATTGCTTTTAGACTTAAGATTCCGATGAGATTCCTGACCAGTAATCTACATTCAGAAGGGAAACGTCAAGAGCATTGCATTTCCATGCCTCCCTGCTTGCACAGTGCTACATAATAGAAAAGCCATACAGAAGCCGGTAGTTTGGAGTGAAATGTGGATATGGTCCCCAACCAGACAGAATATTTGGGTCAGGTGCCTGGTCGGAGGAGGAAAAAAAATACAGATGAAGTTCCAGATGAGATCAATTATCATTTGGGCATAGGTGATGATTTTTCTTCATCAAAACGCCGTTTGTTGAAGCTGGTTAAAAGTATCAATCTATATCAGATATGCTTTTTAGACGAGGATGAAGCCTAACTTGTACAATCATGTGGAGCTGAATTCATTTTGCTGAGGTGTCTGTGAAACGGTAAAAGCTTGCAGGGAGGCTCCATCGTCTCGCACAACCCCGTCTATTGCAGTCTAATCAAATTATCATCTCTCTGCTTTGCATCCAATCAGATTAGCGTCTCTGGTCTGTGTAGTCATAGCAGCAGCTTTGACCTGCTCTTTTCGTCTGGGGAGAGCGCCTAGTGGCAGAGGAGCACCTCATAACTACGGTATATTTCTCTCCCTCTTTGAAGTGAATGAGATAAGATCTGATCTGGGTACACTTGCTGCCACACCTCCTCCAGTCTACTTGGGTTTCTCCTGCAGAGAAAAACGAAGCTCAAGTGGACATGCTGTCAGATTATGTCTTTTAAAACAGGCCAAGGATGCAACACCGTCCTTTCTTGTTCTGTCTGTCTGACTCTCCCTCCCTCACACATGCCACAGACTGTAAGATCTTCCTGTGATGTGTAGCTGACCTTTCTCTTGAATTACTAAACAATACACTGGAGAGCGCCTACAAGACACTTGTTCTGTGAGTGTTAGTGGATCACCTTTCAGTACTATTTGACCATCAAAGGAGTTCAAGTGTTCAAGCATATACCCTTTTATGTCATTGCAAAGCTCTTTCATACCACAGCCTGCCAAGTAGTCGTGTTTCTGTGTGTCTATGTGAGTGTATGTTCACCTAGATGGAAAACACATCAGATATTTGGGACCTGAATGTACAGGCACATTAAGAATCCAATGGTCCCTAAGAGTTGTTCTTTAGAGGGAGAAAAGAGCAATCGACGCAGGAGACAGGAGGGCTATTTGTGCTAAGGGTTAGTATTTAATGGCTCCTCTCTACCCCTACACAGTCATCCGCCTTTCAAAGCCAACTGTAGTCCACCTGTTTTCCTACTTTATAACATCAATAGTAGCAGCTTCATTCGATCACCTATAGTTTTAGCAGCTTCATTGATCACCTATAGTTTTAACACATGCAGAAACCCAAATGTACACTGACTTGAATCAGAAAATGCAGAGCAAGAGACATTGTGCAAACACAGCATTGTATTTCATCTTCAGTCATTTCCCTGGATTTTTATGGCGTTACAATAAAGTCGAGTTACTGTGGAAGTAGATAGCCCCCTAGCCCTCATCATAAACAGATTTCTCCTTCACTGAGCTGATGAGAGCAAAAAGGAGAGGAGAGTTGTAGGAGGGGGAAAACGGATAGGGTAGGGCAAAGGGATGATGCGCAGGGGACACAGCATTTGTAAAGAGTACTTCGAGAGAAGGATAAAGCAGCAGAAGAGATGCATGGGTATGGAGGTCATAACTAGGTGAACGTTGTATCATGAGGATGTTTAGGAAAAGGAAGAGAGAGCACTGAGTCAGATCAATATGACAATAAGGGTTAGGGAAGTTAATTGCCTTTAAAAATTGAACTAATGCCAGAAATTCATCAAGGAATATGTATCATTCTCTCAAATACACACAGATAAGCTCTCTTTGGTTTGCAGAACCTGCTTGGTTGGGATACTAAGCTAGTTTTGTCTATTCCCAAGGCCCACATTACTAAATTCCATCTGTTACACTAATAAAATCAAGAGAGATTCTACTAAAGAGCCTGGCCTTGTAATATGCACCCTACGGCTTGCTATCAGTAAATTCTAGACACCTTTTAGACCACAGGTAGCAGGACACGCACCTTCAGTAAGAAACCTGACAGCGATGTAAATTAAGGATGTATGTGTAGTTTCGGCATCTAAATTACAATGTGTGCATATGTGCATTATTTGCGCTGCGGGACAAACATGTATTTCAAATTAACTCAATCATGTCATGCCACAGCCTTTGGCTACTACAAAAAAAACCATACAAGTTTCCCATAATTAGTCCACAAAAAAAATATCTCTAAATTCTCCAGGGTGTTTCAACAGTTTGTCAAACAACCAATCAAGCTCCATAGGTTGCATTATTCCTGTTTGTAAACATGCACTCAACAAGGTTACTGTAATGTGTCAATGATAAGGTTGGGTACTGTTCACCTCTAATCCAGTACAGTACCAGGATTTTGGTCTCGACATCCAATGCTACTAATTTTTTATCTTTCTTTGGTCATAAAATAGTCCTACCATAAATATGTTACAACACCAACAGGCTTTAACAGAATGTTCAATGGAGTCTTGGATAAAACTGTTTCTACAGGTACTTGATGGAATATCAGAAACATAGAAAATCAAAATCACTGTCAAACGATAATAATTGGCCAACAGCACAGAGCAGCAATTTGCTTTTGCAATGTTTGCATTATTTGACGCAGGAGGAGGAGGAAGGGGAGAAGGAGATTCGATTTTTGATTTTTACAAAGACACTTAAATCGCAAATGTATAGTTTCACATAGTAACAGAAAATTAATGAAGTGGTTTCAAATTCAAAAATGAAAATAAATAACATATTATAAAGATACATCAGTGCGATGCTCATTTGATCAGGAAATTTGCTAATTCAAGGTGATCTTAAGGTAAAGTTCAAAGCATACTGTGGTGACACCCGACATTTCAGACATTTTTAAAATAGTCTAAATCTTTTGCCGTTTTGTAAAAACAAGTGTAGTCTCAGTCAGCATCTGATCTGACAGCAAAAAACTGAAGCTGCTTCTGTACCTGCTTTGCTCTCAAGTTTCCTGTTACTGGTTTCATAGATCGTGAGTTTTGCTTCACCAGAAATTGAGTTTAAAAGATGGTACTTTTTTTATTTACTTTTTGTATCCTGCACCATAAATAAGATTTCAAATACTAAGATTTTCACTGAATAAATTAAAAACATTCATTAAAATAGTGGAGAGCGATGTAAGTCTCTTACACTCACTAGAAACGTCAATAACTGTCTCACTGAGTGAACAGACGGGACACTGGTTTGGCACAGCAGTGTTTATAAGAGAGATAAAAGCACTGGATGGCGCTGTGTAAAACCCTCTGTGGGTCCTGTCCATCTTCTCTCAGCCTGCTGGTCCATGTAGTGGGTACTCTGTCACACAGACCCTGTTTGTTTATAAGTTACACACAGTTTTATAGAGAACAACAGCCTAGGTGTGGCTTTGCTACAGACATCCAGCCTGGCTCCAAAAGCTACAGGTTCCTACAACAACCAGAATAGAGTCAGAGCTTTTTTCCTGAACTGCATTCAAAAAGAACCCATAACTTAAAAACACCTTGAAAAAATGGATGCAAACCATTTAACTTTAGAGATTTGGAATCAGTCAAAAACAGTGCAGCATCCACATGTCTGAATATACAGTTGGCCACTTCTCTCCATACCAGATCTGCTGGTCCGGTCAGAAAACACTAGAGGAACTGTAATCTGAACGTGGCCATGTGGGTGAGACCCTGTCCCCCTCTTTTTTTGGTAAAAACAAACAATACCTCCTGTGGCAATGTAAACCAGCCCAGACAAGGTTCACAAGCTTTGCTTGAATCTGGGCTAAAAGATCAGATGGTAGCGTAGAACTGCAGAGAAAGAGAACAACATTTTCCAAGAGCTGCCGCCCACCTTAATGCCATGCCTCCTTGGCAGTGGACTGAGGTCACAAGAAGCCATGACAGCATCTGAGTAGTCCGGCCAACCATGTAAAGACTGGCGATCCTAAACACATGAAACAAATAAATTACAAACTAAAACTCAAACAGAAAACAACTCTAAACCCAACTGACTATATATCAAAGAATATGGTCGTAAAAAGGAAAGTAAAGGTAGAAAAGTAGAAGAAGAAAAAGAAATACTACATTTGCTTTGATGGCTAATGCTGTCATCCATCAAGGAAATTAATTAAATGAAGCTGTTAAAGTCATCGATGCCTAATTTCATGGTGGATTTAACTGTGTGAATGAGCGCAGCACTGATTCAGGTTTGCTGGAGACGAGGCTTTCAGGCTAAAATCTAAAACATTACTCTCCCGCATTTAGACATATTTTTGCTTGACCAGGTGCTTCCTCATGTGTTTCCCTGACCATTTTTTTCAGTTTGCTACAACCTGCAGCGATGAACCATCCCTCCATTACGTATACTCATACGTATTTATTTATTTGTTGCGATGTCTGATTTGCTTAGTTCAATTTCTGAATGTAGGACAGGTTGATTTAAAGTGAATTCCCACCCTACATCCCTACCTGAGTGTAGGGATGTACACTCAAGTGTGTTTGTGTTTGCCTTGGTTTGACAGTTCTTGTATTTTGTGTCAAATTTTGCCTACTGATTCTTCCACCAAAAATTTGTAGCACAAATTGGATTTGTGTGTCTATTGTTTTGGTCTTAACTTGCTCTAAGTTACTAAACATAAGCACAAGTAGTACTTTGCCACTCTCGTGATGCCACACACACAGAGAAGAGGCCATGATGATGTTTTGTTAGCTTTATAAAAACCTAAGTCAACATATGCAAGCAACGGTTTCACAAAACATACAGGAAAAAATTAACGTCATGGTTCCATATCCCAAGAGTCATTCTTTTCTGGGAACTGGATGTTGACATCATGCTCAGTGCGGATGTTTGTTAGTAGTAAGTAGGTTTTCCTAATATCTGGACTTCCTAATGTGCTTAGCAAATCATTCTGAATTAACAGAACTTCTTCAAAAGTCTTCTACTGTAAAATTTTCTGTACTTTTTAAATCTATCCTATTTTTTCAAGAATCAATCCACCTATTATTAAGAAAGTTACCTTTCTAAATGGAAAGATAATTTCATCCTTTTAAATTCCTTTTTTTCTGTTTTTTGAGTCACTGTTTTCTGCATGAAAGAAGTGGCTTTCTTGTGTCACTGTTATGTAGAACAATTGATGATTTAGGATACGTAACTTAGTAACTCATTGTCAAGTATTAAAAGTGGTCTATGACCCCAGGCCTAACCCAGTTAGCTTCACTTAGCATAGAGACTTGAAACAGCAGGTAAAAATATTGGGGTTTCTAAGCAGGGAGGAGCTTCTAGGAAATCATGACTCCAAGAAATCGTCCAGGAAATAACCCACACAGTTTGCCATTATGACACTTTGGCGCAGCTTAAAACTCAAGAGATCGATGCTAAATTAATTGGCTTTGGAGCCTGGGGTTTGTGGGATTTCACCAAATTGTTGAACTATTCCTGTGAAAAAGAGTGGAATATAGCAAAACTTTAAAGTATATGCTGTGATATGATAGTAGATTATCACCTGACAGTACCATTTCACCTTCCTTCTATTTTCTTTGAAATGTGTGGAGCAATAGTGCTAGGGAACACAAATGAAAATGAACAAATGAAAAACTCCTCACAGAGCTTTCAGGCTTTGAGCCACTGTTTTAAGAGGATCTTCCCCAGCAAGCCTTTTTTGTCTGTGTGGTGTGTCCAGCCACCTGGTATATGCACAGTGAAGCAAACAATGTACATAATATATACATTAGAATACTGCCTGAATGTGAGTGTGAGTGCCTGAATGTGAGTTAAGCATAGATAACACTCAAACCAATCCAAAGAGAATGCAAAGATTACATTAGAATCAGAACAGACTTGATTCTGTGTCATCTGAAAGGCCTGAGAAATGGAATTGATCGCTGTGCCTTCTTAAGGTGGTGATCACACTGTACTGGACCACAGATTATCAGAAGGGAAACCACATTTGGATTGATTGATAGATTTGCCCCGTGTATTCACCTGTAAAAGTGTCCATCCTTTATACCGAAGCCTCTGACCATTTTTTGAGATGTGGAAGAGGGCAATTGAATTAGCCCCTCCCTCTCTGGCCCATGACGAGTGATCTGGGACTGGATTCCATTACACAAACTCTTTCTAACTCAGACTGGCCTATCTAAACTTCATATCCCTGACAACACTCCATACATCAGCCACAGGCTAATACACTCTAATGGGAAGGTGCCTCACCCACTGATATGCCATAAGACCTGTCTATCGTTCTCACTCACTACAAAAACCTTCGATCATTTTTCCCAGGCCGTTAATATTTCTCTCACTTTCTATAATGTTCCATGTCAGTAAAACAGTACTACTAATTTTGTTTTATGTCTCCTCATAAACCTGTTTCTGCAGTTTGTATTTCAAAAGTATCTCAGTCAAATATCAGTTCATTATCACTTGTACTCTCTCACCGTCCTCCACTGTTACAGAGGACGTGGAGTTGAAGCTACACCTGAGTAAAAAAAAAAGAAAAGTAAAAGAGCGCACTGACAATGTGATGTCTGTGACCCATGACTAGCCTTGAGCAGAAGTTAGCAGCTAAGGCAAAGATCCACCAAGGAGAAGTCACGTTCTCCTCTGAGCAGATGATGTGATCAGCCATTATATAACTAACAGAACTGGATGGTTGCCATTATTCTTTTTCAGATATATCTGCACAATGCAGATTTCATACATCAACCCAAGCATTAATGTTGATGTCTCACATCTATTTGTGCTATCATGCTATCTAACATCACATGTTGGTATGACATGATGTCATTATTCATTCAAAGTAAGCCTAGCCATGTGTCATATTCTTTTTAATTAACTGTTTTTAGATTATTATTATTATTATTATTATTATTATTATTGTTGTTGTTGTTGTTGTTGTTGTTGTTGTTGTTATTGTTATTTTGATGTTTTTGGGGGTTTTTTGTTTTGTTTTGTTTTTGTTCTATATTTTTTGTGTTTGTTTGTATTTTGTGTGTAGACCCTGGGAAGAATGCTTGCTATTTGCGCCTACGCCTTAGTTGCACCTAACGGGGATCCTAAACCCTAAACTTTTACTGTACTTCATTCTCTTTCTTCTGTCTTATTTATACTCTTCCACCTCCCCTCTCTTTTTCTCTTTTCTCCAGTTCCCAAGTTAATTCCTTATCTGCCTTTTCTGTTTACCTCTAACCTCACGTAGGCCTCTCCACCCCCCTGTCTCTCTCTCTCTCTCTCTCTCTCTCTCTCTCTCTCTCTCTCTCTCTCTCTCTCTCTCTCTCTCTCTCTCTCTCTCTCTCTCTCTCTCTCTCTCTCTCGGATGTCAATGTGATTATCTTGTAATTTGGCTTTTATGAATAAATGTGATTTTAAAAATCAAAATCTCTCTCTCTCCCTGTCTGTCTCCCAGAACATCAAAGGCATGTATCAGAACCAAAGCTCAGCTCAACATTGGAGTGGCTGACCTTGGACACTCACTAACAACCCAGGAGAAAGAGAGAGGGAAGCAGATGAAAAGAGCTGAGGAAGAAGGGAAAGAGGACAGAGAAAGAGATCACATACATATGTAAGGAATACTAAGCATGTCTAAGAAAGGCATGCCTGCAGTTCAATGCAGAGTGCTGTTTATTCTAAAATCTAGTGAACACAAAAAATGACAAAGTAAAAGTCAAATTAGTCTGCAAACTTCAAAATTCAGCACAGATTTTGGTCAAAGGAGGCAGTTGACAACCTCAGCTACACCAAAATAGTAACTCCGCTATTTACCTGGTTAATGTAGGAAAACACCATTTCGTCAACCCATCAACCCGTTATGGAGATACTTCTTTAGAAAAGACGTGTTCACATTGCAGCGAGGTGATCTCTCCAAATAATGTTTCGTATTCTGAGGTATCCTTCCAACAAGAAATTGTCTACATCTTAATGCTTAATTCTACAAAGCCCTGCAGACATCAATGTTACATGTACTTCAATAAAGATGAGATGCAAGCAAAAAAAATGGAAACGTGAAAAGTCAACTGAGCAGAAGTAAAATAATTCCAATCACTATTACTTCAGTTATGGTAACATAATCCAGGTATTCACACTCGTTTCAGTCAACTATCTTGTTTTTTAACTCCTATTAATAGGCTTCTTTTCATTACAGTGGGTATTATGGAGTTCATCAGTTCTCTGCTGCTGACTCAGAGCTGTGAGACGATCGGTGTAAAATCCCCTTGGAAGGTGATATACTGTATGTATATATACATACAGTATATATATATATAATGTGATGATCTCAAATACAACTAGATGTTTATATCTGGTATAGATATCAAAGCTGATGAACTAAATATTTTGGTGAAATTTAAAAAACTATGTTGGATGAAACTACTTTTGAAATACATACAGCTATCTACTGTACTGGAGTGTCGAAATGTACCTATTAAGATAATTAAAGCAATTTGGATTCTTATTATTGTGCTTTCATTTCACATGTCTCTGATAGCAAATAATATACAGTAAATATTGTAATACCAACTGACATGTTGGATTTATTGACATACCAATTACTTGCTGCTTCTTTTTAACCTCCTTCTCGACTTCTTTGACTAAACCTCACCCATCTGCATGAAACGAAGGATTTTAAGTTACCTACCTGTCCGCAGACCTCAGCCTCCATAAGGTATTTGTAGTCAATTGCTGTTTATAGCAGGTGAGGTCCAAGTTTTTCCTGCATCTTAAAGTTCCACAACAAATTCATTGGCTTGCTGCTCTCTCTGTATTAATTAACCAATCACTGCAGAAGTGCACACATTACACATTGCCCTTTTATTACTACTGATGCCTTTTTGCCCTAGCTCTAACACTGTTACAGCAGTCTGGTGGCATATTGTGCATTTGCTGTTGCATTGTGCTCAATTTACCTCAGCTGAAGAGACGAACGTTAAGGTAAAAGGGAACGCATTAAAAAACATGTCAACCGACAGTTGAAGCTTCATTTGAAAATCTATTGAAGTTTGAATGTTAAAATGTGACATTTTCTACAGGGAGATACAGATTCTGAAAAAATACACCATCAGGATAAAAGATAAAAGAGGTTTCATGGACAGAGCAGTGTGTATCATCCTTTTTATCCTGTGTTGATGACATTGTTTGCCCCTCTCCTCTACTTCCATCCTCTTTCCACCCCCTCCGATGTCAGTGACTCCTCATCAGGGACCACATTAAAACTCAGTCAATTATACACACACTCACATTCACGCACACACCTCCCAACAGCCGTCTCTCTATGTCATCCCTGGGCTTAATGCCAGTGTTTCTCTCCTGGTGTCTGTCTTCGTAGTCTTGTCCTCATCTCTCTCATTGCGATCCTGTGGCCTTGTTGGCCCTGGCATTCAATTAAGCTGTCATCTAGATGCATTCCTCTCTCTCTTTCTCCACAAACACACACACACATACACACTCACACACACACACACACACACACACACACACACACACACACACACACACACGCGCAAAAATGCACATTCACACACAGATAGATTTCCTGTCAGGGCTGTTTGAGACCAATCAGACTGTGGTATTGGAGCATGCCCAGATGAGGGATAACCCCCCTCTCTACACACACACACACACACAAACACACACACACACACACACACACACACACACACACACAATCAAGTATTCCCATTTGTTCTAGGCACATACAGTACCTCACACATGCATACATAGAAGTGCAGCTTACCAAATATTAAGTAAACACAGAAACACAAGTACAGTCAATTTCAATAAAAGCTGCACTAATACTTACCACCACTGTTACTGAAATTGATGCATATGATTTTCTGTTCATGAGAAATGAAGAGTTTTCTCATGTGTATATGTAGGTATGTGTGTTTATGTGTGCTTGCTGCGTTGCCTTTAGGCACCATCCCAACGTCACACAATAAACTAGCTACAGTATGCCCAGGTCCCAATGGAACTGAAGAGTGCCTTCTCTCTTTGTTTGAAATCAGCAACACAGAAACAAAAGAGTAGGCGTGACAGAGATACAAGGAATATGACAAAACAGCAGAAAAGAAGGTGACATGGATAAAGAAACGGGGATCAATACAGAAAGAAAGGGTTGCTATGATGAAGGCATGGGCAAAAAAGAGAAACTAAACAGTATGTGAATAGGAAAATATGAAGATACAGGAAGAATATGTGGTACAATAGAGGAGGACAGAAGACGACATAAAGCAAAGAGGAGGTGGATCTCCTTCACACAAACGCAGCTTTCGGGATTGTTAGGAGGATATTGAAAAACAGAAACAAGAGTCTTTCAGCTTTCTCACAGGATGATTAATCTTTCGATATGGAGCAATTCACAAGAGCAGTGGATTCAAAGGGAGCCCACAACATACGACATACTTAATCACTAATCCACCTGCCTGCTGTTTGGCCAGTGTTGTTACATTTCATATCATTGTTTTACATGTAACATACAACTTCCTATTTGTAACACTGACAATGATGTGCACAAGACTCACCGCCCAAATCCCAGAGACATCTGCTATATCAAATGGCTGTGATGAGTTCTCAAAATGCAAAAAAAACTCAGTCATCCAACCTCGTTGGATCAGAAATTCATTATAGAGTTAAAAATACAGGTAGTCTTCAACTTACAATCACAATAGTTTCTGAGAGGCTGTTCATAAGTTGAAATATTTGTAAGTCATCATTTATTACATTTCAATCTATTATTGCCATTTGAGGTCATTTAATTGCCCCATTACTACTACAGTAATCTAGTACTCTACTGCACTCTAAGTGCTATTTCCTATGATTTACTATAAACAATTACAGGACATAAAAACAACACATAAATGAAATAAAAGACTAGTATACCTTTGTTTTGAGTTAAGTCGTTCTCGATTATATGTCAATTTAAAAAAAACATGTAAAAATAAAAGTCAACTTGAGTTAATTTTACTCAACTTTACGTCTGTCTGCCACAAATATCGGACTCTTAATTAAAATCACTAGAAACAACTTTGGGTCCTACATCATTTGGCTAATACATAAGAAGAGTCCGTCAATAATTAAATATAACAGACAGCTTGTGATAGACTTTTCTTACAAGGAGCCCATAGTCTACATTGCTGGCTCTAACTTTCAGCCTGATCCGAATAGTCTGTAGTCTCGATGTTCACAAACATTCTAATGCACATAAATACATTGTGCATTCATTTCCTGTTCAGAACTTGCCGAAGATGTGGATAAAAGAAGGATGAAACGCTGCATGTGACGCTCCAACAGGACCAGTCTGACATCAGAGCAAACTCTTCACTTAGGCCCCGTCCACACAATGCCGGAACTTTTTGAAAACGCAACTTTTTTCACCCTTCATCGAACGCAGTTCGCGTCCACATGACAGCGTTTTCAAAAAGCTCTCCGTCCACACGTATCCGCATCAGTGCGTACTCCGAGAACGACAGGAGAGAGGACTGGGAAGTGAGGAAATTCACGTCGTTCCTCCTGGAGGACGACCTCCATCAGAGAGTTCTCCACCAGCAGGCAGTGCATCCCGGTCTGACCCAGAACGGGTGCGGCGTCTTTGGCGAGGAACGTGAATGAATGAATGAATGAATAGATAAATAGATAAATAGATAAACTTTATGACTCATAAATAAAGAAACAGACAAATATTTAAGTGCAAAGCATGTTTATCAACGCATCTTCGACGTGGAGTTGTTATACTTCAGAAAATAGCCGGTTTTATCTCCCTTTGTACATGTAGACACGAGTCGCATGCATGACGTCACAGCGGTTTTCCTCGCAGGGGCACGCCCCCCGGATAGAAAAAGTTGTGGATACACCGTCCACACGACAACCCAGCATTTTCAAAAAATTCCCCCTTGGTCAGCGTTTTCAAAAAGTTGCATTTTCGTTCCGGATATCTGCGTTGTCGTGTGGACGGAAGGCATAAACGCAACAAAAAATTGCGTTTTCCAAAAGTTCCGGGTAGTGTGGATGGGGCTTTAGTCTTATATTTGCTGAGTTAAATTTGAAATGACATATGAAATCTTTATTTATGGGGTTGTTAACGTTACACTGCACAGTGTGGGTTGGGGAAGAAAGGAGAACTACAGTAGTCAGATATGCCGGCACATGGTTGTTTGTATCTACGAATGTTCCTAAGTTGAATGTTCGTATCTTGAGAAACACTTGTAACTTTGTTTGCAATTGAGGTACCCTGTTAACCCTTTTACATTCATCTCTTTTATAATTGTGGCAAAATGGTTTGCGCTCTCGTTCTTTGCGGTTAATGCGTTCGACGAATCACACACGATTAACTTCAGGGGTCGCCACAGCGAATCAGTTGCCTCCATCTAAGCCTGTCTTCTGCATCCTCTTCTCTCACACCAACTACCTTCATGTCCTCTTTCACCACATCCATAAACCTCCTCTTTGGTCTTCCTCTAGCCTCCTGCCTGGCAGTTCAAAACTCAGCATCCTTCTACCAATATATTCACGATCTCTCCTCTGGACATGTCCAAACCCTCTCAGTCTGGCCTCTCTGACTTTATCTCCAAAACCTCTAACATGTGCTGTCCCTCTGATGTACTCATTCCTGATCCTATCCTTCCTGGTCACTCCCAGAGAGAACCTCAGCATCGTCCTCTCTGCTACCTCCAGCTCTGTCTCCTGTCTTTTCCTCAGTGACACTGTCTGTAGACCAAACAACATCGCTGGTCTCACCACAGTTTTGTACACCTTTCCTTTCATTTTAGCTGAAACTCTTCTATCACACATCACACCTGACACTTTCCTCCACCTGTTCCATCCTGCCTGTACATGCTTCTTTACCTCTTTTCCACACTCTCCATTGCTCTGGACTGTTGACCCTAAGTACTTAAAATCCTCCACCTTCTTGACCTCTTCTCCCTGTAACCTCACTCTTCCACGTGGGTCTCTCTCATTCACACACATGTACTCTGTCTTACTGCGGCTAACCTTCATTCCTCTCCTTTCAAGGACAAACCTCCACCTCTCTAGCTTCTCCTCCACCTGTTCCCTGCTCTCACTGCAGATCACAATGTCATCTGCAAACATCATAGTCCATGGAGATTCCTGTCTAACCTCGTCTGTCAGCCTGTCCATCACCATAGCGAACAAGAAGGGGCTCAGAGCTGATCCCTGATGCAGTCCCACCTCCACCTTGAAGTCCTCTGTCACACCTACAGTACACCTCACCACTGTCTTACAGTCCTCATACATGTCCTGCACCACTCTAGCATACTTCTCTGCCACTCCAGACTTCCTCATACAATACCACAGTTCCTCTCTGGGTACCCTGTCATAAGCTGTCATAAGAAAAGACGAAGAAAAGAGGGTTTTTTTGTCCACACAAACAAAGCAAGAGATCATAGAAAAGCACGAGAAAGGGATGCGTTTGGTTGATCTCGCCAAAGAATATGGCCAAAAATCTACAATCAACACGTTATTAAAACAAAAGGAAGTTTAAGGAGTTTAAGGCATCGCATGGGTGATTGGATAAGTTCAAAAGGAGGACTGGAATTCACTCTGTGGTTCGTCATCATGAGATAGGAGCGCATGAACCAAAGAGGGCAAAAAACAATAAGGACAGCAGTTAAAAGGTAAATGACCGTCATTATTATTCTTTACTCTATTCTTTGTTTTTTCGTTATGCACAACTCTCATTTATTGTGTAATCATCTAATCGTAACATGTATTTGTTACATGTTTTGATGTTTTGATGTAAGTGTCTCGGTGTCCCACTTCTTTTTAGCTGACCTCTGTCTCTGTATACACTCTGTACCTCCTCATTCCACCACCAAGTCTCCTTATCTACTTTCCTTCCAGATGACACACCAAGTACTCTCCTACCTGTGTCCCTGATCACATTAGCTGTAGTTGTCCAGTCATCTGGAAGCCCCTCCTTGCCACCCAGAGCCTGTCTTAACTCCGTCCTAAAAGTCATGCAACACTTCCTTTTTCAGTTTCCACCATTTCGTCCTCTGCTCTGTCTTCGTCCTCTTCATCTTTCTCACCACCAGAGTCATCCTACACACCACCATCCTATGCTGTTTGGCTACATTCTCGCCTATCACTACTTTGCAGTCACTGATCTCCTTCAGATAACACCTTCTACACAAGATGTAGTCTACCTGTGTGCTCCTACCTCCACTCCTGTAGGTCACCCTATGTTCCTGCCTCTTCTGGAAGAAAGTATTCACTATAGTCATTTCCATCCTTTTTGCAACCTCAACTACCATCTGTCCTTCCGCGTTCCTGTCCTGGATACCAAACCTGCCCATCACCTCCTCATCACCTCTGTTTCCTGCACCAACATGTCCATTGAAGTCTGCCCCAATGACAACTCTCTCACTTCTAGGTATGCTCTGCATCACCTCATCAAAATCCAACCAGAATTTCTACTTCTCCTCCAGCTTACATCCTACCTGTGGAGCATACCCACTAACAACATTGAACACGCCTTCTATTTCTAGCTTCAGACTCATCACTCTATCCGACACTCTTTTTACCTCCAGGACATTCCTGACAAACCTCTCCTTCAAGATAACTCCTACTCCATTTCTTTTCCTATCTACACCATGATAGAACAACTTGAACCCGGCTCCTAAACTTCTAGCCTTGCTACCTTTCCACCTGGTCTCCTGGACACACAGTATGTCTACCTTCCTCCTCTGCATCATGTCAACCAACTCTCTACCTTTTCCTGTTATAGTCCCAACATTCAACGTGCCTACTCACAGTCCTATACTCTTGGCGTTCCTCTTCTCTCTCTTCCTACGAACACACTTTCCTCCTCTACTTCTTCAAACAACAGTAGCCCAATTTCCATCGGCACCCTGTAGGTCAACAGAGCCGATGGTGGTTGTTGTTAACCCGGGCCTTGACCGATCTGGTATGGAAGTCATAGGTTTGATTAGCATGTTTGATTTGGCAAAAGACACTTGCTTGTGTCCTCTTGCGGCTACATTTACAAAAAGCTAAAACAAAGGGTAAAAAATGTAATGTAGCTAAATATGAAAAAAAAAACATGTTTTCAATATCAAAGCATGAAAATTTATTCTAGTAGACCCCCAAAGAAAAGTGCAAACCATGAAATGAGCATGATATGTCACGCTTATATTCTCTAGCATGCCCCAAGGGGGGAAGAATATCAGTGTGTGAATTTTGCACCAGGAAGGTTGGGACAGAACGTGCACCACCTCTCTTCATTACCACCATGAAGGAAACTGAATTTCAAATTTCATTTTTAACCAGAAGCAGAACTAAATCTGCAATACTACAATATTTTTTCCACCTGAAGCATTTCTGTTAACATCACTTCCTAGCATGAGCTGTCAGTGTAAATATCATTAATTGAAACCGCTTGCTGCTATTTGCTTGTTTGTGCTGCATCACGGTTCACTAATTCCTAATACTATGCAATAGAAAATGGTTTTATTAATGAAGAAGAGCGCAATGGGCCATATTTTACAACCTACATAGATAGCAAGTGGTTATTAAAAAGTAAGAAATGACTGGAACTTGACCTGGCAATGTAAGTTATTGCTAATTTCTAAACAGTAAAAATAATTTGTTGGTAATCCTAAACCAGTTAACAAATGTTGGATAGGACAGATTACAGTAAAATCTTAGATAGAAATTTTGGGTTAAGTGTATAATTAATCTCTATGACATTACAAGTCGGCTTCTGGGGATGTTGTTACATATCTCATCTTGTTACATATATCTTGAATGAATATACAGTAACACCTTCTTCAACCCATCATCATTCATATCATGAGTAGATTTCAACAGGCATATTTTTTATTTGATGTTTTACCCTAATAAATACTTTCCTAATAGATTTCATTGTCTCAGTTGGCAGTTGTCTTGAAAACAAAACACTGTTATTTTTTTTATTTTTTTTATTATGTTAGGGTTCCACTCAGTAGATGACAGCACAGTATGTTTTGCAATCGTCACATTTTTGGAGCTGGCCTTAAGTAGCCATTTGAGAAAATGCAAGTTTTGGCAAGTGAGGTGAAGACAAAAGTGTAGTTTCTCTAATATTGTGAAATTTGGAGACAGTTTTACAGGGTTTGGATTAAGATGG
Source organism: Antennarius striatus (assembly GCF_040054535.1). NCBI lineage: Eukaryota > Metazoa > Chordata > Actinopteri > Lophiiformes > Antennariidae > Antennarius > Antennarius striatus. The sequence continues at coordinate 21,263,327 of NC_090777.1, read as the reverse complement.
ATTCCCTCCACCCAGCACCCACAACCCATGTTTCTGTGGTGTGTATTCTTGTGTGTTTGCATGTGCTCACCCCCAGTTTGAATGCAGGCCAGAGGTGCTGATTGCCAGTAGACTCCATGGCTATTTTAAGGCTCAGTTTAATTTGTGGTGATTGATTGTGATAATTAATTTGCCATAGGTAGATGATTGTGGTAATTAATTTACTGCAGCTTGATGATTAACGGTTGCTGGTGTCCCATTGTGACCAGCACTGTTTGGCCGATTAGCTCTTTTGCTGCCACCTTCATTTGTTGTTAGCAAACTCCTCTGCTCACAGCTGTAGCTGAGGCCCACATTTACCCGAAGCATCTGATCTCAACAAGAACACTTCGGGATAACAACAGTAAGACACAGACAGTACAAGTAGCTCACCCTGCAAATGAGAGATTAAACAGATTTGCTTCAGTTTTATGACATTTCACAATTTCATGTCATAATTCTCATACATTTCATAGAAGTTGAAATATATTTATACAATATGCTCAAGAGGTTACATTTTTTTGTTTTTCATGACGTCTTCAATACATCCAAATATATTTTTATTTTTTACTCCATGAACTGGTGGAGATTTATTAGATATGGTATATCTATTATCTAACCTTTATCATCCTGTTATTCCCCGTAGTCATAATAGGACTGGGAAGTGGAGAGGTATCACATCCAAATAAATGAGACTTCCCGCTCAAATGAGAATAAATGGCTTTTCTAACAGCAATATTATTAAACGCACAGAACAGGTAATTCACGCGCATTAGTGGGACTCATATGAAGTTGTTCGCCTGACTGGTGGAAACAATGAACTCTGACTAACATTATTAATCGGAACCATAAATCTATTTCTCATCTGGTCTATCAAATAATGAGGTAGGGGAAACAAAGCAACGTTTTCCATTAACGCATGAAATGCCACACCACAGTATAGATATTCACATGAACACACACTTTTGCACACATGCAGACACATTCATGAACAATACAAAAGAGTGAAATGGAAAGCAAAATGGGAAACAGGAGAGGGATGTCTTTATGTAAAAAATTCATTTATGCACAGCCCAAGATGGTCTTGGGTTTATAGGTTATTTTATTATGAAATAGACTGCATTTTTGAACAGAAGGGAAATGCAGAGGGACGGGGTTTGTATTTGCATCAGGAAACATTGCGAGGTATATTTAAAATGCTATAATGACATTAGAGCAGGGATTTAGATTTTGGCCTCCTAGAAAAACATGAACAACAACAAATGAGTCGTTAAGACAAAGAGTAAAAACTATTAGACTGCCAAGAACATTCAGTAAAAGCTCATTTATTCCCCATAATATTAAGATAAATACTGTATGTCAGTTTCAGACATTGAATCCATCAATGTTAAGGCTTCACTGCCCCAATGACTACCAGTTTTATTGGTCAGTTTTCAGAAAATGTGCTCAAATGCACATAAAATTAATGCAGAATATTTATGAAGGGGCTTCAAGTACTTATATACATCTTTAACACTGAACAGACAAAATAAATGGGTCTTCAGAGGGCATTGATGTTTCTGTGTCCTGCAATGATCCTTTGTTTGTAACAGTTGAAATCACCTTATATGAACGCAAAATGCTGGCTATCTGACGCATGTTTAAATAGTCGTTGTTTCTTTATGAGAACAAGCATGATGAAGATTAAAGTGAACTCAGTGACTCCCATCAGGAAGCATCTGAAAAACCGACTCTTCAAACTTACAAAGTTTGGTTGGAAAGTAAACCTGTCTGTAAAGTTTCAATCTGAGCATCTGCTGATTCAGTTTGCTAGTTTGCATTTGGTTAAATTTATTCACTGACACAGAAGCTGCTCCAGTAAACTTATACAGTTATTTATGCTATGTTATAATCTTAGTTGAACAATATTAGAATTATTTAAAATGTTAAAGAAAAGAAGACAAGAAAGAGAACAAGCAAATGGACTAAATCTGTGTCAAAGACATTATCAAATCCTTGAAAATGATCAGACACCTCGTATGAAAAGCTGCATAAAGATCCAATGCTTACTCATGCAAATAATGGAAATCTGTGAATCACTCAAGCCCCTTTGTTTGATAATAGCCTGCAAACTCCAAATGTATGAATTTATGCAAAAAGATCTGACCGAATGTAAATTTTACATGTTTACTTTATTGTCCACATATCAAATATTTTTGAAGGTTATCTCTTCTGTGTTTCTGTCTGACTGCACATAGGAAATAAAAAAGGTTTGAAGTCATCCAGTTTTAGTCCCACCAAGACAAGAGTGGTGATGCTGTTTGGTCATTTCTCATTCTAAGACTTTATAGCAGTGGTTCAGAGAAAAGTGGAGAAAAATAAAGATGAATGAAAGATTATTTTATTCTTATGTTTTGTATTAATTTTTAGTAAAATTTTCTACAAATACAAAATTATGTGTATGGAAACAATTTTAACAAAGTAATATAATTTGTATTATATCAGTGTGTTCCTGTGTTACGGTAGTGACACATTTCAGGTGTGGGAAAGCACTTCAAGAACTGGCAAAGCATTAATACATGAAATTTGACTGTGCCTTTTCTAGACTTGTACCATGGAAATTATGTATGGATAAGGTTTTTGGGAAAAAACAACTTTTAAAAATGTGTCTCCAACTCTGAACTTTGCACGAATTTGGTAGGATGGCCAATATAATGTACAAAACACTGCCCACTATTCTAGGCACTTCAAAGTATTATGCATTGGTGTGTTGTACAATTTTTGAGAGGGTAAATTGGGAGGCTATCATTTTCAGAAGACTCAAGACTATTTCTCAACATGTAGCTATTTTTACGAACACTGCTTTTCCAATTATTGCTAATGACTGAAAAACTTGTGGAGAGTGGGGCGTTACATTTTTTCCTTCTTAGAGACAACATGGCAGCAATATGTACCTCTATAACTACTGAGCAGCATGACAACACATGGTCTATGGCTGCTACTTGTTTCAGAAATCTGAAACAGACTTTTGATGATGATGATTAGCACAACCATCAAGAGTCTACATCTATCACAATGTTTCTGTAAGCCGGGCTAAAGGCATTAAAACTAATGTGTCGTTTTGTAACTGTATCTCATTTTCTGTGTGTTATGACATTTAGAATTGTACAAAAAAGACTTATATTACGTGCTTAATTTCCTGGTGTCATCTCTGAAATCTGTCAATGGATCCATTAGTATGTCATTACAATACTCTATGTGAATATATTATATATTGACATTGTAGTAAAACAAAATGAAAATAAATCTAAATGTGATTTCAATAGGAATAAACTCTTTTTTTTTTGGTAACAGAGCAGATTTATTGAAAGTGTAATCGTTGAAAAAGGAGGATAACACCCCAATAATCCCCTGAACTGCTTATGTGTTGCAACTGCTGACAGCATGGGCAGAGCTAGAGGAAGCTGAAGACAGGAAAAGCTAGCCCTGTTGCTACTCTGATATTTAGGGGCTCTGTTGCTATTGCTATTGCTATTGCTATTGCTATTGCTATTGCTATTGCTATTGCTATTGCTATTGCTATTACTATTGCTATTGCTATTGCTATTGCTATTACTCATGACATCTAGAAATTTGTTCTGTATTAAATAAATAGTTGTGATTGCTTTTACAAAAAAGAATGTAGAGAAATACTGTATAAAGGAAGAATGGGGGGCAGACACAGCTGACAGAGAAAACTGAACACACACTTTCATCTGGTCCTCTGCTATTAATTTATGCTCCTAAAGACAGATGGCCATTAACCTTTTTAAGCAATTTCATAATTTAATGTGTAAAAATACCATGCATGTTTTAAGAAGTAATGACTTTTCTGAAATGGGGTCAAAATATAAATGAGAATTTGACCATACTATTAGGAAAACTACTGTATTCAAAATGTAATCATACATAATAAACAATTACCAATGAGAACCTACATGTGCTTTAGGACACCAGTCTTCCAATAAACTGTGTGTTTTACATCTTAAATCTACTTAAACTGAATAGGTCAGGTCTGTCTTGGAATGTTTTAGATTTTCAATGAGCAATAGCTAGAGCTTCAAGTACCTGATTTTAAAAACTAAGCAATAGTCATATGATATTTGCAACATTTGTGAAGCTCCTTAGCTGAATTATTGTATACCAGTAATTGGATTTTTGTGAACTTTATGTGGAAATGCCATTTCCTTTACTGATTCAAATGAAATATGTCAGATTCCCCTGATGTTATGTGCAAAATACCATCTGTTCACTGCCTGCATAAAAAAACCTCCAAAATTCATTAAGGCTAGAACCAAAATTGAAAAAAAATACAAGATGCTGCTCTATGTACTACACGAATGTGTGTATATACACACCTTCCATGTTGTGATGAAGGTTTAATGAGTCAGAGGGCTGAAAATCATTTGAAATCTAAAAGGCCATTCGACTACCCAAAGTGCTTCCACACACACATATCACATGCAGAATGCTCAGCCCTTGGTGCTTAATGGAGCCCTCATATGGGTTATTGATCAAGCAGACCACAGCGTGATTAATTTATTCTTCCAATAAAGCTTCAATTAATAGCAGGACACTGATAAGACCCCATTAAAAGTTGTGGCCATTATTCACAGTAGGAGCATAGAAGCAACCAATAATCAAAACCTGGCTGATGCTTCTGTTTCCCATATGCAAGGCTTCAACCAGCTGAATGAAGGACAACAAATTATATTTTAATTATTAAAGCAGTGGTAAGAAGATAAATGTATTCTGAGGATATTGCTTTTGTTTGACAGAGAGAAAAATACAGACTAAGATACCAAAAATATATAGATATTAAAAAAAAACAATACTAACACAATAAAGTATTGGCTTCATGGATGGATGGATGGATGGAAATTGAAAAATCATTTCTGTCATTCTGGTCCACATGTCATAGTTTCTTCCTTTGCTAATGCTAAACCCAAGTGTCTTACAAATTGGGGTAGTATTTTTTTTATAATCCTACTGACAACTAACAAATCAGACCAAAAATGTGACAGACACCGACAGGAACACAGAGGTGGTTGGGAGAAAAACAGAAATGTAAGAGTTTGAAATATGAAAGCTGGAAAACTTGCCAGACTGTACTCAGCACACTATAAATCTCTTGTTGCTGCACCTGCATGGAGTGATTATGCTAAAAGTGGATATCAGACCTCTCCCTGACATTGATGCCATCAGCAGTCAGGAAGTAAATACTTCTACACAGAAAGTGAGAGAGAGGAGAGATGCTTCGTCTCACTGAGATGGACCTTTTAGTCCTAAATGTGTGTGTGTGTATGTGTGTGTGTGTGTGTGTGTGTGTGTGTGTGTGTGTGTGTGTGTGTGTGTGTGTGTGTGTGTGTATGTGTGTGTGCGTGCGTGCGTGCGTGCGTGCGTGCGTGCGTGCGTGCGTGCGTGCGTGCGTGCGTGTGTGTGGAGAGGAGGAGAGGGAGAGTGGAGGACTTTACAATTAGCACTCATAATGAGATCAGGGTTATCAGATGGTTCGCTGGTCACGAAAAGAACACTAATTCAGTTTGTCTCTTCCTCTGTTCCTGTGGACCTTTCTTCTTGCTAAATGATCGACATAGAGAAAGAATAACAGTGGGGAAATGTCCATATTAAGAATAACTCATATCACACATGTACTACATTATATCTGCGCGATAATTTCATTGTTTATCAAGCTTGCAACAACTGCTAAGAAGGCTTCAGGGAAATCTTGTTTTTGGCTATCTGCAGCAAGGTATTTTATCTCGAGGTGAAGTACTTGTTTTTGATAATTCACACAAATCTTCTACAAAAAAAAACAAAACATTTTTAAAACTGATGGCACCTTAAAGTTCATCTGGGATGCAACTCAGCTGGAGCTTGAATGAATGTAGACGGCGCTGACTGGGCCAAAGATGGATGAGTGACGGCGCTGAGGGGGGACAACAGGAGATGGGTAGACACGCAGGTATAGAGAGAGAAAACAGACGAAGAGATGTTCACACACTGTTCTCTGAAGACGTCTTTATGACAAATGTCCTCAGTCTGTCCTTCCATACCAGACAGCAGAACCAACACAGTCATAAAAAAACTGATCAGTAGCCCATGTGGAAAGACACATGACCACACACATAGCATGTGTATTTGTGTGTGTGTCTTCACTGTAGGATTAGACGATACTACAGTATTGTGTTCACTGTAGGATCGTCTAATCCTGAAGCAGACAGGCAATTGGTGGAGTGCGTCTCCTGTTTCGGGGAGTTTGTTGTCGCGCCCAAGAGCCCCGATCCCATTTTCATCAATGCGCCTCATCAATGGAGCCTAATCATTAAGACTGATTAGGAGACATCTCAGTGTGAAAGGAGTCCCACACAACCCATCTATCACTAACATACACACAAACATATCCACACAAACTGATGCACGGACACACACACACACACACACACAGTCCAACACACATGCACACACACACACACACGGCCTTCATCCATCAGCCTCTGTGGCTGGTCTATCTGAGGTCTCAGTGATTAGTTGTCCTGCCCGGCTGAATTATGATGTTAATAAGTCACCATTAGTTCCCATGTCCACACCCACTTCACATGTGTGATTGAAAGCATACACACATGCACACACACACATGCATACACACACACAAAATAAGACTCTTGGTTATATGTCTTTTTTTTTTTTTTTTTAGAAGGGGTGTCTGGGAATCATTTGTACAAGAGGGAATTCAAAAGGCCTTATTAAGCTGCCCCTGTTGACTTTGTACATTATTTCTTGTACTACCAAAGTTATTTCGTAATACAATTTTTGAATTGTTTTTTTCAAAATGAGTATTTTCTCCATTCCTACATTGAAAAAACACACTTAATGAATATAACGAATTACTATTCTCCTTTTAGGTGAGTGAGTTTCAGGGTCCTGTTTGCTTGCTGTCACACTGTTATGGTTTAATAGGATAATTAATGGAACTGACCCATCAGTAATGTCATTGGTGAAACCTGTGTCAGAACACCTATCGTGAGAAAGGGCTATAACAAGCTCTGTTTACCATAGGATTTCCTAATGACCAGCACGTAGCCCAATCCATAGTGAACTTTCTGTACAGATACAAAAATGTATTCACTGCAGAAACTTACACAAGTGTCATAAAAAGGACAAAGTAATTCCCCTTTCCACAACAGCCAATTTTACACAGCCTGTTCAAGGTGGGACTGTTGCGCCTCAGCGACCTATAAGCATTACTGTGGCATAAAAAGGGGTGGGGGTGGGGTCAGTACTGTTTCAACTCCAAGTTGGCAGCAAAAGTATTTAAGGCACTAAATCTACACCCCTTTAAAGGGAGGAAGCCACTGAAGTGACAGGACATGATGGCTGTGTGACATTTTGTTTGTATAACTTCAAATTGCAATGTCACTCATCTGCCTCCCCCCCCCCCAAACAGAAGACAGGATCGAGCACCATGTAAAGAGGAAAGTAAATTATTATGTTTGCCAGCTTATTCCAATGTTTAAATATGCTTTGCTTGGTGCATACAGTATTTAAACAAGATCGTAGATGCTGATGCAGCTCTGATACTCTTTTGCTGAAATCAAACACTGAAGCGACAACAGATTCGTTCAGTGTCCCAAAACAAAAGCAGAGCTGAGGAGGGTCTTTAGCTGGATTCTTTGGTTTTACAATTTTTTTTACATGACTCAACTCTTCCTTTACATCTGCTCCCCCTCAACATAGCAGTAATTTAAAAAGTAAAAACTGATCAGCTACTGTAGTTTCATTTTTCAGTGTGGCAACAATTGATCGCTCAGTTGTCTGTATGGGAAATATTTCATTACCAATGGGATTAACTTGAATGAATATACCTACAATTACAGCTAATGGCTTTTTACCTAAACATTGCTCTGCTTAATAGTAACTGTACTGCACCAACAACTATGGAAATCAGTGGCTGTAAAATTGTTCGGCATCAGTTCATAGATTGATTAATTGATTAGGATGTGTCATTGAGATATGCATCATTGTTTGATAAGGTGTAGCACCGCCTGCAGATAGGCTGAGAGAAAATGAGGATAGAATATTGACTGGTTCATATCAACTTTGCCCTTATGGCAGCTGAATGTGTGTCATTGAGATGTTCTGAACTATGTCATCCATCAGACAACAAATCAATAAGGAACCAATAGCGAATCTCGATGTGTCCCATTCTGGTTGATAAAATCCATAATTATTTTGTTTAGTTTTATATCAATACTTAATTCACCTTGGATGCTCTACCTAGGGACATCTGTTTTTGTTGCAGATTACAGCATTTCAAATTGGTATATCTAAAATAACATCCATGGTCAGTAATCCGTTAAGTCAAATTTTGTCAGTAAATTCCATAAAGCATCTAAACTTCTCTTTCAGATTCAGGTTCAGATGTCGAGCACAAGGTGTCTCTCTGAGCAGATTGCCTGCATAATAGACGCTGCTACAGACACCACTTGAATTAATTGCAACATAATGTTTTTTAAGCGAAGATTCACATAATTTCTTCTGCTTTTTCAAACCCAAGGGTCATTACCTACCAAAGTAATGCATGAAAAATAATGAAGACATTCCAGGCAGGGTTTTTCGAGTGGCATCTGCTGGTGCCTTCTACCATAATGAAATCTCTGTCCTAAGATTTGGCTCCACATATGTAGCAGCTGACAGTGAGCAGCCCTAATATGAGAAACAAAGCATGGCCATGTTTCAATTTACGTGTATGCACACACACACACACGCATGCATACATGTACACTGTCTTGAACAGGCCTCGAAGAGGTTTTTCAAACAAACATGGGAACATAAAGGAAATAGCATGTTTTTTTTACATCCCACTTCAAAGCGGTGATGTATTGTGATTGTCAGTGTTTGTGTGTTCGTCTGTTCGTCTGTCCGTTCATCCGTTCGTCCGTCCGTTAGTTGGTCCACCAAATGTTTTCACAACCATTGCAGATAGAAAGATGAAACAAAAAACACATTACTCGTGCAGCTAAGGGGATGAAAATGAGATGATGACCTTGACGTTGAGAAAACTAGGTCAAGGTCAAATTTAAACTTTTTTCACACTCGGGAACCAGATAGAAAGACAAGGGAGAAGGCCAATGTGAGTAAGACCGTAGATCAAAGCTAGTGCTTTGTACTAGCTTTGATCTTTGACTTATGTAAGTAGGTCAGGGTAAAATTTTGAATTCAGGGGTGTCACGGGATGTTGCAGTCAGTAACTGCATTGGTTCTAGTTTGTATATGCTATTAATTTCTGGCACAGAGAAGATACTGTTCTCATTTGTTATGTAACGTTAAAGTGTTGCATTTTGTCATCCGACATGACACAAGCCCACAATTTACACTGCATGTCTAATTCAAACTCAGGCGTGGACATTTTCCATTGTATGTGAATAAGCTTGAATTTTTACCAAGGTGTTAAAAGATGGAATGCTTGGGTGAGATTGTCACTCCAAAGTAAGGTGGGATCTCGTTATCATGCTCTTCTACAGTGCCAATGGAATCTTAGTAAGTTCAACTGTGCACAGATACGCACATACATACAAACAGTACAACACACACAATAAGAAAACCACACAAAATGGACATTCCCTGTGTGTGTGTGTGTGTGTGTGTGTGTGTGTGTGTGTGTGTGTGTGTGTGTGTGTGTGTGTGTGTGTGTGTGTGTGTGTGTGTGTGTGTGTGTGTGTGTGTGTGTGTGTGTGTGTGTGTGTGTGTGTGTGTGTGTGTGTGTGTGGAGAGAGCACACTGGGGTTGACCACTCTCTCTTCTTCTGTAACTTCATTAAAGAAATATAAAATGGCAGGGCATTAGGGCAGATGCATTCACCAGCCGGTTATTGAGAGATGCTTTTAGAAAAATCTAATTCACTGCAAATTTTATGGCACTCCACACACTCCTACACTCCACACAGACATACAAACACTTTCTTCTCAATCATCCTGTAGTTCCGTGAGCGCCCTGAAGACTGCAGGAGGAGACGAGGAGGCAGGCCACACTGTGATGAAGTGGTACCTCAAACATGGCCGCCCGTTCACCCTGCCCTCTTATTAAACCTTATAGAATGAGAACCAAGTGAGAGTGAGAGACCAATGTATCTCCCAAAACAGACAAATCTGCACAACACAGACATTTTCCCTTCCTTTCCCCTAAGAATCTCTGTGTTCCCACTTATCTTTTCCAGAAGTGTGTCTCCGCCTCTCCTCCTCCTCTCCTCTTCTGTCTGAGTTATTAGCTATGAGAGGAAGTCATTCTCTGTGTGTGGTTATTAGTATTGATCTGAGCACCGTTCAACAGTCGTTTCCTGCTGATTTCCTCTCATTCGCCCTCCCTCCCTTTCTTACTTTATATCCTTTAATAGCCCCTCTTACCCCACCCATCCATCCTTGCTCTCCACCCGCCCTACAGTGAAGTTTCAACATAGTACTTTGTCTGCTGCGTCTCAATGATTTACTGGATATCGTGGCCTCAGCACTGCTTAGACTGATCATCACACACACACACACACACACACACACACATAAGCACGCACCCTTCACACCATGCAGTCACTCATACACAAGCACAACTTGCTGTAGACCTTTTCTTATGCTCCCATGTAATCCTGTCAAACTCCACCTTGTTTGCTGCTGCTGAGTGTTGTTCGCAGACTTACAGTAACAGAATGACATTTGAGCAGCTGACACGTTAAAGGCCACGAGTCACCCGATGGTCTTCTAATTTAGTTAATTGAAATTTTGTCAGCTTGAATCACACTTTCTGGCTGCAACTACAAGCACAAACCCATTTGAGCATGCATATATACGTTTTGGTGATTTTGGCACAAATACTACGTACTCTGATGCTCTTGATCTGCGTGATTTCATTATTAATGAAGTATTTAAAAACCACAGGCCAATATGTGTATTATATTACTATAATAATTATCACACAGTGTATCCTGTAAACATTATCCCGAAGATACTGAAACTCTCTTTCTCTCTCTCTCTTTTTCAAACACACACACACACACAAATAGACACACACACTCTCAAAAACACACATGGACATGCTCACATTTGAGCCACATCAGAATCACACACAAATAGCATTTAACAACCAGATTAATTAAAAGCTCCTGTGCTACATGTTCCTGTGGTCAGCGCATTATCGGCACTGCCTCCTTTCTGCTGCGGGTAATCTGCTGACGGCGTCCCCTGACAGTCTACTGTGGATAGGAGTCATTAAACAGTGTCAATTTCTATCCTCCTGATCGGCTAGATAGTAACTCCAACCCCAACCTTTAGCTACAACCTTAATCCTACAACCCATCCAATAGATCATTAGCTTTAGCATATTTAGTGCTATTGGCATATCCTTCCCTGTGACCATGTCTATTAGTCTTGGCCAATAGAGCAGCTGTTAGTAATGAAGACATACTACATTGTTCCTTATGACGTGCGGAAAGGATGTAAACAAGGTTAAAATAGCTCATCATAATGAGAAGAAAATACAGATAAAACATCTCCACAAGGAGAAACTAACTTGACACACTACACAGGAACAAACAAAGCTATTTGTAAAAGAAAAGTCACACAAGAGACAGATTCAAGGGTGAGAAGTTCTACCAGGTGTTATCTGTCATTCAGCTTGGCCTGTCCCCTGTTGTTGTGAGCATGGTTTATATTGCACTGTGACTACCTATTAGTAGAGCTTATAAATAGAGGCCAATTTCTGAGGGATGGCAAGGACATCTAATCTAATCGAACACACTGATGTCACACAGCAAGTAAGGGACAGACCCAGATAAACATCAAGCATGGGTTGATTTGCCATTTTGTTTTGTTTTTAAGTACATAAATGCTATGACAGTCCAATCAGGTGATACCTAAAGATGAACTAAATTAGTTTAGTAAAATTTAAGCAATTAAGAAGAGTCTCAGTCCAATTTGACCCCATTGTGAAATCATTCTTACTGTAAAAGTCTATTCAAGGAATACCCTGTATAAAAAATATCCAAATGAATGTCTAGCACAGTGATGATGAAGGTTTAAGATTATTTGGATTTGACATTCATCTGTGAGGTAAAAAATTACTTGAAAACAATAATTAAATATTCAATAATTTAACACTTAAATTGATTTTGTTGGACAGGTCAAGACTGTCTCTTAATTCTCTTTACTAATTTGTTCCCTTAGCACATCCCAGTCAGAATATCATCATCATCATCAGAGGACAGAGAAGAGGTGAATGGACCTCCATTGAAAAAGTTAAAGTCAACTTCTAGCTCGGGCTAAAAAATATTTTCTGTATATGTGGTTGTAGCATGTCTCATAGTAGTAGTGATTAAAAATAAGATGACGAAGAACTGCAAATTTATAAATACAAGCAAGTAAATTCAGTTTCATATGGTCAACATGCAGAGACACAAGTCCATAAATATCAGATGCAATTAGCTGCTATATTTAGAAAATGTGACCTGCCAAAGAAATAGTTTGACCTACAGTTTTTGGAGTCTTTAAAATACAAGCTTCTCTTGCAGCTTGTATCTCTTGGGTTGATAACTAAACAGTATAGACCTGCTTTCATGGCAGCCTACCAGAAAAGTGGTGAGTCTCGCTCTCTCTGTGAATATGAAAGATATTCACTTGCACACTAATCCACCCCGGATATTAATTACAGTCTCCATTAACATTTAATAAATACTTCCCAGGTGGGATTACTTCTGAGTGAACTGAGAGCCTTATCAAATATTAGGCCTTTAATTGGCCTTTCACTCCATGAATGGCTTTTTAATTAGTTTGCAGTTATCATCCCCTCCAACAACCACAGAACCAGGCTGATCAGCACACACAGATGTGCCAGTTTTGCTGAGTGAGAGCATCGTAATGACCGCAGGTACTCCACTTATCGGCTAATACTCCATTCAATACCAAGGGGGGGGTCATATGTGCTTTAGGTAACGGGCCACAGCTAGGCAGTAAGTACTGGTTGTCTGGTTGTAACATGGAGATCTGTTGGTCGTTGAAATGTAGATTTTTAAGATATTTATGGATGTTAGTGCAGAGAAAAACAAGATTTCATACCAAGGCAACTGCAAATTACTGTCTAGTAAATTTCTTTAACTCAGTTAATAACACTGTAAAATGCACTTTTGTAATTCATGTAACTACATAATTACTCTTATTCATTGCCTTTACTCCACCTTACCATATATAATAAACCTAAGCATGAGCTCATTACAAAACAAGACCTCTTTGAGTTCGTGCACTGAGATACAAAAGGAGACAAAAGGTTCCATCCATCCAAATGATCTAGCTGTAACTGCAGTGTGAAGGAAATGTCAGTGAACATGTGGAGTACAAAGAAATCCAGGGAGGCTCAGGATTCTGACAGTAAGATTCATCACTCAGTTGTCCCCAACAATTTATCCTTTTTTTTTTATTATTGAATTAATTTTACACGCATGGACAAATTCAACCGAGCAACCTAAGGTAGATCAGGATCATGTTTAAAAACTGTGCAAGAAAGCAGCCTCACTGCTTATCTTAAATACTGTGATGCAAAACTTTGAGTTTTATCCCAAAATACCAGCATCTTGGTATATAAAATGAATATATTACAACTGCATTTCTTCTACTTAAATCCATCTCTGCGAGACTAGTAAACACTTTCTTAATTACATGTATATCTGAAAGGAGACTTCCTCCCAACACGATGACTCAAGAATGGTGTTGTTGTATCCAGACTATCAGTAGTTATAGCGGATAAGCCAAACTGGCTGTCAGTGCCTGCAGTTTTGACCTGATTGAACACATCACAACTATATGTTTGAGTATAGTGGTCCTGCGATCATATTTTCAGGACATGCAGGGTTTTTACTTCCACTTTCAAATTATTTTCTCAGTTTGGTATTTTTGTCTTTGTAAGGCAGAATAATACACCCAGGCATAAATCGCCAAATTCAGACCAATGTATGGCAAAAACAGAGCAGAGGAATCTGACAACACAGAAATGCACCCCAGTTCCCGGCGCTTAAATTAGCTCATGTAGAGCAAGGTGTGCTAAAGAGAATCAGGAATCCAGTGGAACTCTTAAAATTCATCAGAATTTAGGATAGAGTAACTGCAAAAGAAATAAATGTGTATAGTTAAGGTTAGTAGTTCGGAATCTGTTTGGAGTGTTTGCTTCAAAATTTGCCATTTACATTTATGGCAAAGGAACATGGGATTTGATTTTTATTCACAAACACCATTGTTATCCTGCATTTATCAGACTGATAATATTCATGGGATTCTGTCAGGTGATGATGAACACTGAGCATAACTTGAGCCTTGAAACTGCCAGCTGTTACTTGACAGAAGAGGAAACATGGCTGAAAACAGTGAAAAACGTTTGTTAAATAATCTTTCATTTCTCTTTTATGTATTTTGTGCTTGTCTGCAGAATATTTTTTACCAGACTTTCAACAATATTCTTCAAATAAAAGCCATTATTTGAAACTACTTAAGTTATCAACAATGCAAATGAGTGTATGTGACCAAGTACTTTCTATTCAATATGCATCTCAAAATTATTCATCCTTTACTAAACTTAAGCAAGAGGATGTAAATGGATGCAATGAAAATCAATGAAATAATTTTAATTTTTTCAGTACAGAAGGAAAAACTAGGGTATGTTCATTCTCACGGATAAAAAAAATAAATAAATACAGTCGGAATATAGCTGTTGAATCCCGCATATGCCACAAGCATTTAAATTTTAAAAGTGTGTGATGAAATGAGAGGTAAACCTCTCTTCGACTGTGTCAAAAGGAGGAGTGAAGTGGTAAATGGACAACTTTAACACTGCAGCCTCCTGGTTTGACTGACCACTCCAAGCACTAAAGAACAAATGTGGGTATTCACCGATTCACACCCACATTCCACTGTATAGTGGTGCAGAGCTTTCTATTCAAGATACCATCGTTTCATCAAGAATGGAAACTCACTCTTGCAAATTGATAGCAGTACCATGGCGGGTCAAACCACTCCACTTTCGATCAGTGGAAGTCCACACAGAGACACAGACATCCTCATTTTTATATTTTCACACCAGTGTGTGAGAAATAAAACATTCAGTAGTGGAAAGACATGATCCTAGATTGGAGTTAGGTTAGTTGTGGTGTCCTAATCAAAGTTTCCATATTTATTCAATTTCTTATTCAGATACTACAGTCCAGCACAGTCCAAACCAGTTCCCAAAGACAGCAGTGTGTTGATCCATTTTGCAGCAGAGTTTCTTTGCCGACTAAAAGGATCCTGGTTCATGCTTTCTTTCTATAGGGATTTTGTATGAGGGAAGCCTGAGTTTCAGTATGGTCAAATAGAGAGGAGAGGAGGGTAACGGCGAAGCGTTCAAACGCCACTAAAGAATGGTAAGAGCTCCCTCTAGAGGTCAATTTACACCGCAGCGAAAACCTCAAAAAGGCTTCTCTCATTTTGCTGTCTTTGCATTTGGTGGGATCCAAAGCCTGGGTTCCATGGACCCAACCAAGATACACTGACATAAACTGTTCAGGTTTTTATGATGATGATTTGTGATACTGGCCAAATAAATTCGATTGATTTTACTTGAAGTGACACTGACTGTTAAATTACAGCAGGGATGCCACACCTCTGGGTTTATTGACTTAAACCGTGAACACATGCGTTCAAACACTAACACACATACAAAACCGACTTTGATGCCTGCGTTCCCATCTGTTATTGCTTTTTTTTGTTGTTGTTGGTGGTGTTTTTTTAGGGAGGGGTCTCCTGCCCCCCTGGGACTTAAATGTAGTTTGACAATGTATCTGCTCTGTCACTTAGACTCAGTCTTCTCCTTAATTAGACATAAAGGAAAAATAACTTCTTCCTGTGTTGGTAATTCTTCATTATCTTCCCTAAAGTGGGAGAGTTGTGGCACACACACATGGATGCACACTTAAAACATTTACTCTCTTATAAGCTGTAATGGACATGTCAATTATATTCCGAGATTAACCTTGTCCTCTGCAGACTATCATCCCATAGTGAACAGTAGCTTCGCATGAATAAATCAATGGACATAACAGGCCGAATGACAGTTGATCACCCTGATTTTATAACTTGTTAAACCTCTCTTTCCTCTGAAATTAGAACTAATGTAATATCAGATTAGATTAGTGCACCATTGGGCTTCACTGATATCTCTTTGCACTCCTTTGCAGGGAAGTGATGCTTTCCATCTGTGGTTTATCTCCACCTTTCTGCGGTGTTTTCTTTTGCCACTATCTTCACTGTGTCTCACCAGTAGCATTTCTCTTTTCTGTCTTTTCTCTGTTCTATTGCTCTACTCCCATGCTGCTTCCTCCCTTCTCTGGTCTTTCATATATTATGCATGTTAAACAAACAGCCATGTCAGTGTCAGTCAGATGCATGGCTGTCACCCCAACTGCAGGTCTATCCACCCTGAGAGCGAAGGGGTCACCTCTCAAAGGTCCATGTGTGCAGAGTGGGCCTTTCGACAGGGAGCTACAGCAAATACACCCCTCATATTCTGAAAGGACAAGAATAATGTTGCTCCTATATTGGAGTCTATTTACACAAAGTCTTCAGGGTGAAACCCATTTCATTGCAATAGTGGGCTCAAATCTAATCTAATTCAAAGCAAATATGTTTCCTTTGTCGCAGATTGTCCCACAACGTCTCAAGGAATTCAGTTTATGTACATTTTTGTTTGGCATTATATACGTATGAAAGTCCCCTCTCATGCATTGTGAAAAGTGTACATAAAGCATTGTTTGCTCTGTTCAAATGCAGCTATTCTTTTTCATGAGGTTACTCGCATGTGAGTCTAATTTATGATCACTGTTCACTTGGAATACTGTAATAAACACACACAACAGAAAGACACACACAGAGAGAAAGGGGGGGGGGGGTATCTTGAAAATCCCAATTTTCCAGGTGCAGGGGTCTGTAAATGGGCCCTGAGCCACTCATAAGGAAACTGCATTATTCTCCATCGGTGCTGCAGAGCGTCTGTGCTATTATACCATCCAGCACTAGCATGCCCATACAAATGCAGTTTACCACTTGACAGAGAGTGCGATGGGCCCTGAAAAGCACAAGGGTATGAGTGGGTTCGTGCTCGATCAGCAGCAAAGTAAGTTCATTTTCATATTCCATACAGAGTATACTCCACTTGTGTTGCAGTTATATAATGCAAAATGACTAAGTGCACATTTCACAGGCACATTATACAGCATTTGGGATTTAAATCTGCACAGAGTGTCAATATGTACATATTTTCTTCAGCTCTCCATACCTGTAGATTGCTGCAGCTCTGTTTAAATCTTCAAACTGCATCTTTTTATAATCAAGTCTGAACATTATGTATGTTTCTAGCATCTTAAAGTATTTAAATGTTCATAGAGTTTGAAGAATTGTGCACTCTGTATTTCACAACAGGCTCACTCAGATGGTAAGAAAAAATAAGAATAATAAGTAATGTTTCTCTCTCTTCTTTCCTCCCATTGTGGGTAGAGAGAAAACTGGATTTATTCAGACAGGTAATACACACAGTGACTCAGACTGTAAACTGTGTATCGATGAAATAGGCTTGAGTTGCTTCACCACAAACACAAAGCAAATATCTGCCCAGGAATAGATATTGATTTGTCATTTCCCAGAGCAGAAGCTAAATAAACATTCCAAGCATGTGTGTGACCTGTGGTCACTGATAATTGGTGTCTGGTGAAAGTCACAGGCCTTCTCACTGAAGTGGTACGTTGAATTCACATGTAGGTTATGAAATGAAATGTACGTCAAGTATGTCTGTGTCCTCAGTGTGATAGATAGATAGATAGATAGATAGATAGATAGATAGATAGATAGATAGATAGATAGATAGATAGATAGATAGATAGATAGATAGATAGATAGATAGATAGATAGATAGATAGATAGATAGATAGATAGATAGATAGATAGATAGATAGATAGATAGATAGATAGCACAAGGGAGAGAGCAAGAGTTGATTGACTGATTGATTGATTGATTGATTGATTGATTGATTGATTGATTGATTGATTGATTGATTGATTGATTGATTGATTGATTGATTGATTGATTGATTGATTTCTTTTCATTGCTGTCGAAAGCGATGCGTAATAAATTCCACGGGATGGCACCAAATCCACACAGCTGTGACGTGTTGGTCGCAGTGACGTACTCCGTCCACTGGGGGGCAGCACGCAGACTGTCTCTCTGTGGTCGTCACAGTTTCTCAGGTCGCGGTTCGCCAACAAAAAGGAGCGGGAGTGAAAGCTGGGCTTAGAAACAGACGAAATGCGTCGGTTTTTTTGGAATGGCTTTATTTATGTTTGATGGCGTTATTTATTACTGCAGCTATTACAGTAAACGGTAAGAATCGTGTAGAAAAAGGTTTTATTTTTTAGTGTGTAAAGCCTTTCTGTGCTTTACAGAGTGACGCGTGGAGGTAGAACCAGGAAGTCCACAAATAAACCCAAAACGAAACGTGACAACAAAAGAAAATCATCTGAGATGATTCATCTGTATGCGTGTCGATTGTCACTGATGTCGGTGTTGTTGTTATTTTAACCTTCTTGCAGTAAACAACTATTTACATCGCATCTGATATGAGAACAGGTGACGTCTCCAGAATAATAAATTAAACCTGTTCAGTTCGTTATAAACAAAAATGAAGTTGCTTAACAACTTCAGTGACCTGTTGTCATGATTCATTTTGTAACAATAGTGTTTCACACGGGGAAAGAAAGTAGGACACGATGAATATATTTTTTTATTGTCTGAAATTATTTTGATTCATCAGGAAAGTTATAAATATGTCCAAACACACACAAGTGTTGGTCAACAACAAAACACTGGTGGAACTTGCTTCGGTGGCCTTAGAAGTGATACCTCATATAAATGGAATATCTTTACACGTTATCTATTATGACAACTAATGAATAATGTCTGAAGGCACTTAAGATTTTATTGCTTACAGAATTACAAAAGAAACTTCTCATTGTAATAATTAAGAGTCAATAAATTAAAAAGAGCTGTTAGCATATATTTAATCATTAGTTATGTATTTAGTTCACATTTCATCATGTTTTTTTCAGGGGCTGATTTGATCATTGATCAGATATGGCTGACGAACCAGAAGCAGTGATCCAGCTCCTCAGAAGCCAAAAGGCCAAGTTAATAGACATTCTACGTGGGGATCCTGACTATGTCCTGCAGCATGCAGATTCTCGTGGTTTGCTGTCTCTTCACGGCTACCAGCAGGTGAAATCTTGCCGTATTCCCAGTGAAAAAGTGACAGACCTTCTGGACCATGTTATCCAGAGAGGGCCTGAAGCAGCACAGGGTCTGCTGGAACTTCTGAGTGAACCTGACCTGCAGGAAGCCTTCCCACTGCTTGATTTCATCATGGATCTAAAAGTAAATGCAGAGTCCTCAGGTATTTTAATGTCTTCAGTATTTTATTTATTATTTTCATTCTGTAGGTTATGTTAATTATAAACGTTGTTCACTTTTAACAAGGTCAAAAAGAAATATCGAGAAAGAGAAGGAATTCTCCCGGTTTGCAAGATGTCATTCCATCCAAACAGATCTGCAACAATGGTGGGTCACATGACACTCAAAGAAAACATAAGACAGAGACCATGGACTACTTTAACTTCTTCTTTGCCATTACACAGGCTCTGGCTTAGTGAAGGAGAAACAGCTGATGGTCGTGGCTCGTGCCATTGGTAAATCATGGAAGGAGATTGGCAGACTGGCTCTGAACGTCTCTTCTGTGAAGTTGGAACAGATTGAAATGGACCATGTGCTCCACGTGGAGCGGGTGTTTGCTATGCTGCTCTATTGGCGTACTTGCCAGAAGGAAAAAGCCACTGCTGCTCAGCTACATTTCCTACTCAGTCAGGAAGACTGTGCACTGCCACCTGAAAGCCTTGTGATTTTGTTAGAAGACTGACTGCGTCCTTCATTTTACTTTTGTATTTTTTATTTCTCACTATACGTATGCCTCTACGTATTAGGGAAAAGCAGCTGTTGAAGACTTTACTGCTTCATGGAATTTCCCCACAGAACTGCTTTATACCACTCAGCAATCCAGTGCTTGCTCAAAGACAAAGATACCTTATCTTTACACTATCTCATTTTGATAGTGCCGTTTTTATTGTGATAATAAAAAAAATAAATTTTGTTTCATGAGTGTTACGAGAGGTGTTAGTATTTTTTAACAATTATGTCACGAACATTGACAAATGTTATCCTTTTATCTAGGGAAGAATTGAGCAGTGCTCGTTTGATTTTTTTTTTATAATTTAAATTTGCTGGAGAATTTAAATAGGATGATAATATATGGTCCTTTAGATTAAATGTTCCATATATGTTGATGTGTCACAAGTCATCTTTGGTAATCTGTTGAGATGACTTTCGCAGAAAAAGAGGGCACACGAGCAGCGTCTAATCCGCCTATGTTGCAAAATCACACTGAATAAATATACCACAGGACTGTGGTAAAAACATAACATTATGTTTTAACTGGTAGAAATGCAATGCGGATCATTTAAGGAATGCTAAAGGTCTCAATTCATTCAGGAGAAAATCATGTGAATTGGGAGATAATAAGAGCTTCCTTTTCCTTAATCAAATTCATAAAGGATATTACAATATGCCCCTTTTTACAATGCCCCATTTCCCAATGGACTTTATGAATCTGCCCCTCCTTGCAATAGTAGTAGCAGTACTAGTAATATTAGCAGCAGCTACTACCACTAGTAATATTAGCATATACGTTACTAATGGTAGTAGCAGCAGTAGTAACAGTATAGTGGTAGTAGTAGTTGTGTGTTTATTTCGGACATGTTATTACAACAGACTTCACAACTTTATCACATTTGCAACATCAACATCCGAGAATAAAAATACTGTATGAGAAGTCATTTAGCTTGTGAAAAACATTTTTTCCGTGCAACTTATCATTTTTGTAACTTCAATAAGTAATAAATTCAGAGTTATTTAACATTAGGGTTAGGAGTAGTAACATTTATTTTACATTGCATTGACTTACATTTAGTAACATTTTTAAGTTAAATTTGGCCATTTGAGGACAGCCATTATGTGGCCCTCGGTGAAAATTAGTTTGACACCCCTTTGTTTTCATTAATTCATGTTTCTGACACTGATGGTGTTGAATGGGTATTAAACTGTTCTATGTAATCCTTAATGTGTCCAAAATTAGTGTAGTAACAACTCTTGTCTATCTTTATTTCTCGTATTTCGCCAACTCCTCAGTGCTCCTAATCATCATTGTTTTCATCTGCTCCAGAGAAAGCCCCTTTGTTTTGATAAAGGATCCTGCAGTTGTTTGTCAAAGTGTTGTTGATCAGCCCATTCTTCTTCAGTTGTGTTTTTTAGTGTGTTTTGTGAAATATTTTAATCAGGTCCGCAGAGGTGAGCACACAGAAAACTTACACCATTAATCGACAACACTCCTATGATGCTAGAATAATGTAGCCACAAGAGGACACAAGCCAGTGTCTTATTGTGCCGGTCCCAAGCCCGGATAAATACAGAGGGTTGCGTCAGGAAGGGCATCCGGCGTAAAACTTTTGCCAAATCAAAGATGCGAATCAAACCTATGACTTCCATACCGGATCGGTCGAGGCCCGGGTTAACAACGACCGCCAACGGCGCTGTTGACCTACAGGGCGCCGGTGGAAATTGGATTACTGTTGGTCGAAAAAGGAGAGGAGGAAAGTGCGTTCGCACGAAGAAAGAGAAGAGGAACACCAAGAGTATAGGACTAAGAGTAGGGACGTTGAATGTTGGAACTATGACAGGAAAAGGTAGAGAGTTGGTTGACATGATGCAGAGAAGGAAGGTAGACATACTTTGTGTCCAGGAGACCAGGTGGAAAGGTAGCAAGGCTAGAAGTTTAGGAGCAGGGTTCAAGTTGTTCTATCATGGTGTAGATGGGAAGAGAAATGGAGTAGGAGTTATCTTGAAGGAGGAGTTTGTTAGGAATGTCCTGGAGGTAAAAAGAGTGTCGGATAGAGTGATGTGTCTGAAGCTAGAAATAGAAGGTGTGATGTTCAATGTTGTTAGCGGGTATGCTCCACAGGTAGGATGTGAGCTGGAGGAGAAGGAGAAATTCTGGTCGGACCTTGATGAAGTGATGCAGAGCATGCCTAGAAGTGAGAGAGTTGTCATTGGAGCAGACTTCAATGGACATGTTGGTGCAGGAAACAGAGGTGATGAGGATGTGATGGGCAGGTTTGGTATCCAGGAGAGGAACGCAGAAGGACAGATGGTAGTTGACTTTGCAAAAAGGATGGAAATGGCTGTAGTGAATACTTTCTTCCAGAAGAGGCAGGAACATAGAGTGAGCTATAAGAGTGGCGGTAGGAGCACACAGGTAGACTACATCTTGTGTAGACAGTGTAACCTGAAAGAGATCAGTGACTGCAAAGTAGTGGTAGGTGAGAGTGTAGCCAAACAGCATAGGATGGTGGTGTGTAGGATGACTCTGGTGTTGAGGAAGATCAAGAGGGCAAAGGCAGAGCAGAAGACGAAATGGTGGAAGCTGAAAAAGGAAGAGTGTTGCATGACTTTTAGGAAGGAGTTAAGACAGGCTCTGGGTGGTCACGAGGTTCTTCCAGATGACTGGACAACTACAGCTAATGTGATCAGGGAGACAGGTAGGAGAGTACTTGGTGTGTCATCTGGAAGGAAAGTAGATAAGGAGACTTGGTGGTGGAATGAGGAGGTACAGGAGTGTATACAGAGAAAGAGGTTAGCCAAGAGGAAGTGGGACACTGAGAGGACTGAGGAGAGTAGACAGGAGTACAGGGAGATGCAGCGTAAGATGAAGGTAGAGGTAGCAAAGGCCAAACAAGAAGCTTATGATGACTTGTATGCTAGGTTGGCCAGTAAGGAGGGAGAGACTGATCTATACAGGTTGGCAAGACAGAGAGACAGAGATGGGAAGGACGTGCAGCAGGTTAGGGTGATTAAGGATAGGGATGGAAGTCTATTGACAGGTGCCAGTAGTGTAATGGGAAGATGGAAAGAGTACTTTGAAGAGTTGATGAACGTGGAAAATGAGAGAGAACAAAGACTAGAAGAGGTTACTGTTGTGGACCAGGATGTAGCAAAGATTAGTCAGGATGAAGTGAGGAGGGCATTGAAGAGGATGAAGAGTGGAAAGGCAGTCGGTCCTGATGATATACCTGTAGAGGTTTGGAAGTGTCTAGGAGAGGTGGCAGTAGAGTTTCTGACTGGGTTGTTCAACAGGATCTTAGATAGTGAGAAGATGCCTGAGGAATGGAGGAGAAGTGTGCTGGTGCCCATTTTTAAGAACAAGGGAGATGTGCAGAGTTGTGGCAACTACAGAGGAATAAAGCTGATGAGCCATACAATGAAGTTATGGGAGAGAGTAGTGGAAGCTAGACTAAGGGCAGAAGTGAACATTTGTGAGCAGCAGTATGGATTCATGCCAAAAAAGAGTACTACAGATGCAGTATTTGCGTTGAGGATGTTGATAGAGAAGTATAGAGAAGGCCAGAGGGAGCTGCATTGTGTTTTTGTAGATCTGGAGAAAGCTTACGACAGGGTGCCCAGAGAGGAACTGTGGTATTGTATGAGGAAGTCTGGAGTGGCAGAGAAGTATGTTAGAGCAGTGCAGGACATGTATGAGGACTGTAAGACAGTGGTGAGGTGTGCTGTAGGTGTGACAGAGGAGTTCAAGGTGGAGGTGGGACTGCATCAGGGATCAGCTCTGAGCCCCTTCTTGTTCGCTATGGTGATGGACAGGCTGACAGACGAGGTTATACAGGAATCTCCATGGACTATGATGTTTGCAGATGACATTGTGATCTGCAGTGAGAGCAGGGAACAGGTGGAGGAGAAGCTAGAGAGGTGGAGGTTTGTCGTGGAAAGGAGAGGAATGAAGATTAGCCGCAGTAAGACAGAGTACATGTGTGTGAATGAGAGGAACCCAAGTGGAAGAGTGAGGTTACAGGGAGAAGAGATCAAGAAGGTGGAGGATTTTAAGTACTTAGGCTCAACAGTCCAGAGCAATGGAGAGTGTGGAAAAGAGGTGAAGAAGCGTGTACAGGCAGGATGGAACGGATGGAGGAAGGTGTCAGGTGTGATGTGTGATAGAAGAGTTTCAGCTAAAATGAAAGGAAAGGTGTACAAAACTGTGGTGAGACCAGCGATGTTGTTTGGTCTAGAGACAGTGTCACTGAAGAAAAGACAGGAGACAGAGCTGGAGGTAGCAGAGATGAAGATGCTGAGGTTCTCTCTGGGAGTGACCAGGAAGGATAGGATCAGGAATGAGTACATCAGAGGGACAGCACATGTTAGAAGTTTTGGAGATAAAGTGAGAGAGGCCAGACTGAGATGGTTTGGACATGTCCAGAGGAGAGATAGTGAACATATTGGTAGACGGATGCTGAGTTTTGAACTGCCAGGCAGGAGGACTAGAGGAAGACCAAAGAGGAGGTTTATGGATGTAATGAGGTAAGACATGAAGGTAGTTGGTGTGAGAGAAGAGGATTCAAAGGACAGGGCTAGATGGAGGAAATTGATTCGCTGTGGCGACCCCTGAAGGGAAAAGCCGAAAGGAAAAGTAGAAGACTCCTATGATGCTAGAATATAATGTGTGATTTATTACACGCAGAGCATAGAAATACTAAGAAACAATAAGAACAAACAAACAAACAATAAGTCAAAAGACCTCTATGATGCTAGACTAAATGTGTCGTTTAGTCCCCGCAGCGCATAGCAATGCAAACCAACAATTCTATGATGCTAGAATAAACTTGTAGTTTAATTCCCCACAGAGCACAGAAACAATTCTATGATGCTAGAATAAACTGGTAGTTTCATTCCCCACAGAGCACAGAAACAATTCTATGATGCTAGAATAGACTGGTAGTTTCATTCCCCACAGAGCATAGTAATAAACAAACAGATATTTGGTTGAGCTAAGGCAATATATGGTGGCATTCCAAATATGTTTTGCCTCTTACCTTGACACAGGGAAGGAGAGCCCAAACCCAGGCAGAGTAGCTTCAACCAGGCTGGGCATCCGTAGGTAACCTGCAGCTGACTCTGACTGGACTATGAAACTCCTCACCTTTTATACTTTGAAGAAGCAAGGCCTGCATGCAAGCAGGAATGGCCAGGTCCAGCTCGCAGGCAGCCCTCCCTTTGGTGGTACCCCCAGCTGAGGAAAAACATCCTTATCATTTCGTTATCCCTGGGAATACAGTGTAGGACCCGTCTTTACTACACATTGGAATGTAGTTGCGTTTGCACTACTCCTGAGAATGCAGTTTTAGGGTTTTCACGCAACCGTAAAACATCTTACACCTTGGAAGGTAAACAGGTCTCCATCTCTTCTCTATCTGCTCTCCTTTGTGAGGGGTACTAGGTTTACAGCATCTCAGCTCCCCATATGGTTTAATAGGCTGTGACCTGCTGTGACCTCTATATGTTCAAACAAACTAAGATGTGACTTAACCCAGCAGTTGCATTGAGGTTTTGAAGCATGTTCTCAGTAATGACATGATAAGAGTCAAATCAGGACACACACAATACAAATTTTCATTACACTCCACCCCTTGGCCTGATTTTGACTCTTCATTCATAGTACAATCAGGACATTTCTATTAAACTCCACCCCTTGGCCTTTCATCTTAATGTGGTGCAGTATAATTACTGAAGAGTAGACAAGAACTAAGTGTTGTGTTACCTATGTTTATGTAACTACCAATTAAATACGTGGCCCAACTGGGTCACCTCAGTGTGATGATCCTATATGTATCCTATATGTTCACTCCAACTGCTGAGAACGTGGCTCCCTCCCCCCAAAGGGATTTAGCGTACACCCCGCTTCGCAAGCAGTGGAGAATGTATGTAACAATGTGGAAATATCTATAACAATGTGTTTTGAGCGGGAACAATGGAAACTAACCTTCTCTATGAGCCCTAGGGACTCAGCAAAGCTTAATTATCGGGGTCTGTGGTAGCTAAAACCATATTACCAACCCTTTTATCTCCACAGCCCTCACATGAGCAATGAGCACAGAATTATCAATAAAACAAGTCCTTGAATGTGAATTGTAGACCCTGACTAAAGCTGGCCTCCCTTTCCAGCAGAGGGATGGATGATGCCAGCGGTGTTTCCCACGTTGGACTCGGGCGCCAATAGGGCCTCCCGCTCTGCCTTCTGAAATGACGGGGGCATTTCTAGTTTGCCCACCACCCAATCGATGCTTCTCTATTTCACCGTTGGGGACTCACACCAAAACAGCCGACGTCCTCAATGACTCAACACACGATACCATCCGAACCTTCAAGATCCAGATATGACAACAGTTCTTGCTCTGTACGGGGATGCTATCCGCGAACAGCACCCCCTGCCCTCGGACTGGCCTCCGCTAGACCGAATGTGGCATACCATCCGTGAGGGAATGCAGCGATTATTGAGGTGGGAGGCATTAATGGTGGGAATGGTGGATGACGTAACTGCTTTAGCTTTCCCCAAAACGGTGAGGGATGTGATGATTAAGACCTCACCCCCCCCATATAAGTCTTTGGTTTTGTCCCTTATGTTGGGATCGCCCGATCGCCCCATGGGAGAGATTCGGGGAATGATGGCGGAACTCGGGTCGTTAGGAGACTGGGACAAGGCTCCTATTCGATACCGAGAAGACAGACGGCACGTCCCCGAGCAGGAGCTGCCTGCGCGTGCTCCGAGAGCACCCATGTCCGGCCCCTCTAGGCGGGATCTGTGAAAGGCGTTGATAAGATCGGGAGTCCCCGCCTCTGAAATAGATGGGTTGAAGAAACTAAAAAAGGGTTAAAAGTACATTGCATGACGGAAATTGATCAGTTCGGGCAGCTTTTAAAAACTCTTTTAAAAGAGTTAACCATGGTAACTCCCCCCGCTCCTCCCATGGAGGACCAGAACCGATCCCGTCATTCCAGCATGAAAAGGGAGGAGTCAGAGGATTCAGATTCAAAGGAGGAGTCAGAGAGCTCAGATTCAAAGGAGGAGTCAGAGGATTCAGATTCAAAGGAGGAGTCAGAGAATTCAGATTCAAGGGAGGAGTCAGATTCAAAAGACAGGTTAGTGAGGATCGCTAAAGCCGTAGCTCCTAAACGGAAGAAGGGGAAAGATAAGGGCAAGCGTAAAACGCACCTTTACCCCGACTTCACTGATTTACTGCTTGATATGTAGGATGAAGGCCGAGTCCCTGAAATTTGATCTAATTTGAAAACAAGGGTGACAATCCATTCAGGAACATGCCAACTCCAGCAGGAAGAGAAGAGAGAGAAGAAAGAGTGGAGCATGAGACGTCGAGACTATGAAAAGTGCCAAAAGAAATTGAGTGCTTGCTAAACCTCCACTGCAAGCAAACACCAAGACAAAAATGATTCCTTGCCCCAAATGAGGCAGAAAGATGTGCAATTGTGTCTCTTATTTCTCCCTTACAGATTTACATCAGTGAGGCTGAAGTAAGGACATGGTCACAACGGAACTCATACACCATGAAACCGGAGGACAGCCCAGTATACACAGATGCTATTGGCATCCCATGTGGAGTTCCAGATGAATATAAAATGACAAATCAAATTGCAGGTGGACAAGTCCATACCAAGTCACTGAGCAAACTGGAACTGCAGTCCATTTGCTAGGAAAGGGGGACACGTGGTTCAACATCTCATCTACCAGACCAGCCAGATCCGACCAAGGATCTGCTCTCCCACCAGCGGCGGGTGAAGGTGCCACTCCAGACCCTGATCTGGAAACCGAGGTTGCAGCTCTTGCAACCCCAGAGAGTTCCTCGGCTAAGGAACCAACAAAGGCAACAGCCTCAACTGAGGACATCGTGTGTTGAGTCATTGAGGACGTCGGCTGTTTTGGTGTGAGTCCCCAATGGAGAAATAGAGAAGCATCAATCGGGCGTTGGGCAAACTGGAAATGCTCCCGTCATTTCAGAAGGCAGAGCGGGAGGCCCTATTGGCGCTCCACTCCAACGTGGGAAACACCGCTGGCATCATCCATCCCGCTGCTGGAAAGGGAGGCCAGCTTTAGTCAGGGTCTACAATTCACATTCAAGGACTTGTTTTATTGATAATTCTGTGCTCATTGCTCATGTGAGGGCTGTGGAGGTAAAAGGGTTGGTAATATTGTTTTAGCTACCACAGACCCCGATAATTAAGCTTTGCTGAGTCCCTAGGGCTCATAGGGAAGATTAGTTTCCATTGTTCCCGCTCAAAACACATTGTTATAGATATTTCCACATTGTTACATACACTCTCCACTGCTTGTGAAGCGGGGTGTACGCTAAATCCCTTTGGGGGGAGGGAGCCACGTTCTCAGCAGCTGGAGTGAACATATAGGATACATATAGGATCATCACACTGAGATGACCCAGTTGGGCCACGTCTTCAATTGGTAGTTACACAAACATAGGTAACATAACGCTTAGTTTTTGTCTACACTTCAGTAATTATACCGCACCACATTAAGATGACAGGGTAAGGGTTGGAGTTTAATATATATGTCCTGATTGTACTATGAATGAAGAGTCAAAATCAGGCCAAGGGGTGGAGTGTAATGGAAATTTGTATTGTGCGTGTCTTGATTTGACTCTTATCATGTCATTACTGAGAACATGCTTCAAAACCTCAATGCAACTGCTGGGTTAAGTCACATCTTAGTTTGTTTGAACACAGAGAGGTCACAGCAGGTCACAGCCTATTAAACCATATGGGGAGCTGAGATGCTGTAAACCCAGTACCCCTCACAAAGGAGAGCAGATAGAGAAGAGATGGAGACCTGTTTACCTTCCAATGTGTAAGATGTTTTACGGGTTCGTGAAAGCCCTAAAACTGCATTCTCAGGAGTAGTGCAAACGCAACTACATTCCAATGTGTAGTAAAGACGGGTCCTACACTGTATTCCCAGGGATAGCGAAAAGATAAGGATGTTTTTCCTCAGCTGGGGGTACCACCAAAGGGAGGGCTGCCTGCGAGCTGGACCTGGCCATTCCTGCTCACATGCAGGCCTTCCTTCTCCAAAAGGTATAAAAGGTGAGGAGTTTTATAGTCCAGTCAGAGTCAGCTGCAGATTACCTACGGACGCCCAGCCTTGTGGAAGCTACTCTGCCTGGGTTTGGGCTCTCCTTCCCTGTGTCACGGTAAGAGGCAAAGCATATTTGGAATGCCACCATATATTGCCTTAGCTCAACCAAATATCTGTTTGTTTATTACTATGCTCTGTGGGGAATGAAACTACCAGTTTATTCTAGCATCATAGAATTGTTTCTGTGCTCTGTGGGGAATGAAACTACCAGTTTATTCTAGCATCATAGAATTGTTTCTGTGCTCTGTGGGGAATGAAACTACCAGTTTATTCTAGCATCATAGAATTGTTTCTGTGCTCTGTGGGGAATGAAACTACCAGTTTATTCTAGCATCATAGAATTGTTTCTGTGCTCTGTGGGGAATTAAACTACCAGTTTATTCTAGCATCATAGAATTGTTTCTGTGCTCTGTGGGGAATTAAACTACCAGTTTATTTTAGCATCATAGAATTGTTGGTTTGCATTGCTATGCGCTGCGGGGACTAAACGACACATTTAGTCTAGCATCATAGAGGTCTTTTGACTTGTTTGTTTGTTTGTTTGTTCTATTTTTTCTTAGTATGTCTATGTTCTGCGTGTAATAAATCACACATTATATTCCAGCATCATAGGAGTCTTGTCGATTAATGGTGTAAGTTTTCCGTGTACCCACCTCCGCGGACCTGATGAAAATATTTCACAAAACATTTTGGCCTCACGAACAGGATTCAACCGGATCCAAAAGTAAATTTAATAGTAAAATTGGATCTTGAAGGTTCGGAGGGTATACATAGAAAACGATGTTTACGCTGTTTAAGAAGATTAAGAAACAGAGAGATGAGGTTCCCGAGTCAGGGAAAGGGACGGAGTTTTCTGTTCCCAGATGGGAAGACGCTCCGTGGAAGGAGGTAGCGTTGTGTTTGCGGGACGGCGGTGGCCGACCCGAAGCCTGGTCTGATTTGGTGAAGGATGGTTCGGTGACATCGGTGGTTAACGTACTACAGGGTGTCCCGGTTCCATCTAAGGCTCCGTTGGGGGGAGTCCAGAGACAGATGTGGGTGTGTGCTGAAGCGTGGCGGCAGCAGAGTAAAGTGAATGCTGAGCTACAGAAACAGCTGCTTCAGCTGAACCAACAACTGACTGATTTACAGTGTAAAAATGAAAAGTTAACAAATCTAACGGAACGTGCGGTTACGCATGTATCCAAAGTAAATCGCTGATGACGGCGTAAACCGCCATGGCGTGCTGAGACCACCCAGATACGGTCGTTCGTGTCTCGGGTGATAGATGATGATCCGGTCGCCTGGGATCCGGAGACCTGGGACGGAAATATCTGGGATGATTCTGATGATGGGGAGTGGATCAATCCAGCCCCCGAATATCTGCCGCTCCGTGCGTACCCGGTGGTCCGACGGAGGTGGATGCAGTGGATGATTCCTCCGGTGCGTCGGCAGGCGATAGACGGGGCGGGCAGGCTAATGGTAGATGAGCATGGTCAGGCTATCATGGTTGATGAACACCAGCCGCAGCCAGACCCCGAAATTTTGCGAACCTTGGAGGATTACACCTCCGAAGTGGTGGTTCATTTAACGTCTCATTTCCGGCAGAAGCCGGACGAGCCGCTAGATTTGTGGCTAGTGCGCTTGTTGGATGAAGGGGGATCGCAAGCGTAAAAATAGATGAGGGGGACGGGATGAGATTTGCGGGGTTGTCACGAGATACAGCAGTAAATGCTTCGTATCGACAGCTGGTACGCGATCGCGGAGCTGATATGACGACAGTTCTTGCTCTGTATGCGGATGCTACCCATGAACAGCACCCCCTGCCCTCGGACTGGCCTCCGCTAGAGAGATGAGATTTGCCCAAATGTGGCATACCATCCGTGAGGGAATGCAGCGATTATTGAGACTCTGTGTGCGGGAGGCATTAATGGTGGGAATGATGGATGACGTAACTGCTTTGGCTATCCCCAAAACGGTGAGGGATATGATGATTAAGACCTCACCCCCCCATATAAGTCTTTGGTTTTGTCCCTCATGTTGGGATCGTCCGATCGCCCCATGGGAGAGATTCGGGGAATGATGGCGGAACTTGGGTCGTTAGGAGACTGGGACCAGGCTCCTGTTCGATACCGAGAAGACAGACGGCGCATCCCCGAGCGGGAGCCGCCTGCGCCTGCTCCAAGAGCACCCATGTCCAGCCCCTCTAGGCGGGACCTGTGGAAGGCGTTGATAAGATCGGGAGTCCCCGCCTCTGAAATAGATGGACTGCCTCCCGATGAGTTGAGGAAACGCTATGCTAAAAAAGTGTTAAAAGTACATTGCATGACGGAAATGAATCAGTTCGGGCAGCTTTTAAAAACTCTGAAGGAGTTAACCATGGTAACTCCCTCCGTTCCTCCCATGGAGGACCGGAACCGATCCCGTCATTCCGGCATGAAAAGGGAGGAGTCAGAGGATTCAGATTCTAAGGAGGAGTCAGAGAATTCAGATTCAAGGGAGGAGTCAGATTCAAAAGACAGATTAGTGAGGATCGCTAAAGCTGCAGCTCCTAAACGGAAGAAGGGGGAAAATAAGGACAAGCGTAAAACACACCTTTACCCCGACTTGACTGATTTACTGCTTGATATGTAGGATGAAGGCCGAGTCCCTGAAATTTGATCTAATTTGAAAACAAGGGTGACAATCCATTCAGGAACATGCCAACTCCAGCAGGAAGAGAAGAGAGAGAAGAAAGAGGGACGTCGAGACTATGAAAAGTGCCAAAAGAAATTGAGTGCTTGCTAAACCTCCACTGCAAGCAAACACCAAGACAAAAATGATTCCTTGCCCCAAATGAGGCAGAAAGATGTGCAATTGTGTCTCTTATTTCTCCCTTACAGATTTACATCAGTGAGGCTGAAGTAAGGACATGGTCACAACGGAACTCATACACCATGAAACCGGAGGACAGCCCAGTATACACAGATGCTATTGGCATCCCATGTGGAGTTCCAGATGAGTATAAAATGACAAATCAAATTGCAGGTGGACAGGTCCCTACCAAGTCACTGAGCGAACTGGAACTGCAGTCCAGTTGCTAGGAAAGGAAGACACGTGGTTCCACATCTCATCTACCAGACCAGCCAGATCCGACCAAGGATCTGCTCTCCCTCCACCGGCTGGTGAAGGTGCCACTCCAGACCCTGATCTGGAAACCGAGGTTGC
The DNA here is from genome assembly GCF_040054535.1 of Antennarius striatus. Taxonomy (NCBI): domain Eukaryota; kingdom Metazoa; phylum Chordata; class Actinopteri; order Lophiiformes; family Antennariidae; genus Antennarius; species Antennarius striatus. The sequence continues at coordinate 21,230,890 of NC_090777.1, read as the reverse complement.
AGCTCTTGCAACCCCAGAGTTCCTCGGCTAAGGAACCAACAAAGGCAACGGCCTCAACTGAGGACATCGTGTGTTGAGTCATTGAGGACGTCGGCTGTTTTGGTGTGAGTCCCCAACGGAGAAATAGAGAAGCATCGATCGGGCGGTGGGCAGACTGGAAATGCCCCCGTCATTTCAGAAGGCAGAGCGAGAGGCCCTATTGGTGCCCAACTCCAACGTGGGAAACACCGCTGGCATCATCCATCACTCTGCTGGAAAGGGAGGCCAGCTTTAGTCAGGGTCTACAATTCACATTCAAGGACTTGTTTTATTGATAATTCTGTGCTCATTGCTCATGTGAGGGCTGTGGAGTTAAAAGGGTTGGTAACATTGTTTTAGCTACCACAGACCCCGATAATTAAGCTTTGCTGAGTCCCTAGGGCTCATAGGGAAGGTTAGCTTCCATTGTTCACGCTCAAATTACATTGTTATAGATATTTCCACATTGTTACATACACTCTCCACTGCTTGCCCAGTGGGGTGTACGCTAAATCCCTTTGGGGGGAGGGAGCCACGTTCTCAGCAGTTGGAGTGAACATATAGGATACATATAGGATCGTCACACTGAGGTGACCCAGTTGGGCCACGTCTTCAATTGGTAGTTACACAAACATAGGTAACATAACACTTAGTTCTTGTCTACACTTCAGTAATTATACCGCACCACATTAAGATGACAGGGTAAAGGTTGGAGTTTAATAGAAATGTCCTGATTGTACTATGAATGAAGAGTCAAAATGAGGCCAAGGGGTGGAGTGTAATGGAAATTTGTACTGTTTATGTCCTGATTTGACTCTTATCATGTTTGTTTGTACTTATTGTTTCTTAGTATTTCTATGCTCTGCGTGTAATAAATCACACATTATATTCTAGCATCATAGGAGTCTTGTCGATTAATGGTGTAAGTTTTCCGTGTACCCACCTCCGCGGACCTGATTAAAATATTTCACAAAACATTTTGGCCTCACGAACAGGATTCAACCAGATCCAAAAGTACCGTATTTATTCGAGTATAACGCGCACACGTGTATAACGCGCATCCCTAATTTTCGATTAAAAATCGGTATAAAATTTTGTTTCACTTTTTCTCGGCTCAGAAAAAGCATTGTAAGTGCCAAACATTGTTAAACACGTGCGTCCATGATAAAAATCATTTATTGACAACGTAAACTATGAACACAATACCGAAATAAAATTAACAATATTTACTGGTATTTAAAATCCTTCAAAGTCCGATTCATCATCAGACACCAGCAATGCTTACCGGTAACTCACGTTTCAGTGTGGCCGAGGCGAGGAAAGGAAATGAAGAGACAAGGCGTAGCTAATAAAATGCTAATCAATAATCAAATATCATACGTCACAGCGGATAATAAGAATTCTCGGAAATGACACCATCCGACAAGGTCTGCTGATGACACATTTGATTATTGAATACCATTTCCTTAGATACGCCTCGCCGCTGCAGGAGTGATGCGCATGAGCCATCATGAATTACCGGTTTATTTATTTTAGATCGCCCACGCAAATGATTTGGATACTGTTACTAAAAATCGACCATGGACGTTTTGTGGGTCGAGAGATGTGGTTGCATTCAATGTTTTGCGATTGTGGTCAGCGATATCTTCGACAAATAAATCATTGCGCAAATAATACTGTATACTAATACATCTAAGCGTGTCACCCCAGTCCTCATTTATAACGCGCACCCAAACTTTGAGTTCTTTTTTAGGTAGAAAATTTTGCGCGTTATACTCAAATAAATACGGTAAATTTAATACTAAAATTGGATCTTGAAGGTTCGGAGGGTATACATAGAAACGATGTTTACCCTGTTTAAGAAGATTAAGAAACAGAGAGATGAGGTTCCCTGAGTCAGGGAAAGGGACGGAGTTTTCTGTTCCCGGATGGGAAGATGCTACTTGGAAGGAGGTAGCCTTGTGTTTGCGGGACAGCGATGGCCGGCCCGAGGCCTGGTCTGATTTGGTGAAGGATGGTTCGGTGACATCAGTGGTTAACGTACTACAGGGTGTCCCGGTTCCGTCTAAGGCTCCGTTGGGGGGAGTCCAGAGACAGATGTGGGTGTGTGCTGAAGCGTGGCGGCAGCAGAGTAAAGTGAATGCTGAGCTAAAGAAACAGCTGCTTCAGCTGAACCAACAACTGACTGATTTACAGTGTAAAAATGAAAAGTTAACAAAGCTAACGGAACATGCGGTTACGCATGTATCCCAAGTAAATCGCCAACGACGGCGTAAACCGCCACGGCGTGCTGAGACCACCCAGATACGGTCGTTTTGTGTCTCGGGTGATAGATGGTGATCCGGTCGCCTGGGATCCGGAGACCTGGGACGGAAATATCTGGGATGATTCTGATGACGGGGAGTGGATCAATCCAGCCCCCGATCATCCGCCACTCCGTGCGAACCCAGTGGTCCGACGGCGGGCGGGCAGGCTAATGGTAGATGAGCATGGTCAGGCTATCATGGTTGATGAACCCCAGCCGCAGCCAGACCCCGAAATTTCGCGAACCTTGGAGGATTACATCTCTGAGGAGGTGGTTCATTTAACGTCTCGTTTCCGGCAGAAGCCGGACGAGCCGCTAGATTTGTGGCTAGTGCACTTGTTGGATGAAGGGGGATCGCAAGCGGAAGTAGATGAGGGGGACGGGATGAGATTTGCGGGGTTATCACAAGATACAGCAGTAAATGCTTTGTATCGACATCTGTTCTCAGTAATTACATGATAAGAGTTAAATCAGGACGCACACAATACAAGTTTCCATTACATAGTGATATCAGCATTTTTTTTTAGCGAGATTCTCACTGATGTAGATTTTTTTTTTCTTTCAGTTTGAAGCCTTGTTTCAGAAGAGCAATCTTGTGCTTACGGTTGTAAAATTCTATGAACACTGCAGGTGGTCTCGTATCCCCTGATGGTAATGGATGACATGTCTCAATCATGTGTTGAGATGTAGAACAGATGCAGAGATGAGGCTTCGCCCACAGGCTCGCCGCCCACCCCCTGCCACACTCCAGCAAGGAGACACTAACGGAATCATAACAGTGAACTGTGAACTGGCAGCGGAGAGATGCCAGTTCACCTCCTGAGCACTGCCAAGGTCCCCCTTGAGCAAGACACTTTCTCCCTACAAGTTATTCATTGGCCACAACATTGGAAGTAGTTGCCTAATTCCATGATAATTAGAATATCATAAAAAAGTTTATCCTTTTTCTTCCTCTTATAAAAGTAAATGAACCTTCTAAGCGTAGTTATAATGAATATAAAATAATTACATGCCATGTAGATAAGGAGCTCACTACAGCAATAACAACAAATTAATTTCTCCTTGTGGGACAATAAAGGAAACACACACAAAAAGAAATCCTAAAAAAAAAAAAAAAAAAATTTACTGGGTAACTTTCCTGCCACTTCAGGCAGTTTAACTCCGACAGGGTTTAAAGGTTGCCTCCCCTCCTGCTCGGGTACGCCTTCTGCTTTGTGGCCATTCTTCTCCCGGTTTGTATGCAACGATATAAAAAGGCGGAGTTTCTCTGATTTGGTGGCGCAGATTTCTGTAACTTCACTGACGGGTAGACATGGCCACCATTATCCCATTATCGTGTAAGTACCGTGTGCTATATCTGTGTGTTGTTGATTTGTAATCATCGGACGTGTTTGTTGACGTTTTCATGGTTTTAACAGCCACAAATGGACTGTCGGAGGAACCCGCGGAGCCCCGCGACCTGCGGGAGCCTCTTATTGATCACCCCCGGGGCCAGCGCTTTCTGGCTGATGCCTTCAACATTATTATGGATGAGGTGCTCTGCAAGGGGACAGACGTTACGCAAAAGGTATGCTGGTGAACCTGAGGTAAATTATTTTCACATCGACGTTAGTAATCTGGAGGGAGTGGATAATGTGCATTCCTACCCACCCCACCCCCCACGGCAGGTTTGTGAGTGGAAATTGCCTGAGGAGTTGGCCCCTCTGCTCGATCTGGAGCTGAGACAGACGGGAGAGCCTCAGCACAAGCTGTTACAGAGAGTTAGAGATGTGGCCAAATATAGCATCAAAACAAGTAAGTGTATCAGGGACAGCTGAAGTGTTTGAATAGATGGGATAGATATTACAGATTATTTCATGACAAGATGCTTCTTGTTCATTCCAGGTCATCCATATTTTTTTAATCAACTGTTCACTGGAGTGGACTATCATGCCCTGGCTGGACGATTTCTCACCGAGGCTCTCAACACTAACCTGTAAGAATTCCAATAATTACTCAATGCATGTGATTGTGCACAATAAAGGACCAACATAAAATTAAAGTTGATAAAAATAATTTAGGATTAAAGAAATAGAAGTATTCAGAGCTTAGCAATAATCACTAAGGTATTCTATTAAAAAATAGAATTTCATTCAAAATTCATTTCTTGAGGTGCAACATTTCATTCACTTTTGTGGATAATATTTGAACAGATAATCTTGAAAAAAAAATATTTTTAGCAGTAAAATAAATGCAGAAGAAAAACGTTCTATTACACAGTTAAATTTAATGAAGTCAGTCTGAGTTCCCAGCAGAGTACATCAGATCTTAGAACCAGTTTCTCTGACAGTGACAGATTTAATCAGAATAAATACTGTACACTGAATAGCCAGAATTTCTCTTATAGTATTATCTACATGAGAAAAAGCTTGATGAAAAGAACAAGTATAAAATTTAAAAGACGACTGAAATGAAGGAAAATTCATGCATGATGTGCAAGCATTCCATGTCTTAAGTCTTGTACAGTAAATGAAGAACCTAGAGAAAGTGTTTTTCCTACAACACATGTAAATTACTCGAATATTATAACTTCATTTTATATGACTAATCCACAGCAAATGTGCTTTTCGTTGCATTACATTTTTCTGTGAATGCAATGTCAGATCTAGATTTTGCCAATAAAAGTTCTGAGGATATTATATTAACTTATATGATTCAGTCTTTTATTACTATTTAATGACTTGCATAGCGTGAAAGCCGAGTGTGTTAGGTGGCTTGTTCAGGATTTACTTGACCACAGACTCCTGATCACATGATGTCCAAACACTCAGGCAAACTGCTTCTGTCTTTGAAGATTAAATTGAGTCATAATGGTGTTTTTAAGTTAACTGTTAACGTGGACCTAAATGGCTGTTAATGTGTTAGCGTTCTTGGAAAAGTGTAATTACTTGTACTCCCTAACAGTCAGAACTGAGGAAGCCTGTTGGACATAAGGGTAACAGAATTACACTTTCTTCAAATTCAGCCTTCAATAATTACTACGATTACCTGGATCAATGAGATGCTACCAACAAAACAACAGTTAGTTAATTAATAAATCAATTTGCATACTTGAGATTCAGTGTAATGATCACACATTTTGTTGACACTCATATTAGATGTATAATGCAGTGTTTCTAATCATAATGAACATTCAGATTGGGATATTTCCATTTTTGGTTCCTTAAAACATGTTGACACTTCATGAATAGGTGAAATAGGAGGAAATTATGTGGTGCAAAGATCTGAATAGTCACATATTTTGTATATGAACTTCAGCTACACCTATGAGGTGGCCCCGGTGTTTATATTGATGGAGGAGGAAGTCCTAAAACGTCTGCGTCAGCTGGTGGGCTGGACAAAAGGAGATGGTATTTTCTGCCCTGGTGGATCTGCCTCTAACATGAACGCTATGAACCTGGCACGCTACCATCACTTCCCAGAGGTCAAAAGTCAGGGGCTTTGTGGTCTCCCAAGGCTTGTCATCTTTACATCGTCAGAGGTTTGGGATAATCATTAAACCTTATGTCACTGAAGGATTGATAACAATGTAGAGACTGATGATGTTGCTTACCTAATGTGTTTTCTCCACATAAATGTCATTCCAGAGCCATTATTCTGTGAAGAAAGGGGCTGCATTTCTTGGTTTTGGGACAGAAAATGCCATTGCAGTTGAAGTGGATGATGGGTAATGTATTGTTAATAAGAACCACAAGTAATCAAAGACTTTTATATGTTTAGTAATCAACTATATAATTAAGTAATTGAAGAAAAAAACTGATTTTATCTCTATTAATACTTATATGTAAGGATTCAGATGGTAACCAGCAAATTATTTTGCCTTTTTTCAACGCTCACTCTTGTACTTCAGAGGTCGAATGATCCCAGAGGACTTGGAGGAAAAGATAGTGCTGGCAAAATCTCAGGTAAGATCACTAACATCTTGTACATCCTCACACATATTAACTATATCAATGTGCACTTGTATTGGTTGTAATAGAAATGATCAACTACATATAATTACATCCCACTAAGCGCTCTTCTTCTTCTTCTTCTTCTTCTTCTCCTTTTGGCTTTTCCCTTCAGGGGTCGCCACAGCAAATCAGTTGCCTCCATCTAATGTATTGTAATTGCCAGTGTTTGTGTGTTTGTCCGTCCATCCATCTGCCCACCAAATATCTTCTCAACCGTTGCAGATAGAAAGATGAAAGAAAAAGCACATTAGTCAGGTGGCAAAGGGGATAAAGATGAGATGACGACCTTGACCTTGAGAAAACTAGGTTGAAGTCAAATTTCAACCTTTGTCCATTTTTTTGCACATATCTCAAGAACTGGATAAGATAGAAAGATGAAACAAAAGGGGTTACTGTATATTCAGGGAGACAAGGGTATGAAAATTAGATCACAACCTTAATCTTGAAAAACTAGGTCGAGGTCAAATTTTATACCTTTTTAGGTACACATCTCAGAAACCTGATGAGATATAATCACAAAACAAAAAGCAACATTTTCAGGAAGCCAGAGACACAAAAATGTGATGATGTCGCGTGATGTTGGATTCTCTGACTTCCTTGTTTACTATGAAATTGATTAATAATGTACTGTATATCTTACACTCGTTCAAATACATATTTTGGAGACAAAAGTTTGATCCCATGCATTTAAAGTTTTTAAAGTTCACCCTGTTTTTTCCAGGGTGCAGTGCCATTCCTAGTGAGCTGCACATCAGGGACCACAGTGCAGGGTGCGTTTGACCCACTGGACCGTGTCGCTGATGTCTGCGAGAAACACAAGCTCTGGATGCATGTAGACGTGAGTCCCTTTTGTGGAGGAAGAATCAATTCTATTGACCAGTTTTACTTTTGTGTGGCTGAATTTGAAATAAACGGAGTACAATGCATTCAGAATTTTTGTCTGTTTTGTCATGTTTTCAGGCTGCCTGGGGTGGAAGTGTGCTGTTTTCCAAAAAACACAGACATCTGATGAAAGGGGTTGATAGGTACTAATGACAGAAATTATTATATACTTTGATCATGTGAAAGGTAGCATTTTGCATGTACCTAAATCGTATATAAAATTGAAAACAAAGTGTTTTGATGCGTGTATTGTTCTCTTACACACTGTTTCTTCATGCGTCTCTGTGTAACAAGAGCAAATTCAGTGGCCTGGAACCCTCACAAGATGCTTTTGGCTGGTCTGCAGTGTTCTGCCCTGTTGCTACAGGATAATACGGTTTGACTTCCCATTTTGAGACTACAGAGTTGAATTACTGACATTATTATCTTTAAAAAAAACTTTTAATCTTCAGCAATCATTAACTTTATAATATTTGTTCACAGAACTTGCTGAAGAGGTGCCACAGTGCCAGTGCCACATACTTATTCCAGCAAGATAAATTCTATGATGTCAATCTGGATGTAGGGGATAAGTCACTGCAGTGCAGCCGCAAGGTAGACTGTCTGAAGCTGTGGTTGATGTGGAAAGCAGTTGGCTCCTCTGGCTTAGAGGACCGTGTAGACAAAGCTTTTATCCATGCAAGGTAAATGAGATATGCACCTGTATCCACACGCAGTAACCTCTAAATGATCATGTTTTTACTTTCAGTACTTATATGTCCTCATCTATCAATTATTTATCTATTAAGATTATTGGTTTTCTGAATGTAAACACCAGTAAGGCAGAACATCTTTGATTACGAGTGAATCTTATCTAATATCAAAAAATTCTTAATTTCATAAATTACACAAATTTGGTCAGTTATTGAAATGTTTTGATTCAAAGAAAATCAGCTTGTGAAATCTTAAATCTCACAGGTATCTGGAGAAGCAAATGAGAAAAAGGGAAGGATTTCATCTTCTACACGAGGTACATGTCGAGAAAATGCTGTCAAATATCAGATGTTTCTTGCATCACTGAATCTTTGATTATTTTTCTTTCTCCATGGACAGCCAGAGTTTGTGAATATATGCTTCTGGTTCATACCACCAAGCATGAGGGGGAAAGAAGGAGATGCAGACTACCAGGAAAAATTGGCAAAAGTAAGTTTCTGTTTTACATCAGGGTACTGTAATCACTGACCACTGAGTCTCCATGATTGAGATTGTTTAATTCCTTCCTTTCAAAGCGCACATGTTCAAACCTCAGATTCTAATCAGTGTCATTTATGATTTGTATGTTTTGTTTAAAAAAAGATAAGGGAGCAACCATCGTTAAATGTTTACCGCTGCTGTACATCACCTCTGAATACAACATTTAACTTCAGATGCTTTTTTTTTTGTTCTGTTTTTGTTTTTTGTAGGTCGCTCCAGTCATCAAGAAACGCATGATGGAAAAAGGCACGATGATGATGGGCTACCAGCCTTTGGGAAACAAAGTGAACTTTTTCCGAATGGTTGTCATGTCTCCATCGTTTTCTCAAAATGATATGGACTTCATCCTAGATGAAATCGAAAGACTTGGAAATGATCTATAATCAACACAACTGATAAAATGTCCATTTGTGTATTTAGAAAAAACAGGTTTTCCACAAAGCACAATCTTTTTAGTGACTTACGCTACATGACGTCATACATCTAATGAGATTTCTTTTCTCAATTCTGTTCAAAATACATTGTTTAAAACTATTTCTGTAGAGCTAAATAAATTCTGTGCTTCCTGCTTGAGGAATGGTCCTTTTCTTTTTATTCTGAATGGAAACAGACTGTCCATCACAATCAACAGTTTAAAGTCAAATGGATATCTAGTAACTGTAGCAAAAGAGAGGGAAACGCTGAGTTTCAAATTTTTGTTTGAAAAATAAATCATGTATCAATTATTGAAATTGTCACACATGATCACTTTATCAATTACATAGCTATAAAACAGCTCCATGGGAGAAGATGGAGGCAACAGAGAGAAAGTAATACGAAGGTGGATGAATCCAGAAGTGGTTTCATCAGGGAGTAAAAGGCAGAAACGGATAATCATGAGAATAAAACAAGCAGAGTTGACAGAAAAATGAAACAGACTTGGGGAATTGACAAATCTAATTCTATGTGTTGGATTAAAGTGACCCCTCCTTGAGTCGTCACCGTATTGTGGTGGAGGGGTTTGTGTGTCCCAATGATCCTAGGAGCTAAGTTGTCTGGGGCTTTGTGCCCCTGGCAGGGTCACCCATGACAAACAGGTCCTAGGTAAGGGGCCCGACAAAGGACGGCTCAGAAATCCCTAATGATGAGTACGAACAATGGAACACGTTTTCCCTTGCCCGGACATGGGTCACCGGGGCCCCACTCTGGAGCCAGGCCTGGAGGTGGGGCTCTAAGGTGAACGCCTGGTGGACGGGCCTGCACCCATGGGGCCTGGTCGGGCACAGCCCGAAAGGACAACGTGGGCCCCCCTTCCCATGGGCTCACCACCTGTGGGAGGGGCCATAGGGGTCGGGTGCACTGTGAGCTGGGCGGTGGCCGAAGGCGGGGACCTTGGCGATCCGATCCCCGGCTACAGAAGCTGGCTCTTGGGACGTGTAATGTCACCTCTCTGGCAGGGAAGGAGCCCGAGCTGGTGTGTGAGGTCAAGAAGTTCCGACTAGATATAGTCAGGCTCACCTCCACACACAGCTTGGGCTCTGGTACCAGTCCTCTCGAGAGGGGTTGGACTCTCTTCACTCTGGAGTTGCCCATGGTGAGAGACGCCGAGCAGGTGTGGGTATACTTATAACCCCCTGGCTTGGCGCCTGTACGTTGGGGTTCACCCCGGTGGATGAGAGGGTAGCCTCCCTCCGCCTTCGGGTGGGGGGACGGGTCCTGACTGTTGTTTGTGCTTATGCACCAAACAGCAGTTCAGAGTACCCACCCTTTTTGGAGTGCCCTCTCCGGGTTGGGGATGAGATCCTGCCCCAAGTGGAGGAGTTCAAGTATCTCGGGGTCTCGTTCATAGTGAGGGTACGATGGAACGGGAGATCGACAGGCGGATCGGTGCAGCGTCTGCAGTGATGCGGACTCTGTATCGGTCAGTCGTGGTGAAGAAGATGCTGAGCCGAAAGGCAAAGCTCTCGATTTACCGGTCGATCTACGTTCCTGCCCTTACCTATGGTCATGAGCTGTGGGTCGTGACCGAAAGAACGAGATCCCGGATACAAGTGGCCGAAATGAGTTTCCTCCGCAGGGTGTCTGGGCTCTCCCTTAGAGATATGGTGAGAAGTTCGATCATCCAGGAGGGACTCCGAGTCGAGCCGCTGCTCCTCCGCATCGAGAAGAGCCAGATGAGGTGGCTCGGGCATCTGGTTAGGATGTCTCCTGGACGCCTCCCTGGTGAGGTGTTCCGGGCACGTCCTACCGGGAGGAGGCCCCAGGGACGACCCAGGACACGCTGGAGAGATCACATGTATGTCTCCCGGCTGGCCTGGGAACGCCTTGGGATTCTCCCGGAGGAGCTGGACGAAGTGGCTAGGGAGAGGGAAGTCTGGGTTTCCCTGCTTAAGCTGCTGCCCCCGCAACCCGAGCCCGGATAAGCGGAGGAAATTGGATGGATGGATGGATGGATGGATGGATTAAAGTGAGAAAATAACAAGGCCAATCAGTGTGAGACGAAGTGGATTATTAATTGTTGGATGTGTTTCACAAATACAATTTAAGAAAGCATTGATTACCTTGTGTAATGCTTCTCGAATAAAGTGGGTTAATCTTGGCCAATGAAAACTAATATAATGCTTTCTAGGTACAACAGTATTGATTTAATTTCATTATCCTGCTTTATCGTTTGTCTTGAACTGTCAGTTCTTGAAATCAACTTACATCCAATTTATATGGAATGCATTTTACTGGAAATAATTTATTAAAAACAACTATTTGGGGACACTGCACGAAAAAGTGCTCCGATACTGTGGGAAGTTCTGGAGAGTGTGTAGCGCTGTTGAATACTCTTACGCTCTACAATGAGCAGGACATGTGTCTTAGAGAGATGTACAAAGAAATGAAAGCGATGGGATTATTTAAGATTATTTAATGTCTCAATGAAATTAGTTTCATGAAAGACTTACACATTTCTGAAACATTGAAATAATTGATGAAACATAATTGGACGGAGAGATGATGATGTGATCCAGGGGGTGGCAGCAATGCAACGATTCCATAAAGTTAAAAATCTATCAACCTTTTCCTTGGATCACGAACGTGCACCTACGTGTGTGTGGGTGTATAAACATATATAAATATTTTTAGATAAAGATACTATACTATATCATGGATTAAGGTGTTGTCGTATTATTTGTAGGTCTGCCTATTGCGCCCCTTTCTCGTTAATTGTTTGTTTTACAAAAAAGAAAAAACATTTTAACTGCTCGGATTTCGTCAGGGATTAATAATCGCCGAAAATAAAGAAGAGAAACAGCCCCACAGAACCCGTTCTTTGGATACTCGACCGTTCCCTCACATTTATGGCCGTAAATGTGGGTCATTCCGCGTCAGTCACGTGGCCGAGTGTCTGACCAATCATCCCTCTCCCCGATGAGCACTTCCGGTGTCGTTTCCTGTCAGTGTTTATAAACTGAGAAAAAATTGGTAGTGCGACAGGAGATATTGCTCAACAAAACTCAAAAAATCCAAAGGTAAGCGGTCTGTTTTCCAACAGATTTTGCTTGCGGCTCCTTAAATTATTCGTAATATCCTTCGTGTCTCTTTCGAATAGCTGTGGCTAACGGGAGAGATGTTATTCTGTGGTCGGCACTTAGCCTGCACGCCCTGGCTGTTGTGTTCTGGAGCGGGGGGTGGGGGTTCAGTCATACAAGAGTTGTCCCACAACCAAACTACTGGCTAGCTAGCAGTGTAGCTTTGTTTGTTAAAATTAACTGATATCCTGTTTATTCTTCACGCTTATGAATCGATGTTTTAATCATCCAGATAAACCTCCGCTCCGGAAAGTACGTGTTTAATGAATTAAGCTCATTATTTTCACCGGGATTCAAACGTTTTAGGCTATGACGCTAGGTAGCTCACTGGTGCTGACCTGCTTCATTTTCTTAAACGAGGTTTGAATTTTGGAAATTTACAAAACTTAATGCTCACAGAAGACTACACGTATAACCAACGTTTTATATTTTCAATAAATTTACCATTCATGCATGGTTTGTATTTATCTGATATGTGTGTGTTTGTGCATATGTATACGTGTGTGTATATACACATATATGTGTATACATAGATATTCAGAGCTCATTTGATTTCGTGAATCGTGTGTATCTTGGTTGTGTGTGTACATATTTCCCATCTGTGCATGTGTTTACTTGTACATCAAAAGTGCTTCGCTCCAATGCTCATTATGTAAATTAAGTGAGTTTCCGATCATTTGCTTAGCTATAAAATCAAAGGGCTATTCTTTTGTGTACATAAGCAAAAAAAATTTTAACAGCATTAGAAATGTCTTTCTTTGCAACAGCGTTGAGTTTTACATGCATTGTTGATTACAGATGTGCTTCACCATTAGATATACAAAATGCATATTATGTCAAGTTTTTGAAAGGAACCTATACATTGGGCACTAAACAGGCAAGTCCTGTTTCCCGAGTCAGTATGTCTGCAGTATGTAGAGCCAAGTCTCTGTTGAACCAGTCACTTTGATCATTACAGTTGTTGATGAATTTGTCCCTTCTCACTGGATGTAAAATAATTACATTTCAACCCAGTTCACTCTATTGTGCTTGCCTTCCAAACTACTTCTTTCAGCAATGTTCATCATGAATATTTAAAATTTTTACGACAGAACCGCCTTTTATGAGTGATCGTTTGTGTGAATGTGTTTTGAAGTTTTAGTTTATAAGGCTACATTCACTTCCACAGTTATTAGGATAAACTGTAACACTGAATTTAGAAAACATCACATGCATTGCCGTCATTCCATTTCACAATTCCTACAACAACTTAAGATAAGATTATATTTTACATTAAGTATACTGCTTTCACAAGCCCACAGCACATTTTTATAGAAAGTTCCGTCTCACCTCATGTCCAAAGTCCTCCTCCATTAATATTCCCTATTTGATAGAAACATGGCATGAACCAAACAACTGGGGCTTTCTCGACTGATATTAATGATCTATATTTCTGGCTATATATCCAGATTTAGTATTTTGTGAAATCTAGATAGAATGATTTTCCAACTCCTGATTCCAACATGTAAAAACACTAGCCTTACATTGTTATACCTCTACTTTCAGGCTTTGGCCCCTGATGATTTGGGTGAGTGTGGTCTCTTCTGTTACCCCTCATCCTGAACGAAGCCCCCTCTGTTCCCCCCTAACACACACGCATTCAAACAACGGCGATGACACACCATTCCAACAACTCTGTTCGAGACCATATGAAATGGGTCAGTGGCTGTCTCCTCATATGCAGAATCACCATCACGATGCCAGTGCAGACTTTAACTCCCGTGATTGAACTCCCTCTTTTTCTTCTGACTCCTTGTCCCTTCAAGGAGTCCTCCGGACCTCTTTTCCTGCTCTGACATGTTTTTTGTGTTGCCAGGCTGGGTTGCTGGGCTGCGAGGCAGTGTTGTCCAGCATGGCTCTTATGCAAGCGAACAACATCCCAGGCCAGAAGAGAATGACATCAGCCATGGGACAAGGTCACAGGACTAGTCCTGAGAGCCACCACACACAGCACGGCCACAACCATCATGGACACCAGGTTCACCATGGACAAGATCACCACAGCCACATGGGCCATCCATCAACTGGCAGCTGCCCACCCCTGGTAAGAGATGGAAAAACTGGACAGGGCCACACAGAAAACTTGCTGGAATAGGGATTTGTAAAATTTACTTTAAAAACCAAGTTAAACTTGTGTGAGAAAAAAAATCCCATAGTAGTAAAAGTAAACCTAAACTCAAAAGTTGTGAACCACTAACTGTAATTTATGGAGGGGACAAAAGAAAACATTTGGAGGTATATTGCTTTTGAGATGCAGGCAGTCCTCAAGATAAGAATATCGGTAGATGGATGTTCATGAACATCCAGACTGCCATTAATTCAGGTCAGGTTGAAAGTTTAGCCTCCACAACCACTGAGGATAAAATTAATTCAGCAGAGTTAGAGATGTAACAGTTATATTATGGTACTACAGTATTTTGTGTCCTGCTAAAAAATGAAATCCTCATCTCCATTAAGCTTTTCAGCAGAAAAAGCATTGCTGGAAGCATGAAGTACTCCAAAATCTCCTGATAGCTGGCTGCATTGACCCTGCCCTTGATAAAACACAGTGGACCAACACCATCAGCTGACATGACCCCGAGACCATCACTGACTGTGGGTACTGGGTACTTGACACTGGACTTCAGGCATTTTGGCATGTCCTCCCCCTCAGTCTTCCTCCAGACTAGCACCTTGATTTCTGAATGACATGCAAAATTGCTTTCGTCCAAAAAAAGTACTTTGGCCCACTGAGCAACAGTCCAGTGCTGCTTCTCTGTAGCCCAGGTCAGGTGCTTCTGCTGCTGTTTCTGGTTCAAAAGTGGCTTGACCTGGGGAATGCGGCACCTGTAGCCCATTTCCTGTACACGCCTGTGCACGTTGGCTGTGGATGTTTCTACTTCAAACTCAGCCAACTGCCTCTATAGGCCCCCCAAGGTCTGGAATCGACCCCTCTCCACAATTTTTCTCAGGGTCCGGTCACCTCTTCTGGTTGTGCAGTGTTTTCTGCCACACTTTTTCCTTCCCACAGACTTCCCACTGAGGTGCCTCGATGTAGCACTCTGGGAACAGCCTATTGGCTCAGAAATTTCTCTGTCTTACCCTGTTGCGTGAGGGTGTCAATGATGACTTTCTGGACAGCAGTCAGGTCGGCAGTCTTACCCATGATTGCTGTTTTGAGTAATGAACCAGGCTGGGAGTTTTTAAAAGCCTCAGGAATCTTTTGCAGGTGTTAATTTTTTGATTCAGATGATTAGGTTAATAGCTTGTGTAAGGTACCTTTTCATGATATGCTAATTTTTTGAGATAGGAATTTTGGGTTTTCATGAGCTGTATGCCAAAATCATTGGTATTAAAACAATAAAAGACCTGAAATATTTCAGTTGGTGTGCAATGAATCAAAAATATATGAAAGTTTAATTTTTATTATTACATTATGGAAAATAATGAACTTTACCACAATATGCTATTTTTTTGAGAAGGACATGTAGTACCTTTGTGTTTAGAGTAGTAATGGCATTTATGTCGATTATAGATTGAAATTGAATAAATAATGACTTACAAACAATTCAGCTTATGAACAGCCTCTCCAAACCAATTGTGTCCTCAGGTTGAGGACTACCTGTATACACTATGATACGTTTTTGCAGTAAAGCTGTTGTGCCGTGCAGTTCACATTCTGTCATTCCTTTCTTCAAAAGCTTATCCGAAAAGATGGTGATTATCACTCATCCAGAATAATGGATGGAAAAGACATACAGGCAAACCAGAATCTGCAACCTAAGAAGAAACACAAAAAGTCAGGGTTATCCAACAAAGTTAAAGTGGAGGTAAGTATTCTTTCAATGCTGATTGTGTTAGTATCTGTGTTCAGTTTAAAATCTTTATTTTTATTTTTGTCAGCACTTACTTCCACAACTCAATATGGATGACGACAGTTCCTTGAAAGTCCAGAAGAACTTCATATGTGACCACTGCTATGGAGCTTTCCGGAGTAGTTACCATCTGAAGCGACATATACTTACACATACAGGTGAGAAGCCACAGATCACACACTTCAATTTGGACTTGGTAGATTGTTATTATTACTGAAGGAAGATAAACATAATGAGCAGTGAGATCACCATGCAGCCAGTGAACATTCACCCCTCTTCAGTGCTATCCACTTGGATCAGACAGCTAAACAAGTCTTCGATGTTTGTTTCATCGTTAACGATTCGGCTGAACTCCCAGTGGTTTGTGCCTTCATTACCAGTTCAGCTACACCTGTTTTTTTGTTATGGATGGGTCCAAAGTCCACCCAACCAACTTGCAGTACTTAGCTTCTACTAAAATCTTTGTGGCTAAAGGTTTCCCAACTGTATGTTGGTTTATGTTTAAAGAAATTGGCTTAATGTTGGTGTTTCAAAATGTTTACTCAGCCAAAACCAAGTCAAAGCTATGAGAAATGATGGGAGAGTGACACAAGGATATAAAGTTGGATGTATTTATTTAAAGAAAACTCATAAATTAGTACCCTTGAAGGCTGAATCTGAAGCAACAGGATTTCTGTTTAGGATGTTATAGCTCTTCACCTCTTCATAAAATTGGTGTCGAATATAGATGTTTAAACTCTTCTGAGGCCACATAAGTAACTACAGCTGTGGATGTCAGGTATTAACATTTGACTGCAAAGCACTTTTAAGAGTGGTAGTTCTAAAGATGTAAGTGGTCTGTGGGCCTATCGGGCCACCACGTGAGGAGTTTGTTGTCCCACAATCCCACAGTCCCAAATCCAAAGTCCACATATGGATGAGCGGGGAAACGTCTTTTAACCTTGAACAGAAGTCTAGTTGGATGCACTGAGACCTGGTGCTCCTAAAAGCTGACGACCTTTTGGCATCTGAAAAACAAACACCCAGCAAGCGACTACTCGGCCAGGAGAGGCAGGATTGCCACAGATGTTAGCTGTACAGCTATGTCTTTTACCACAGGTCAAAGTGAGGATCAGCCCTGTTGTGTTAAACCGTTCCACTTAGTCATGACAAGAAAACCCCATCTTACACTGAAGTCCTGCTGTACTGGATGGGAGACAGATAAATGTTCCTAGAGTGATGTGCAGGATTTAATTTTAATTTTAAGAAACATTTTTAATTCATTACATTTTGTGTCATTTTCTACCTGTCATTCCTTTTCTTGTGAATACTTTTGAGTCAAAGTTTGCGCACGTGTGCAGCTCTTATAGACAAATCTCTCTCAAAATATTGTGATAGTCATATAGAGTAAAATATGGTGTGAGTCTTACCTGTCGATGTTCACAGGGGAAAAGCCGTTTGCTTGTGATGCATGTGATATGCGGTTCATTCAGCGCTACCACCTGGACAGACACAAACGGGTGCACAGCGGAGAGAAGCCGTACCAGTGTGATCGCTGCCATCAGGTTAGCATCAGTTTAGCTTCAGTGACAAAAAGTTTTGTGGTTTCTGCATTTTGTTCATATTTCTGGAACTTTTGAAGAAATCTGTATGGCATCAGCTGTGTTTACAGGATTGTTCTCCTATTTTAACCAAGACACGCACCTTTCTTTACCTGGTTGTAGAACTTCTCACGGACAGACAGGCTGCTGAGACACCGACGACTATGTACAGTTGGAGTGAACAAAGAGGACAACCAGTACTCGCAGGAGGCTCATACAGCTTCCTGGAGTCCCCTACAGCCTTCTAATAACCGTCTGACTGTCTGACCTCCTTGCCCCCCCACCCCCACCCCCCACCCCCACCCTGCAGCTTCCCTGACAAAAACCTACAGACAGCAGTCTGCAGCTCAGTGACATCACATGTTGGAGCTCAGCAGTACTGTAACCTGAAAGCAGCCTAGCGTAAAAACAACCTAAGTTTTCCTCTCACCCCCTCCTTCATACAGGTCAATTGTGGATTTAATTATTTTTTTCTGTTTTTTTGATCTCCTATTGCATTAGTTGTACAGGCAAACTGGACAGACTAATACCTGATCTTTTACAATAGTTCCAGGTATCAACGCCAGTAGTCGAATGAAATGTTGCAGGTATTTTTTTGGCATCTCGGCCAGCAGATTGCGTATTTTTAAATATGTTTACCTGCATTGACAGGATGTCCCAGAAGTCTTTTTGGCCTGCATCATGTACCTGCTTATGAGGATTCGTGCTTCCTTGTACTAATTAGCTACATTCTCAGATTTGAAAAATTATGTATATTTACACTGAACATGAAACAGGCATGTCACAGACTAAAAATTAGTAGATTAGCAAAATTAGTCATCCATTGTTACTCATGTACAAGCTTTTTTTTTTCCTCCTACAAATACTTCTTAGTTGACCTAAACTATTTTTTTCTGGTAGTTGTCCAGATCTAAATCTGGAAGATCTACTTTTGCAGCCCTGTTGATGATGTTTAAGAATTGCAAGAGTTATGTAGAATTCTCCTGAATATTTTTTAAAATAATTTAGTATTTGTTAAATTGTGTAGTGACCGTTGGCTCACACATTCACTGATCTACCTTGTTTTGTCTGGTTCTTTTAATAGATTACACTTGAAATACAGTAGAAGGCTGAAAGCTGTAGTAGAAGAAAGCCTGAATTTCTTAAGATCATGAATAAAGTTGGTGAGCTTTCATTATAATGTTACCTGGATGTAAGAACCACCTGTCTGTTGAGAAAAATGAGGTGAAGTTCTCTCTTTGTAATCCCTGCTAAATAAATTCATTCTGTTTATGGTCCATCTACTCCTAGAAACTACTGTTAGTCTTATGTTTCCAGCTCTGCATTTGTGGATTCCTCCAACCTTTCAATAGCATTTCGGTAAAGAAGGCCTGATCGGCATTGTGATTTGAACTTCTGAAGTTTCTAAATCTTTGATTTCAAAGTACAACTCAATGATTTTTAGAGCTTCCCTTTGTCCCGACCTGACTGAATGTGATCTGAATTCAGTGCCGTGTCCATTTATCTCTAGTTTAACCTTGAGCATCTTCAGTGAAGGTGACTGAGTATACGCAGATAACGGGAATATAACTTTTTTTACAATGATGGTGTATATTATATTGTATTCAGGCCTCTTAATGATTAAATCACTGTAAACACTGGACTAAAGACATTAGCTCAGTTGTAGATTGTACTGTAGATTGATCCGTCTGTTGATGTCAAATTTTTAGCATATGTGAAACGATTCTTGGGCCCATCACTTTCTATGATCTTAATATATATTTAAAGATGATTAGGGGTAGAAATAGTATGTATGGGACCTACACTCCAAAGGAAGATCAGAACTTTATCCTAATCTTGTGGCTTTTTTTTTGTGACTGCCAAAAAGTTATTCAACTTGCTTAGTAAAGTAAATGCTGTCACACTTTCTTGTCCCTTTTAGAATAGCAGTCACCCTTAGGATCTTTTTAATGTTTCTTTTGCATGTGTCTATTGGAGAATTTTTCATGTATTTTGTTTTGGTAAAAGGATTTTTCTTTTGTAAGTGAGCCCAGCTTCTTTACATGTCAGGGGTGAAGTGATATCAGTTTTGACTCAGTCATGCTGTCCTATGGAGTTTGTAATGGAGTTTTAGGGCCCAAAGTCTCAATAAAGCTGTTACAATTTTTAAACATGTAGTTCAGTTTTTCTGCAACATCGATGTTAAAGATCTAAAAAAAATAAGGATCGATAATTTCCCTTCTTATGTATATTCTTTGAAGCAGCACTGAAGTACAGCCAGAATTACCTTATTATATAATGTGTAATAATTTATATTATTATTCTATATCATTATATATTGGACTTACCCTAAGTATTCTGCCACATTTCATAGATTTCAGTCTTTGTCAATAACAGAAGATGGACTCTCAGAAGTGCGTAGTGTCCCAGTTGTGTCAGCAGATGGCGTCAGTGAGCACAACTGGAAAATTTTTCCAAAGCACAGAATTAAAAAGGAATAAACAATTAAAATTGCAGAAAGGTGTTTTCACACAAATCACGAAAGAATGGATTGTGCATGTCAGATGTGTAGAAAAATAGATCATTGCAGAAAAGTGAATCAACTCATGTCTTTCACATTTGGATCCATTTAGAAACGCATTTTGATAAGACCGTCCATCCATAGTTAGAACACGACGAAATAGATTCGTCGTTAGAAATGCGAGATAAGAAATGGAAGACAATTTATCATTATACAAATTAATCTATTACAATTTTTCTCTTTCAAACGAAAGAGCCTGAGTCAAATAACAAATAATGCACATGTTAAAGAAGCCATGCTGTACCAGACTCCTTTTATTCTGACAATGTTTAACTAAACAAATTGATGCCATGACTTTCGGGTAAAAAAAAAAAAAAGAAGCAACCCTTTTGCTAGAGAATCTATAATCAACGCCTTTTTATTTGATCAAATGAATTAACTACACGTTTCTCAATTTCATCAGTAAATTCACTCCGGATCAGCGTTGGTCCATTAGTCTGTGTAATAATGCTGTATTTTATGAAGGAGTGTAAAAAGACATGTCTGGGCCACAAGAGGGAGGTGCACCCCAACTTAATGTCAGCTCACAGACAGCCTCTGACACTACAAAAAACAAATCCCCTGTAATTTAGTGATCGTTAAAGAGGAAACAACTGATCAATATCCAATATACTGTATGTCTTCAATGAACCAACCATTTTTATGTCTTTTGCATGAGTGACTTGGAAACATTTAACCCAGATGTATTATTAGATACCACTTCTTTGAATGTGCAAGGAAAAAGTAAAAAACAAAAGAAGAAAACTCAGACCAAAACACATTTAAATTCAACTTGATGACAAAACTTAAATATATACCTGGAGTCAGGATGTATTTATTATAAACCTCATACTCCACAATAGAAAGCTTGAAAGAAAGCTATTTTAAAAAGATGGTTGAAAATATTGATCAGTATTGATACTGATAAGTGATTATGAACAGAAAAACACACCATTTAAATTATTTCCTTGATTGATTAAATAGTTCATAAGTAATCGTATAAAACCCCACACTATGTCACCAATAGAAAGTAGCAATGGAAATGGTAAAATCTAAATTAAAAATAATATCACTCCTGTCTTTTCATTGCCCAAAACTGTTCTACGTTTCAATAGTAATTTATGTCATTTAACCATTTGAACCACGATGTAAACTTGACGGTAGCAGAAGCACCAGGAAGCAATGAAACATGCAATTAAACTATATGTGTAATTATGTGTATTTCAGTACCCCATACACCTCAATGAAGTCTGCGTAAAAAGTCTAAATATGATTTGTTATAAATGTCGCTGTTGAGAAGTATTATCGTCAAACTGGGTAATCAAACACACATAAGTGTGTGCTAATAGTTGAGATCCACATTCTTCAGGGTGGAGAAAATTTCTTTCATTGCCCCGTAATTCTGCTTGCATGGGTATTGCCACATCAGTCATATGTTAGGAAGTGCAGATCATACCCTTTAGCACCTTCCTCTTTGCTATTGACCAGTTCCTTAATTAAAGCATTAAGATAGGCAGGATGAGATCAGCCTGAAGGCTGCTGGGAGTGTGCGCTTTCCCCCATGGGAGACATCCCCTCCCTCTGCAGCATGATTTACAGCACCCACAGGCCTCCCGCACTTAACAATAGACCTCCTTAAGTGAGGTAGATGGGGAGGAGACCAGAGAGAGGGAGATAACACTCCATCTTCATACACGAAGTGCTGAAATCATCTAGGTTCGAAATCATCCCTGCGAGACAGACTGATTATGGAGTCGGTCCAGAGGTAAAGAGTGGGAGTGCTGCCTCGTGCTCCGTCTGGCTCACTGTGTGAGGGAGGAGAGCTCTGCTCAGGAGTGATGGCCAACACTTTGCTATGCTCACCCCTCCTGTCGAGAAAACGCAGAAAAATATCCAAAAATACATTTCTCCAACGACCGGTAAATCTAAGCTGACTGCACACGCTGTGCTTCTCTAAACATATGAGCATTTCAGAGGTTTATGAAAACACACTGTCTGCAGCAGAAATGTTCTGTCTCCAAATGTTTTGATGCCCCCTGATCGAATAAATCAAGGCTTACGGTGAGTGACTGAAACCCTCCCAACAATGGCTCCTTGCTATCTTCCCTCTCCCTAAGGTCTGGGAGAGTCTTTTCATCTTAGCCTTTGATTAATAAAGGAATCACTGGTTTCTTGAAAGCAAACCCCCAGAAGCATCCATCATGCCTGTGACAGCTCCCCCCACCACCACCACCACCACCACCACCACCACCACCACTCCTCCCCTCTCTGTGTTAATTAGTAGTGATATTTAAGCCGTCTGAGGTGACTGTCAGTGTGGTGAGCTTGATTAAGATTTCAGCTCCTCTGTCCAGGTTCCTCCCATTTTCCTCGGACACCCCCCTCAAACATTGACACAGAGGCTGAATGTTTCACTGCGAGCGGCCATCAGGATGTGACAATGAAGGACAACACAATGTCCGCATTTCTCTGAATGAAAAATAGAAATGTGAAGAACAATGAAAGTGTGAATTAAACAAATCCACTGTGAACATAACCCTGTCTTCTTACACTATATTTAAACGCGATAAGTGTTCCTGGAAAAGAGCAAAATCATCAGTTTGATTTATCACACGTACTCAACAATTATTTGACAGTACATCTTGAGTTCTCACCAAACAATGAGCAGCGAAGGTGTGAATGCATTACTTATTAATGATTACCAAATATTGTAATATTCTTGAATACTAGGGGGATATTACTCAGGAATGAATTATGTATGTAGTTGAATCCTGGAATGCCTTAGAACCACAAGTAATCCTGCAGCAATATGAGAATTTGAGCAATATGAAATTAAAGATCAAGGATAGGGATTAAGTAGAGGATCTAAACAAAGGACAGCTTTTACACAAGTCAGAAATTAACAAAATTAGGGACTAAACAAATCAGATGTGAACATAGTGTTCATGTTATGGAACTATTATTACACGACTGTTACTACAACTAAATTCACCGAATGCAGAAAGTTATCAAAGGGATGTTTTCAGGCCACATTCCTCCCAAACCCTTCTCTGATTCCATCAGAGCTACAAACTGTGTCACATTCCGACGTCTGCCACTACTTTTCCAATTAGTGTAGCTCAACAAGATTAATTAGCTTCTGCATTTTATTCCCAGAACTCAAAAAGCAACACAGAGGATAAGAAAAGTGAGCTGCATCTCCCACCTGACTGGTAACAAGGAAAAAACATCAAGTTCATCTGCTAGCCTCGTGTGTTTTGATTCCTTCAAATCATGAATATTCATATAACCTAAGATTCCAAGTTAACTTTTTTGTTGTTTATTTAACACGCCTATAAGGTGGTCTTCAATGGAAAAATGCCAAACGCAAATGTGAAACTAATAAGGTTCAGTTCCATTTAGATTAGTTTCAGTCTATGCCATAGTCCTAGTATATTTGCATGCTGGCTCACACTATTAGAACTAACTGGGACACTTGGGGAAAAAAACAGTGGTCTTAATAAGTTGTGGGGGTTTTTTTCCAAGATGACTCAAACTATCCCCCCCACCTCCAAAAAAAAGAATACAAATATATAGAACTCAGAAAACAGGGAAAGGAGGAGGTCCAGAGGCTCATGAGTAGCACGGCCTCCTGGTCTCTCATGAAATCCTTTTCTTTTCAGTGTAGAGATTTATTCACAAAGGTCAAGTTTAGTAGTCTAGGATCTGGAGGCTAATATTTATTTGTCAGTAAATAGTCATCGACATTTCCCTTGACAGGAGGATGGACACCCCTGGAGCCCATCGACTGTGTAAAAATGACTTTCCAATGAGGTTGCATTCAGCCTCAACAGATACATTAACATGCCCTGGCCTCACAACACCCTATTAATCCATGGCTGGTTGGGACGTATTTGGACTGACTTGGTCTGAAGGGAAAAATCAACCAACCACAGCATGATGCCGTATTTGGCCTTCAGAGGAGCTGGAAGCTGACTGCACTGTGAGAAGACTTATTTATTTGGGACTTCACAACCTCGATGTTCCAAAGACCAGAAAAACACCTGACAAAAATTTGAATGGATAAAAACTAAACCATCCAATTATCCTACAGCATGAGTACATCAGGACATCAATGTTAAGCAAAGCAAAGCTATTTCTGCAGCTCTAACTAGAAGACAAGGTTGACAAATTAAGTATGATTTGACAGAAAATACCCCCACTGACTTGGTTTACCTCGAAACAAATGTACGTCTCTCAGCCTCTTCTTCCACGCCGCCAAACTATCTGTCATTCCCTGGAGTTCAGAGGGATCGTGTCTCTTTAAGATGTAAAACCTGTTTTCTTTCAAGGCACATTGTCAGAGGACATTCGACGTGACCCCGTGTTATCAAGTTCACGAGAAGGTCTTATTAAATTATGCAATCCCACTTGACATAGTAAATCCAGGGCTTTCCTCTGTCTCTTTGTTTTCCAACAGCTTTCCACTCGAGCAGACTACCTCATGTGTGAAGTGAAGGAGAAAAGAGAGGGATTTGATGTCCAAGGGAAACGGTGCATGAATCCAATAGGGGTTGATAGACAGGGCAGGGGCGGCCATGCTTTTTGCCCTTAAAGATTTCCATGGGTCAAGGCTGTTACAGGGCCACATTCTCACTCTTCTTGATCCTGTCAGGCTGATGAAGAGATAGACTGCAGATAGATTATGGCATTGCACGAACACTAGGGCTGCATTGAGAAGACACAGCAGCAATTGTCAAAGTGACTTTGGCAGTTTGCCACCGCTGATCACCTGGCGTATATAATAATCAGTCATTTGGGATCTTTTGACCTCTGAATCATACAGAAACCTGCTATTGGTTAGAGGTGTGGGACGAGAGAAAAAAAAAAGATAAATGGACATTCCCACGCAGCTAAAAAATGTCAGATTAGGGGTAAGATATTACATGTGACTGGATGCGAGGTCATACGCCATATCAAATCCTGCTTTCATGCAACTTACTTGGGTATTTTTAATGTTTTTTGAGCTACTCAAAGCCTTTTTTGGATTGACACCGAATGTTTTCTCTCTATCAATCTCTTCCACTGTGCTCACAATAAGGTCTCTTCCAGAGTGTCTCTTCTCTCATGACGTCAGGACTATTATACTCTAGTGCCACCCCCCTTCAGGGATAAGATTTTTACGACTGCAACCTGACACCGTTTCTGTGTCCTATAAGCGACAGAGCTGTAACTCACTTCAAAGGCTGGAGGCATCAAATCACAGCGCGCCCATAAATTAACCTGTCGAGTGTTGGCCAATAAGAAGACAGCGTTAAATCACAGCTGTCACGCTGGCGGCCAATGGAAAGACGGTGGCAGTAAATCTGTCAGGGCCGTCTGTTAACGGTGTTGTGGTGTGGTTGGGGAATCCATGGGAGGGAAGGGAGATAGAAAGTGTAAATGACAGGGGGAAGAGAGAAGGATTCTGGACTATGCAATGGAAAATTATTTTCTCTTCATTCTTTCACCATCTACAGATACGAATGCACACAGGATTTTTTTTTGTGTGGGTTTTTCTTTGGGTTTTTTTAGAACAAAAAACATTTTAAGCTTAAAAAAAAAAGGTGAAATACACTATATGTCACCCTGGTGGATGCAGTAGGGGTTAAATAACATTGCAGAAACACTCATAAACCTTAATGGGCAGCATAGCTGTGTCTGATGTTGACTGTCTACAGTGAAAAAGAATGATGGCCCTTCCTGGATCTCTCGTGTATCATCGCTAGGACAAAATGTAGTGTTGACTGTTTGATAACAGCAGTAACCCAGTAACCTCTGACTACTAGGACACTTTACCACATCAGGAGCCATGGCAGGCGCCCCGGCTAAGCACTAACCTCTGGATTACAGGGAAGGCTCAGTCAAGCCCATCCAAACCAGATGTGCATCGGTCGGGGAGCGTTGGAGGATGATAGAGATGCCCCTGGTGTGCAGCCGACCCAAGCAACCACGCTTGCATTTGTGCTGCAAATAAACACAACATGTTCCTGGTGCATCAAACCAGAATAGACTTTGACCAGATAGAATATTTGCATCCAGAGTGTTTCCTCTATCAGTCTTCTGAATTATGCTTTGGGTAAAGAATAATGTGCTGCGCTTGCATGGGAAAACTGTGGGGAAAACAGCAGAGGGAAAACACATCAGTTAGAATATGTGCTCGATTAACAATGCCCTTGTTGCTGCAATTTCATTATCCTATCAAAGTTGAACATTCTCATCTGATAAATCTTACAGGTATCATAAAATAACTAGTCCTACAGGCCAGAGGGGGGGAAAAAAAAAAGCATTCTCCTAACAAAGCCAACAATTTTTTTTTTCACCAACCAGTAACGACAACCAATAAACCAGCCATGTTTGTGCCGACATTTTTATCTTGCATCAACAAAAAAATTGAGCATTAGCATTAGAATTTACAGTCATCTTACGTCATTGCTATGAATACTTTTCTTTTTTTTTTCCCTCAGAAAATAAACATTGTTGAGTTATTGCACAGGCAGGCAAGAGTGCAGTGGTGGAGGTGTTGTTTTTGGCTGGCTTTTCCTGGAGTGGCCATGATTCTCCATTCAATGGGAATCCATAAACAGACCCGGAGAGGGCAACTGGGGCCATAAAGCACGTCAGGCTGCCAGGTTGCTGCTGAAGCTCAGGGATCAGGCCTGGGTACTATACCTCTTCTTTCTGCATGCACACATGGACAAAGACATACGGCGCATGCTTTGAGCAGCCTTTAATGACCTCTTTCAAAATGTTATTTTTGCAGTGATTACGGAGATATGGTGGTGGTTTAGTTTTATTTTAAACTTGACTAAATCCATTCCAACAATGAAAAATAGAAGGACTGATTCCCTTTTTTGAATAAAGCTGTTTTTCCAAAACATTCATTAATTCATCGTGACCGTCAGTCTTAACGTTATCTCTGGGTGGGAATGGCAAAGCAGTAGAAGTAAAATAGGCTTGTTAATTTTAATGCATTGGGTTATTAAACATCATGTGGGCCATGGCCTTTGTCCTGCTCAGACAATATAATGGCACTTCATTTAATATGTTTACTATATTAGATCCAACATGCTGTCATTGTTTTTCCCCATCGTTGTTTCTCTTTAGTAGGGTAAGCCATCGGATGGGTGCTCAGGCCCATTGACTATGACATAAAGACTCTGTAAGCTTACAGATGATGATAATTTATTGACTCTAATTCACACAGTCCACTCACACACACGCACACAAACACACACACACACGTACGAGAGAAAGAGAGCCACTCTTTCACTGTATGCATCGATCAATTACAAGGCTCTAGCCCACACGTCTCTGACAATTTTACTGCATGTTATGTATAGCATGTCAAGGCATTGCGTTTCAATCTGTTATACTCATGCCTGTATAATTAATATAAATTACCTCGCTGTTTTTTATGATGGTACAACTGTAATTAGTGGATGAAAGCAAGTCACTGAGTCCCTGATGGTGCTGCAGTGCTATCTAGATGAAAAGTGAGTGTCTGGACAGCCACCTTGGGTGGGATCTGTTTTTACCCTCTCACTTTCCTACCGTGCCCTCACTGGGATCTAAACTAATCACATTTACTGCTCTCTTCTTCAGCTAACCTTGTCCTCTTTAACCTTTATGTTTCCTCCCCTCACCAAACCCACATGCTCAAACAAAAACTGTCCCGGTAATACCAGCAAACTGGAGCGAGAACGGTGAACTGGTGTGAAGATGAAGTTCATTTATCTCGAGCGCTCTTCCTTTGTTATGGCGCTTTCTCCATTAAAACACAGAGTGTCTAACAACTGCGTGGACGCCATTCATTCTACTGTATCTCTGTAGCCACAGGGTCAGAGGCTGAATCAAACCGGAGTAAAACCGAGACGATAGGTCCACAGTTCAGAGACAATAACAAATTCATTGAGTGCACTCCTGTTATGTGAAGACATCAACCCACATGAATGTAGTCACGCCCTAACACACACACACACACACACACACACACACACACACACACACACACATACACACACACACACACACACACACGTTTTAATCTCTTGCCCTCTTATCCCCTAAAGAACCCTGATTGATACATATTCAAGAGGCATTTTTTCAATCTACAAAGAGCACCGTATATGTACGGTATGTAAGACTGCTGTGCTTTTAAAGTACCTCAAATTATCATGCCCTACAAGCTTGTGATTGACAGAAGCATTTCTCATCAAAGAACCAAAGAATCAAATGATTGACAGTTTTCCATCTGGCAAATAAAGTTTTCTTCTGCATTCCAACATAATTTCGTGTGTGTGTGTGTGTGTGTGTGTGTGTGTGTGTGTGTGTGTGTGTGTGTGTGTGTGTGTGTGTGTGTGTGTTTGTGTGTGTGAAATCCTTTTCACAGACTGCTCCAAGATCTACACTTTCTTCATTAAGAGCATTCACTTGATCGGCTTCCCGCTTTGATGGATTTGCCACAGATAAGACAAAACTGAAAACGAACTAGCAATACTGTATGTCATTTAATGACAAGCTACAGACAGTGGCTTAATACCTCGAGGGTATGACCAATAGACCTGTCACAGCACGTGGAGTGGAGTAAGACATGTCTCTTTTTTTTTTTAGTCAGGAGAAAAGAGAATATACTGACCAGTAACATAATGTGGTCCAGATTAGACCTTTGGATATTTTTAATACAACCAAACAAATTTCTACATGCACAAAAGATCGAGTGATCAAAATGAGAAGGTATGGGTCTACATAGCTGAGTGAATGCATAGATCTTTTTTTTTCATCCTACAATATGTACAAGGTACCAACATGATAAAGTGTCTCTTCACATATCCATTTCTCTCCTGCGTACCCTTCATTTGCATTAAGCTGAGTGAGTTAGTATGTGAAGGTGGGGTGCACACATTGATGTAGCACAATTCATGATGCACAGTGTCTTTCTACAGAGTAGAAATGAATCATGCATGACTCCATAAAACTTGTCTGCATGTCACAGTCACACAGTAGTGTGATCCCCATGATCTCCTCCATTTTCATTGTCTGTAATCCTTAGTTCTCATCCCTGCACTTCGCCGCTACCACCAGCAGATGGCGACCTTGCTCCAGCCTTGCTCCAGCCACCGGCCCCTGATCGTGTTTGACTCTTACTGTGAAGGAGTGTTCAAGTGCAGTGTTTAGTTCTTAACCTTGTTGGAGGTTTCATATGCTCACTCACCGAACCCTTAAGTTAAAGAAATAAATTAAATTTAAGATATAAGTACAGTATATGTTTTACTGGTGTATTTAATGAATTGTGCATTAATGTCACCTTTTTCAAAGAACAAAACCAAGACAGCGCATGAACTCACATGAAATGACCTACCTGCAAATCAGTGTGACTTCTGCTGTTGTTATTGAGAGACCAGTTCAGATATGCGTGGCTTCACCTTGGCAAGTGCTACTCTTATATCATTTTCACAGCAAAGTCTGTTTCTTTTGTTTTCCATGCAGCTTAAGGAAGTGTTCCTTTATTTTTGCCAGTGCGACACTAGAGGTGCTCAACTTGACATTGCAAATCATGCAGAACGCTGACTCCCATCACGTTCCGTTATACAGTACATGTAAATTCACGTTAATAATAATAATGGATTAGATTTATATAGCGCTTTTCTGGACACTCACAGACGCTTTACACTGGATCCATTATTCACACAGTCCTCATTCATACTCGGTGATGGTAGACTGTGTGTAGCCACAGCTGCCCTGGGGCAGACTGACGGAGGCGTGGCTGCCAATCTGCGCCTACGGCCTCTCCGACCACCGCCGGAACAATCACACACATTCACACACCAGCGAGTGCCCCACTGGAGGCAAGGAAAGTGTCTTGCCCAAGGACACAACGACAAATGACTCGGCGGGAGCGGGAATGGAACCGCTGATCTTGAATCATTGGACGACCCGCTCGACCACTGAGCCCGTTGTACAACATAGTTACTATGAATTAAAATATCAAGAAAGCAATCAGATAACCATCATGACAGGCATAAATCGACTAGAGTGCGTAAAATCCCCTGTAGCACAGGTAGGCCAATCGATGTAGAATCACGTGATCACCTGCAGCCAGTGATGGCTAAGGGGGGCGTGTCAGCACGAATTGACACGTGTCAAACGTACAGTGATTCGTGTATGTTCGGCAAAAACACACGACACGACTGACCTCCGTCTCCGTCGAACCCGAGACCGACTCACCGAACCCCTGGGGTTCGACCGAACCCAGGTTAAGAACCACTGGTTTAGTGGTTGCTGAGGTATTTTGAACAAAAACAAAAACGCGCACAGGTCGGCAGCTCCGACACGACCTTTTAACCATCTCAATTGGCAGGTCAGGAATATTATGAAAATGAAATTAAAGCAGTGAAAACAAGTTAAGTTTATTACACGACAATGAATTGTGCAAGTTTCAATACACATCCAAAAGTGTTACACAAGTCACGGTTGTTCTTGCCAGTGTCAACAAACATTTATTTGAAAGGATCCAATGATAAATCAACGCTGAAAAAAATATTTGAACAAAACCTTGGTGTTGAGTACATGAGTAAAGTTGTACATTTTTTAATGACAAAATTCATTTATATCAGATGGAGGTACTCCAAAACTATACAGTGATCAGAAGGAGACAACAGGATTCTGTCAAACAGTACAAAATTCGTGCCCTAGGATAAACATGGAATGTCGCCACAGGCTGCAATGAGGTTTATTAATGTTACATAGACAGATCCATTGACTTATTACCTTACCTTTGCTCAGTAATGAACAGTGAGCAAAACAAGGCTAGGCCTGGTACTGGAATGTACACCATTTTCTCATGTTGATTGTGTCATGCGGAGCAAGCCTGTACAAAAAAGAACTTGAACATTTGTAGAGTAGTAGTCCTGGGAGTGACAGTGGCATTCCTCACACCTTTGATTGAAGGGGTGGAAATGAGAAGAATAAAAGTATATCTTTCTGTGCCATGAAGACTTGGCTGAAGAGCGACTCGCTGGTATACTGGTGCAGGCGTGAGTCTATCGTAGGAGAGACCACTTGATCTGTTCTTTGGCAGACTGGAGTACCTGTGAAGGAAAATGAGTTTTAACCAAGCAGGTACCTTCAATAACAAATTACTACTGTACTGTACAGTAAATGAAGGGCTAGAACATGGGATAAACCTTCATGGAAAATGTTATCGAATTAAACTAAAATGACAAATGAACAGCATCTTGTTGAAGAGGTCAGTGGACGAATTGCAAAAAAGTTAAATATAATTGTTGAAAAGCAGATGGAAAAAAGTGAATGGGTAACTTAAAAGGTGAGAAATATTCAAGGTGTAATTAATCATGTTAATTTATAGCATGAAAGCTGAATCATAACCATAAAGTATAGGGATAGGTGTGAGCCATTAATCATGACCAGAAGAGGGATGGCGGTAGCTGGTTTCAAGCTTCTTAAATGACAACATTAATCAAGAGGAGCTCACACACAGACAGACTCATGTGACAACTAAAAGACAAGAACCACCGTTGGCTACCCACCACCTTACTACTGAATAATTAGTAATCATGTGCTCCGTCATGCATAGACAATGTTGTATGTGACAACCAAGTGGCAAGTGACAGAGTAGAGTGATGCTGCGATGTCCTTGTTCCCATTGATTCTGTGCTAATGAGTTCTAGCAGTCAATAAACTAATAGAGCTTTTAAATATTGTAGTCGAAGACGAAAGAATTCTGTTCTCACCTGGGTGACTGTCTGCTCTGTCAATGGAACATCATCCCCCTGCAGGCACATTTATATTACATTTAGGACATTATAATCTATGTGGAAGAATTTTGAGAAGCAAGAAGAAAAGCTTACTCGAAGAGCCACACGGTGCACAACTTGCTGTGGGTCACTCTCCAAAATAACTCTGCAATAGGCAGCAAAGAGTCAAATCCACAATTGCACATGATTTGCGTCAGAAATTCTCAAGCTGCTCAATTCTTACTTACCCTCCATCCACAATTTCATCCACAGCCAGAAAGAGCCCCTCCATATTCTCTAGCAAAGCCCTCCTCTCAACGTTTTTTCTACAGAGTAAAAAAATATATGTACTTATAAATATTATATAAATATAAATAAAATTGACATTGTAGACAGCAGGATGGGAGTTACAAAAACAAGATTCTGTCGAAGTTCTGAGGAATAAATAACCAAATCTTACCTCAACATCTGACTGAGCGAATCAAATAGGCAATTTAGTACAGCCATGAGCATCAGCTATTGAAAATACACATATTTTAGAATTATTATTTGTATTTAACAAAAATAACTCATATTTTACATATTACATATCACACACACACACACACACACACACACACACACACACACACACACACACACACACACACACACTTTCAATTCAATTTCAGGGTTGCAGTAAAGATAACCCTCAATGCTCTATGGTAGGGGCATATAAAATCTGAACATTGAAAATCTTTACTATTGTCAGAAATGTACACAACATGTATTAGTCTGACCGGACCACAAATACAAAAATGTTTCTTTGATATACTGTGATTTTCTTCCTTCAAATATTGTTTCAATACACAAAAGTTTTAATAAATTTGCCTGACCAGACTGCACATTTCTAAAATCAAATGGCTGATGAAACATAATGGATGTTACCGTCTACACCATCTTTACACTCTGGGCCTCGATATGGCTTTTCTTGTTAAGGCCAGCATTTCTTTTGTTTTTATTCTTTTAACATATGTGCCACACATCCATATTATGCAACAAATGGAAGCATGATGATGAAACACTGTGCATATATTCTGCACTGAGAACTTCAATGTTGGCAAGACTTTCTTGGCTGAAAGGTCTAAGCTGAAAGATGTGAATCAACACTGCACTCAGCAGCACAAATATCACAAGAGTCAATCCCCACACTTTACATGTGCTGAACAACAAAAGTAAAAAATTATTGATTTTACTTGTTAGCAATTAGGAAGTATTCAATTTTTTGACAGCATAGTCTATCGGCAGAAACAAAAAACAACTGGGATGCATCAAGATGCATCATCATGTAATCATAGCCCTCTGAATAGGAATCAAAATGCATTAAGAGGTGCCTACAAACTCCCATGGCCTGAAGTATGTAAGATTGGCAGTGGACGTATACACATGAAGAAACGCATACCCTCCAAGCTTTCACCGGGCGCAGAAAAGATTAAATGACAGCAAATGTGTTGAGTAAAATTTAACTTCATTTTAAGAGACCGCTCAGGCCCGAAGTGTTTTAGTGCTTTGAAATATCGCATTACATTAATGATGTTCAAAATTTCAGTCTGATATTCTGTGTGTTAACACATCACCTCAGTGGTAAGTGCAACAGGAACAATGTCTATGTGGCTTTAATTAATGTTTTGTGACTCTGCATAAAGATTAACAGTTGGATTACAAAACTCAAGTTCATTGCAATTTTCTTAAATTATGCTTACCTCATTTTCATGGGAACTTCCAATAACATAAAAGAAAAGGTCTATGTTGCTCTTGTAAACAACAGTAAGGCCCTCCAATAATGCTATTTCACCTAAAAACACACAACAATCAGTCATGTTATTAAGCATTGTTGAGAAAGGAAATGTGAGTCAGTACAGCGTACCTAAGGAAAAAATATATACTGTATCAAAGGAAATGCTTCTTACTGTCCGTCCTATGAGTTTTGCTGAATATGTTCTTCTCAAAAGCCTTCTGCTCCTTCACTGTTGGGTATGTATCATCATAATACTGTAAAAAAATTCAAAGCAAATCACATCTTACTTTTATATATATGAATCCTAAAGCAGGAGTGAACATTTAAACAATCGGTAATTTTCAGGGTACGCTATAAACATGTTACTCAGTTCAGCCATTCGGTGCTCTTTTAGCAGTTTCTGGATCAAAAACAGTTAAGAAGCAATACTTTTTCATGAGGTAATTTTTGTTAGGGTTAGTTTGAGAGTTATTTTTTGAAAATATTAATAGTGTCATCACAGTTATTCTTAATGTTAAAACAACCAAAGAAGATATTATGCTGCAGAATTGTCTCCATCATACCTTAGCATAAAGCCTGTCTCCATCGTTGTCTAGTATCAGAACTGCTTTGACAGTGT
The DNA here is from genome assembly GCF_040054535.1 of Antennarius striatus. Taxonomy (NCBI): domain Eukaryota; kingdom Metazoa; phylum Chordata; class Actinopteri; order Lophiiformes; family Antennariidae; genus Antennarius; species Antennarius striatus. The sequence continues at coordinate 21,196,721 of NC_090777.1, read as the reverse complement.
ACAAGGATGGTTCCTGATGAGATGATTGGAACATATTAATATGCGTAGCTCAAACTTGAGGATCAGAATTGTCTCATTAAAAAATGACACGAAGAGAGCAAAAGAGTGGAGTGAATGAACATAATCGGATCATATTCACTAATTATAATAGCGTTTGCATTATTACATATTTGCGAAGTCACACCGAAAACAACACTTCCACATCGCCAACACATACACACGAAGCTAACTTCCGGCACTAGCTAGTGAGCTAAGACAGCTAACCGTTCGCGTTTGTTGGGTCGGTATCAAGTTAACTAACAGAGAAAATATCGTATTTCGTTGTGTTTTCACACACAAATTCAATCATAAAAACGTGTGACTATTCAGAAATCACATGACATGCATACATGTAAAATTTAAACAAGATGTTACAATACCAGTAACGGAGAATCCATCTTCCCTTCTGTAAGCAAACCTGCTAAGCGCGATAGCAGCAGGAAGCAACGTAATACTACGTACCGTAAAGGAGGCTCTTTCTCATTGGTGGACCTATCGTGACGTCACCCGTAAACGTAAAAGAGGAGTATGCCGCAGGACATTCACATGTCATTTGCGCTGAGCGCAGTGCTAAAGTACAATGAGACTTGTCAGTATTAAAAATATTTTTTATTCTTCAGTTGGTAAAGGTTTCACCCTGATAATGTCCTCAGGTAAAGTAATTGTATGTTGTTCATGAACCTTATTGGTGGATTCTTGTGTCTTCTGCTTGTTTCAATAATGCTGACCTAAAACTATTCGAACATTACTGTATTGATTTCGTTAGTATTATTACTACTTTTTAATTTTTACGTTTTTGTTGTTGTTATTTTCACGTGTATATTTATGTCTGAACATATAGGTAGAGATACACTTTGGAGTGTAAATCCCCTACCTCATGGTAGAAATTACAGTACAGTAGTGTGATTTCTTTTACTGTGAGTGTGTGTGTGTGTGTGTGTGTGTGTGTGTGTGTGTGTGTGTGTGTGTGTGTGTGTGTGTGTGTGTGTGTGTGTGTGTGTTTGATTTTCTTTTTTTATTGCTGTTTTTACTTACATTTCCGATCCATTCCAGCATGTTCATGCTCATCAACATCTTTTTTCAGGCTCCGCTTACATTTAACCAACCCTAATTATCTTAGTTCCCAGTTCTGGGAAACATTTGGAAACCTGGACTGATGGGGATTTCCCTCTATCTCAGTCCACACATGACATCAGTGTTTGGCCTGACTGTGGCTTGAGATTCAAATAAAACTAGAATGTGTACAGCGTCAGAAAATCTACCAATATTGTTAATAGACGTGTATAGCAAAATGATACAAAATACTTTGATATGCATCTATAGCAGCACTGTGGGCAACCATGAGATGTTGTAATGCTCCACATGTTTACACAATTAAAGTACAAAGATTTCAAAATTTCCCTAAATGGAGTCAGAACAGTATGATGCCTTGATCAAGGTCATGGCAAGTTGAACACCAAACACACACATACCTTTGTAAGTATCAATAAATCATCACAGTGATCAAAATGATTGTCAAAGTTGGTGAAAGTGATAAAGCAGTTTAATGATGACTCAGTAAACAATAAACTGTATGATTTATGACCACTTTAAAATTCTGTAATTATTACTGCTTAAAATTGGACTCACGTTAATAATTTATTTTGATTAGGTTGTGGTAAAAATAAAAATCAGTATTGTATAATCTTGTTTTGTAAAACACAGAATAAAGTATCATAATTCCTCTATTCATATTTGAGTAAAGCCAAGGTTTAGGTCATTATAATCTTCACAGCGGTATGTGAAGAAACTGTACTAATTTATCTCTATTTCTGAATCAATATTTGACAAATACTATTGTTTTATTCGATTGTGCTGAAACATTTAGAAATAGAAATTAATAACATAGATATAGTATATAGCAGTAACCACAGCAGTTAGCAGTTTCCTAGAACTGTGTCTTTTATCAGCAGCAAGCAGAGCTTCCACTGACCCACATCCTCCTTTCCCTACCTTCTCCCTCTGTATCAGCATGACCAACCAACTTTGACATGCATTATTATTAACACAAGGTTCTAATTGCAAGCACACAGTCATCTCTGTATTCTCACGTATGGTCAAAGCATTACCTTGAGTTATCTATTTTTATCATATTGATAACAATAAATAATATGCAACCATCTGAGTGTGACGTTTAAGAAATTATGCTGCCAGTTAGGATTCATCATTTACTCTTTTTCAGGTATCATTGGGTGTCTATCTGGACAGATAGTTTAAAAAACAAAAATGGATGGGTATCAATCTCAGGAAATAAAACAAGGTTGTCCACCACAGTCTATTATTTGGTGATTCGATTCAAGACGTTGAACCTCAAATTGCTTTTTGTATTTTTCAATAGCTGACAAATTAATTTAAGGATAGAAAGAAATGTTTTAATGTATCCTGATGAGTATGACACCTTCCATCATGCGTGTGTAAATGGATTGTTAATATTTGAATAGTCAATACACTAGAAAAATCTCTATAATGATGCATCTGAATCCATTCGTAGCCTCATTTCTAGTTGTTTAAATCATTTCCGACACTTATTGTTTCCCCTTATGTGCAGTTTTCTTTGAAGTTAGATATTGTATTTTTTTGAATTATTTATAGATCACATAGAAAAAAGTAGTACTCCTTCTGCCCTCTCTTTTTTTCTTTCTTTCCGAGAAGTTTATCCTAAAAATATTCCCTTTTTGATACCACAACCCAAAATCCACATTTATCTTGTTTAAATGTTAAGTAGTTTTTCCACAGACATTTGATACAGTATTCTTTATGTTAAAACAAAACCAAAGATGCCACATCTCTCCCACTTTAATGAACAAATGAAATGTCACAGGAACATCACATGCAAATAGATTAGGACAAACATTTTAAACCATTAATTCCACAAGCTTTAATTTAACACATATTAGAACCAAAGGACAGGGCTAGATGGAGGAAATTGACTCGCTGTGGCGACCCCTGAAGGGAAAAGCCGAAAGTAAAAGAAGAAGAACCAAATCCAATACTCATTCAGAGAATTTAATGTTAAGTTAATCGACTGAGCAGTTCCCAGCCACCATGTACGACACTGAAATCTAGTTTGCAGCACTTAGGTGCACAATGAGAAAAGGCTGACAGCCCCAAAGAGGTTGAGGTAAACTGGAAAACAGAGATGTCAGGCTAATTGAAACAAACAAACACAAACAGAGAACGTGGGCGGTGACCTGGGAACTGTGTCCACATTCAAAACCACTGTGGTCACAGTAATAATAGGGTGCTCTTTTGCATGCTGTGGCAGTGGTTGAGTCAGGGGCTGGGTGCTAGGAACTTGAGTTGGGAAGTCCCGACTTTGATTCCTGGTAGAAATTTACCTTTCTTGACTCTGTCAGCCACCTACTTTTTTTCCCTTTTAGAACAATGACAGTGGAAACATTGAGTTTTACTGGATGTCTCAGTAATTTTGTAATGGGACTGACGAAACCTCATGATGTTTGTCTTGTTTAAATTTGACTTCATTTGTATTTATTGCTAGCCCGTAAACTGTTTGATTCCCGACAAAAGTCAAGCTCCAGGTCAGTATTCAAAATAAAGGTTTAAGGATTTATGCTCACTAAACCAGATTTATTTGTGATCTTTGTGTTTATGCAACGTTAAATATCCAAATGTTTATTTAAAATAAGCATCCAAATGGGAGTCAAATTTACCTTTACTCATTTAGTATGTGACTTGAAATGCTCTAACAACTATCAAAGTGCTCAACTGCCTGTTTCTTATTATTGATTTTTAAATGTTCTCAATGAAGAAGTAAGTTGTTGGAATAAACTAATTCTCCTTTAGGTTCAGTCAATCTCTAAAAAGTGTTGACTGAACTGTGAAAAACATTTTTGTGTAGATAAATGTGAAAAATGCATTGAATATCTTTATCGAATTTGCAGTCTTTAAGAAATGTATATTCACTAACTTGGGAAAAAAAAGTTTGGTGTACCGTATTTCTCTGGAAATGTTTTGTTGCTTTTATTTTATAGACTTTTTATTTTTGGAAAATGGACCAGTGATCCCCTTGCATTCAGATTTAACAGGTATTTACAGCTAATTATTGTACAAATAAAGTAATATTAAATGTACCCAAAATGTGGTGTAACAGATTAATAGTCTTTAACTATGTCTATAAATGTATGTTATTGTCAACATGTACTTTTAAAAATGAGCCACTGTTTCACACAATGCACACAGTAGGGGGTCTAAAGGTTATGAATTTTTTGAAGTGCTGCAAATTAAACATAAAATCACAACTGTCTGTGACAGATTGTTACCTATCACTGTGTTTAAATTTGAACACACATCACTTTTCAGAGAAAAAGTATGATCTCCACTATCGCAGCATTTGTGTCAAAGTTGTTTCACAATGGGGCAGCTTTGCATAACACAACTTTTGTAAAGTTACTGCTTGCAGTGCTTCAGATCAGGGCAATGAGGGGATTTTTTGTGAGGGAATTTAATGGTCATTTGCTATGTAAGACACGCTCCTCTCCATTCTCCCCCTACTCTTCTCGCTCCCTCGGCCGCTGCTCTGCCAGATAGAGGAACAATGCAGCCTTTCTTACCTGTCGAACAGCATACATTCCATCTCCACTAAACCCAGGTTTCAATCCTGCCTCCAAGCTACCCTTGCTTGAACAGGGCCCTCTCAGCAATGCCAGCTCTGACTCCAGGTGCTCCACATCACACTCCTCATAACTTCTGTTTTGGAGGACTTGAAAGGACACTGTTCTTGTACGGTTTGGCTAGGAAGGAGACAACCATCCTTATAATTTTCACTCATTTTAATTGCTTAATTTTATTGTTAAATTTAAATAGCATAAATATAATGAAAAGCGCTAACAAGATTTTTTTTTTATTGTTTGTGTTTGATTTGCACTCACCTACTCGTTCAGCGTAGACTTACAAAATGATAATCATGGTGTGTGCCAGGCTGTTGGTTTGTGGTTTTTCTTGTGGTCAGAAGGGAAATTTGGAAGTTGGGATCAAGTGTGCTATCAAGGATACAAGAGTTCAAAAAGTATGGTGTGGGCGCTTTACAGGAAAATTGCATTTGTCTGCACAGAGCCATCCCATTTATGCCAGTGTCTGTGTGTGCAGACGACAGTGAGAGAGAGATGCAGTTGAACACAAGATAGTGAAGTGGCCTCATGTGCTTTACATCTTGTAGCCTGCTAAAAGTAAACAGAATAACTTAATTTGAAAAAGCATTGAGACTAATTTTGTCTCACTTTTATTTCTTCTTGTGACCAGGATTGTGCTGAAGATCAGACGCTTCTATTTTTTTTTAACTCATCACCTGTTGCAGAAGTGGAGAATGTTGCTAAGGTACGTTCATTCATATGTTCCTTCCGTTGATATGACAAACATGTCTTTTTTGCAAATGTAAAACGATACAGGGAGGCACCACCTTTACTTACTGCATTCAAGGCATTAATTATTAACCTTCTATTAAGGCTCTAACAAACTGTTTGTTACATTTATATACATTATGGATTAACAATTATTGTGTTTGATAACACTGAAATTACCACTAAATTACTAGCACATTACCACACACAAAAGCCAGTATTCAGTCTTTAAAAAAATGAATGCACCCAATTTATCTTTAGGTTGATAAGACATATTTTACTATTAAGCCAATTCTAAAAATGTGCTGCCTCTATTACTGTCATTGGTTATCAGAAATACCTTTAAAATTAATTGAGAGTTGCCTCCCTGTTCAGGATTAAATTAAGACATCCGAAAATAAAAAATATAATTTGACTTTGCATATTTATGTATCAATGTAGTTACACACATATATAAAAGTGAATATGTTGACATATATGTGTATATGACATACAGTATATACACGCACACCCGCACACACATATATGCAAAATACTAACTCAAAAGCCATTCAGTGATCACATCTTTGTGCCTGTTGAAGGATGTTTTCTTTGTGTAATGAAAAATTTTGAATACTTATTTGTAGGCTTAAATTGATAATTTCTCAAATACACGGGGGTTTTTTCGGGGTTTTTTACTTGATCTCTATTGTTAAAATGTATCCCTCACGGTTAAAATATTACTAAAAGCATATCAGCCTCGCACAAAATTTCCAAAACAGCACCTAGGCCTCACTCCAGCTTATAGAGCGTGCTGTTTTCCCGCAGATATTCTTATCAGGGGTTGGCATAGCTGCACCCCGGAACAGCTGATGGGAGGAGTCAACTGAACTTGACTGAAGGGAGCCTCAACAACACCAAAACAGTCAGACAGTGCTGCAAATATGTGTAATTAATTCCTTAGAAATATGTGGATGAAGGTGCCATGTCACCACATAATTCATATTGTTTGATCTTAGCCAGAGTGAATATTTTATTCCTATTTCCCCGTCTCCAGGTTTCGAGGCAGACGAGATCATATATGAATATATCAATGATAACCTGTTTCTTTCAATCCCCACCAGGTCAGTTGTTTGGAGAAAGAGTCAATTCTGAATGTGTTCAACAGCCAACTATTTTTTCCCTCTCAGGAGAACCTGTGAGGTAAGTCTGTGACATAAGCCATAGTATATAATAAATCATGAACTTGAACTACATCCTTACAGTCAATCCTTTCTAATTATTAGGTTTTACCTGCTTCAGGCAAACTGCATGGGGCAGAGCCCATGTCAACTTATTTACCTGGAGGCAGGCTTCATGGAGCCCCTCAGGATGCAGAGATGGATGTGGCTTGGCAGGAATTTATGGCCATCACAGACCTGCAGGTAACTCTTGAACAATGACACACCAAAAGTTGTAAGCTGTTGTGTAAAAATTAGGGCTGTCACTTTAACATTAGATTAATTAATTACACTGCAAAGGAAAAGCCTGTTGGCATCTTGCTATTTAGTTGCCTTATTTAGAGGCATGTTATACTATCCATTTTGAAATGCTGTATTGAGTCAGCTTTAGTATTAATTTTGATTGAGAGTCTGCTTATGTGCCTATTTGAGACTCAGCCTTATTTTATTTCTGAATTTTATTTAACTATTTGTATTGCATTTTTGAGAAATGCACCTGGCCTAATTGGTTTGCTGATGTGCTTGGCCTTTTTTCTTTTGAATTTCATTTACAAAGCAAACTTAACCAATAAAAATGTGGATTTCAAATCTTCTCTTCTTGATGTATTCTATTAATTAGTCTTGCACTACAATTTTGTAATGTCCTAGAATTCAAATTCTGTATTTGGGGGCCTTTAGCAGGTATGAGATTAAAATGTGATTAATTACAAATCCTGTAATTAGATACATTTTTTAATCGCCTGACAGCACTAGTAAAAATATGTTTTGTTAAATAATATTCACATATCACCATGTAGTTTTTAATAAATGCATATGAGGAATTTTGGTCCTTTCCTGACATCAACGAGGCCTGTAGCATCCTTAGTAGACATGAATGTTTGTCAGTTAATCTTAATCAGTGACAAATGTACGCTGTTCTGTGATATTTGTATTTTAACAGTTAAAAGCCGGTTGAAATATTAATAAGTAAGGAAATACATTTTGTTTCAAAACGTAACTATAGACTGAACCACTTTTTCATCTGATGGTGAAAAGACAACCGTGTATTGTCTTTTCAACAGTAGCTGTTGAAAAGACAATACACAGTTGGGTGAGGAAGGTAACAATAGCACAATTGAGAGATGGCAGAATGAAAAAATTGTGAGAGGGGGCAAGTGCTGTATGTTGCTAGCAGCTCCTTGTACCACACAATAGACATTTGTTTTCCAGGTGAAACCTGATCACATCTATGAAAGCCCTTCATGGGCTATGTGTGGCATGCTGAAGTGGGGACAGATTGTGTTCTATTGATAACCAGCTGAATTGTGAAAGACACTAAACTATTCCACTTATTAACTTGAACACCTTTAAATTTACTGATTGTATGTATAATTACTTGTATGCCAATGTGTTGGTGAGTCATAACTGGTCATTCCATTGTCGCTGTAGTTTGACGGCTCCAGTGAAGGATCCTACGGAACAACCCAGTGTCAAAGAATGGAGCCTGTGGTCCCTATGGGAGGATATGGGTTGGCCCAGTCTCAATGTGGGTCTCCCCAAGCTGCTTGTGAACGCGGCACTTATGATGGATGTTATCCTGAAGAGCTGACTGTCTGTCAACATCTTGGAAGCAATGTGGATGCATTTTATGGACAATTTGGATCTCCGCTCAATCCAAGAATGCCCGTCTCACCTCAAACACAGCCCTTACTCTTAGCCCCAAGCGAACAGATGAACACACCAGGCACCAGCCAAATTCACAGAGCAGTTAATGCTTGTGGATCTCAGGGTTTAAGTCGGCACATGCTGTGGACAACACACACACACAATTTGCCTACACGTTCAGCTGATGATCTGGAATCTGACTCTGGTCTGTCACTGGGTTCTACTCCACCTTTGGCCTCCCCAGAAAATCCTGTTAACGTTACACCAGGATACCAGAATATAGACATAGGTATGACATACAGTGATTGTGAACCAGACACCATGACTAAAACACAAATCCAGTACTCAATGGACTACCAGTGTCAACCTTACTCATACTTACATTTGGCAAACTTTTCACCACAAACCACTTCCTGTCATACACAACCAGATACCCCAAGTCTTTGGTCAATCAGACAGCAGAGTGAAACCACTGCTCTGAGTGACATGTACCCTGCCTGTGGGGCATCCAGCAGAGGGAGCTCACAGCCCACTCCTGCTCCAACAAGCAGAGACGAGAGGAGGGCCGTGGCTCTGAAGATCCCCTTTCCCATGGATAAGATTATCAATCTACCAGTCGATGACTTCAACGAGCTCCTGACACAGTCTTCTCTTACGGATAACCAACTGGCATTGGTTAGGGACATTCGACGGAGAGGGAAGAACAAAGTAGCAGCACAAAACTGCAGGAAGAGGAAGCTTGAAAGTATAATCCACCTTGAAAGAGAACTGAATCAGCTTCAGGCCCAAAGGGAGCTTCTGACCAAAGAAAGACATGAATTTAAGCGCAGCTTGGCTTTTATGAAATGTCACTTTAGAGAACTCTATTCTGAAGTCTTCTCTCATCTGAGAGATGAAGATGGACAACCTTTTGCAATAGATGAATACTCTCTTCAACAAACACCTGATGGTAAAATTTATTTGGTACCTCAAACAATTTTACAAAAGAGAGAGTAAGCCGAAAATGGTTTTGTTTACAATTTTTGTATTGACAAGTCTTCTGGCCAGTTCATATCACAACTTAAGTGGTAATGACTTAATTCTCAACCTGCCATACATGCAACAATAATGCAGATCGAATGACTGAAACACACATTCATTAAAAAATATATACTTTATTAAAAGAAAACTGCACAGCAGTTATTTGTGTTGAAAAATAAAGTCGTCTGCATTTCATTATTCAGCAAACCTGTGAATACAAAGTGCATATTAAAAACCATTACAAAAACTGAATATGAAGTTTTAATGATTGTACCTGATTGAGCCATTGTTACTGGAGACATAGCCAGGTTTTGGACACCATGTGGAATAACCTACAAAGCAAAAACACCCAATTAGTGACAGCTAATTTTTCAAACAGTATGTTCATTTGATCATAGCATGCAATATCATGTCAAGGCCTCTGTGCACAACTAGGAGGCCAATTTTACATCAACATTGATGCAAGTCATAAGACTTGTTGGCAAATGTTTAATCATTGGGCTACGCAACTCACTACCGGCTACATGCCAAAAAACAAAAATTTAAACTATCAGTAGTTGAGAAGTCTGGTCTTACCTACAAACAGCATTTAAGCCTTTTGGTAGCAGCTGTCTGCTAGCCTCAGGCTTCTGTTCTCACTCTCCCCCTGCTTCAATGATCCTGGCGATGGTTTTGCTACTTCTCTCCCTCAGCTGGCTTCCATGGCTAGCCTCAAAGACTTTGCATGTAAGCTAGCATCCTCCAGATGATCTCGGCAGAACTCAGGGTAGTCTGTACCAAGTGACGACTCCATTGTATTTGTAAAGATCTTTTTCCTGAATCAGTATAGTAAATATATTTATGGAGTATATGGCAACTAGTGGATCGAGTCTCACGTTGCAGGGAAATTACCCCACTTTAAATAACTCAATGTGCATCGTGGCTTTCATCCCACCATAATTCAACATCTAATGGTGTTCCCTCCCTTTCCCAAATCACTCAAGAGGCTAACAAGACTTAAAAAAACTGAAAGATTGTTTATTTCAGCTTGACTTGATGCAGTTACAAATAAAAACCAGACTCAAAGAAAAAAAGCTACATAAAACCTTATTGGAATGCTTAGTTTCCAAGAAACATGGAGAAAAAAAAAACAATTTCAAATGATCACCCTCCACAATAATCTAATGTTCATCTCTTCTTGTAGCAGCTGTAATATGCCACAACTGTTTGGCTGAGCAGATTTAGGAGGTAAACCTGCAGCTGCCCTGTCACTTCGCTTGCTCTCCTCTCCTTGCTCTCCTCTGCTAAGTAATCAGTCCTGTTGAACAATATGGGACAACATTGTTAACTGTGCACTGTCTTTCATAACCTGAGATCCAGAGAATTTCTTTATAAGTATCTACACTTATCGAGTCCCTGCAACCATGAACTTCTTGTGTATGATACATAAATCCCAAAATGCCACGACGTACTTACCACATCACATTTTAAAATCGTCCTTGACGATTATATCCACTGTTAGATCCGCCACTACCGTAGCCACCTAAAATTAGGGAAAAAAATTTTCAGAAAAAATTCAAAAAGCAAGATACTGCATCTTGTATCTGCAATCTCTTACCAAAGTTCCTGCTACCACCTCCGCCAAAGCTGCTCTTCATTGGGCCAAAATTGGAGGCTTGGTGGTCGTAGTTACCCATGTTGTTGTTGTATCCACCACCGCAGTTGCCTCCTAATATCAAATCACATAAGCACACTCATAATCTGACAGCTGGAGCATAGAACAGGTTTACTCAGTTGGACTAAAATCTTACCATAGCCATTTCCATCATATCCATTTCCTCCATATCCACCGCCGCCCCCACCATGGTTGTAGCCTTGGTTATAACTGCGACTCCCACCATTATATCCACCATGACCACCTCCATATCCTACGACATATAAAATAAGTACTATACCAAACCACAACAGAAGAAAAAAAATTGACAAATTGATAGCATACCTCCATCCCCTCCATTGTAATTGAAAGGACCTCCATCACCAAATCTACCCCGGCCACCTGACAGAAGCAACCATGGTGTCATAATATGCTACAATGAGCCAAATAACTTATAGATTCAGAATACACAAAGTCTTACCCTGACTGAATCCTCTGTCATATTCACTGTGCCTTCCATTGTTGCGACCTAAATAAAATAAATCATTAGTGCTGGAGGCATGTTTGTTCCATATGAACTACAACTGCTACATTAGCCGTTTAAGGGGCAGGAGGCCTAGAGGAAGACCAAAGAGGAGGTTTATGGATGTAGTGAAGGAGGACATGAAGGTAGTTTGTGTGACAGAAAAGGATGCAGAGGACAGGGTTAGATGGAGGCAATTGATTTGCTGTGGCGACCCCTGAAGGGAAAAGCCGAAAGGAAAAGAAGCTGTTTAAGAGGGGTACATCTCATACCTATTCCTGAAACTTGCATTTCCTGCCTTGTGAGAGCCTTCCTCACCTCACAGTTGTGAGAGTTGATTGTGTGGTATTTCTGGACTGTGGGCAAAAAAGAGCTAGTAAATATTATATTAGTTTAATTAAGCATCAATTTAAAATGTTACACAAACACAAAGGATACTTACTGACAATTCTGTCAACTGAATCATGATCATCAAAAGTCACAAAGCCAAAGCCCCTCTTTTTCCCAGTATTGCGGTCTGACATGATTTCAATTGTCTCAATATTTCCAAACTTTATAAAGTAGTCACGCAGATGTGACTCTTCTGTATCTTCCTTGATTCCGCCAACAAATATTTTCTTAACCGTCACATGGGCACCTGGTCGGCTTGAGTCCTGTGATCATAGACAATAATTATAATTCAGTCCTTTCTCAAAGATATTTTTTAACATACCACAAATTCATACATACCTCCCGGGAAACTGCTCGTTTAGGCTCCACAACTCTTCCATCCACCTTATGGGGTCGTGCACTCATGGCATCATTAACCTCCTGTACTGATGAATAGGTAACAAAACCAAAGCCCCTGGATCTCTTGGTGCCCGGATCCCTCATAACCTGAAGGAGAGGTTAATTACTTAAAGAGAAAATGCACAGATTGACAGAAAGCTATAGCATGTCGTTAATTCTAAATTTTTAAAATGATTTCCACTCACCACACAGTCTGTGAGAGATCCCCATCGTTCAAAATGAGCGCGCAAGCTTTCGTCCGTTGTCTCAAAGCTTAAACCTCCAATGAACAGCTTGCGGAGCTGCTCTGGCTCACGTGGGACCTAAACAGAAAACAAATACAAGACTAATCATAATAACAAGTGGCATCAATTTTCCTTCTAAATCTGACAGGCTCCAAGTTACCTCCGCAAACAAAAGCAGCAATCACATGAGTCAAGTACAATTTGGCAACAGAAGACAAAAGCAGGATAGAGGAAGGGGCAGGAAGCCATAATATTTACGTTAGATAAACATCAACCAAGTTATGAACCCTGATCGTCATTAGGCACTGGTGCGTAAAGTAATCTGTGACAACGCAGTGCGAAGGCGTTTTTTGACAAGGCGAAACCGGAATTACATGCCCAACAGGTTTTGAGCAAAAGTCACGACGCCCAGCTGCTGCAAAATGGCGGCCCGACATCTATTTACCAGGAAAAACAACAATAATTAACGTATTGTTTTTGCATACGGAATACATGTATTACATTTTGAGCTACGCTGAATGCAGCTAATGAATAACCTACAATTGCGTGATAACACGACGCAATCTATGCAGTAGTTTATTCACGTTTTGAGACCCTACAGTGAAAACCTCTGGGACTCGCTATAAAACTGAGAGAATCCAAATAATGTATGCCTTTTAAAGTTAAATCCCACATGCCGGTTCACTCATAAATGTCATGCGTATGAGACGTTGAGAACAATAGGCCACGAGGCGCTACTGATATAAAATGGCGGATTACGACGCTTCATGGCTGCGGCAGTTGCAGCCTGCGTCGGGCGTCGAGTTACCGCAATGGGATCAAACAAACGTCTTTAACAAATCCCAGTCGATATCCCAGGGAAATTTAAATGCAACCTAAAACACATACTCACATCTTTAGACATGATGTTGCTGATGTAGCTAATGCTAAGGCCGTGGAGAGGAGCGAAGTGAACTGCGTCAGACAAGCCTTACCCAGTGTCCAATGCGTAGAATATGTAGAAAAGGGTCCGCCTCTTTCGAGCAACGATTGGTCAGTAATTCCCGCTGCTGTATGTCGTCACCAGTTACTCAATGCTTATTGAACCAGCACCAATCAATCGCCATTCACACCAATAAGACAGCTTGCAAAACTCAGTTACGTCATGAATATGAATGCGCCATGTACGTACATACATACATGATCTATAGTCAAGCGACACGTTATCCATGCAATAACAAAAACAAGGTTAACACCGTTGATTTATTGCTTGGACGGACAAAAAAAAATAGCACATGAAAAAGATGTGTTGCTAATTTTAATGTGGTGCTGACTTGTGCGTGGAGTTGTGCCTTTCTCAGTGCAATGAGATTATTTAATTCTGCTTGACTCCTCCTTTTGCAGAGGATGGAAAATGAAATATTGATAACGGGTTTTGTGTTATCATCTGTATTTATTTACATTTTCATGCAGTGTACACATCTGATTTACCAGTCATTTCAAACTGGTAATGTATTTATTTTTATCGTGACGCGCGACATATTTTAATAAACAAATCTAAAGCGATGATGGATGGAATTATGACGAGGATCCCATTCGCTGGTGTGATATATAGGTCACCTTCTGACCGAGGGGCGGGTACATTCAGTGTGCGTCTTTAACGCGCGCTTTTTACGCACCTCTTTTTTTTTTTTGTGAGCCGATAGCTATATGCTAAGGTAGCATCGGAGTTGGCCTTACAACAAATTGATACACACACTACACGAATTATCGCAGCGATTTGTTGGTCAAACCCCGCGGTTTCCACGCCCGAAGGGTAAGAAATATTCATTTAATATAATCAGGTAGTTCATACCGCTCCAGGCGTCGCTTTTATACTTGCACTTCGATAGTGTTAGCTTGTTGACGCATTAGCGTGTATGCTACATGCGTTAGCAAGCGTCTTTCTTACCTATTGATTAGCTTGTAGCGTATGAAACACTATGTCATATATCAATCATGGCGTGCAATCGTTTCCCAACAACTTTATGTTATCTAAATTGTAATGGCTGGCCGTTAAACTTTACCGATGTCGTTCGTCAGACAGCTAGCTTCTTTGATTTTGATGTGCCTGTTGCAGATTGGAGTAACAATAAGGAAATGGCCTTCATTTCAATGCATTTTATCGTTTTTATTCGTAGATTTCAGTATACCTACAGAAGCAAGAGTTATCTTCGTCTACCTGTTATTGGATACACGAGTCTCTCAAAAATAGTCCATTTCTGTTTGACGATCGCATCTCTGTTTGTGTCACACAAGGAGGTGCCATCGGCCTGCAACAGCGTTGTGTTCACCCATAAACTTTGCTATGGGCAAAAAGTCTCGCGAAGAGGAGTCATCGTCCTCTGATGAGGAAGAATATGTTGTCGAGAAGGTCCTGGACAGGAGAGTGGTGAAAGGAAGGGTCGAGTTCTTCCTGAAGTGGAAAGGATATTCGGAGTAAGTTGTGTTACCAGCTCATCTTTGAACACAATATACTGATACATCCTCGGAAAGAAAAAAAATCTTGAGTCTGTTAAGATATCGACTTAATCATGTCATCATTTTATAGATATTATAACTACACCTTAAAGGCTCATTTACTGTTAAGACAGTATAATGGAGTTATATCATATAAACTTAAGGTACTGCATATAGTTCGGAAATCTGATGGCTTTTGTTGTTTGCCATTTCTGGATAAATGAGCACAAATGGTTCTTGAAGACATTACTTATTTCCATAAGTAACAGCTATTCTATTATCTATGTTTTGAACTGTGATCCTCCTCAGAAAGTACAATACATGGGAGCCAGAGAAGAATCTGGACTGCCCGGAGCTCATTGGAGAATTCATGAAGACCTACAAGAAAAACAGTGGTGGGAGTTCCACACCTAGTAGTGGGGCCAGCAAATCAAGCACAGGCTCCTTGGGGCGTTCCAAAGACTCAAGTACCTCAAAAAAAAGAAGCTCAGATGATGATGAAGATGGTGGAAGTAAGCCAAAAAAGAAAAAGGAGGTACTTAATATATTGGTTTAGTGGATGTTTTCATTTTGAAACTTCAAGATTAATCTGATGTATATGACTGATGTAATCTGATGTATAATAATAATCTGATGAATGTGAAAGTGCCAATTGAAAGTCTGTAGTATGCATGATATAATTAGAATATGCGATATACTTCTAACACAAGTAAACGTCAAGAATTGTTATTTGTTGCCTGGCATTGAAATTAAATAATTAAATGAAATGAAAAAACCTAACCATAAATTTGACTGTTATATTTGTAGTACATGTAGACTGTTGTTATAAGTCTGCCATTTCAAGTGATTTCATTCTGTATTTATTTGAAGATCAATCTGTCTGCAAACATATGCTTGGCTGTATACACAGAAAGTTTTGAATTATACACAAAATGTTTTGACTTAAATTTGATATCTCTGTCATTTCAGGATGAGATCCTCGTTGCACGTGGTTTCGAGAGAGGACTCGAGCCGGAGAAGATCATTGGGGCAACTGATTCATGTGGAGATCTAATGTTTCTAATGAAGTGGTACGTTTATGTTAATGTAAAAAAAGTTTCATGAGGTACTTGTGTTTGACCCATTTTTGACACTGTATTTGACAATCTAGTCATTGTAAATTATTTATATATAGTTGTTTAATTTAATACCAGTTCAGTGTGCCAACAAAGCTGCTGTCTAGCTCAGTGAATTGAGTGACACACCTCTGGTTTTAATGCTTTGTTCACTCACTAGATGTAATGTAAAATTTACACAGAGAATCTTGCTGTGTGTTTCATAATCGTAGTTCTGCTTAACTGAGTTTGATTGAACAGCTTTAAAAATACATATTGAATTCATAAGACATGCATTATGACTTATGGCTTAAATTGTCAACTTGAGGCACTTAATAGTAAATCAGATTTTGTTCTACCTGTAAAAGTACTGTCAAATGTAATGTTTTGGGTTTTTTTTGTTAAGAATAGACTTTATGCAGCTATTTTAAACAGCAAGTGATTACTGTACATACAGTGAATGTGAGCTGTGTCAATGTGTGGAGGTTAACCTTGATGTGACTGTTAGATGGACAGTAATCCTTCGCCTATTAGCACTTCAAGATGCCCAGCTTCACCTCATCGCAGAACTTTTAGTAGGTAGTCATGTGATACCGTATGCGCATTCTGTTGGCTTTCAGCATCCGGAAATGTGCTGCGTTCTGATACTCAAGGAACACAGTGCACTTCTGTGTTTCAAAGAAACACTTAAAAATGCTTTAAACAATATATGAGTGTGGTAAAAGGTAATACAGATAGAAGGTGGTTTAATATCAGTATGGGGAGGGTTCATAAACGTTTAAATTAACCGCGAGTAACAAGGGATCACTGTACTTTGGTGTTGTCTGTAATGTTATGACAAAGCACAGATCAGGAACTTGGAATTTATTACTCAACAATAAATGCTTTATACACCACAAATAATGTGTAAAGTTAGAAGTAATTAACATTTTTCACATTTTTCTTGTGTTGATATTTTAGCTCTCAATATACCAGCTCTCAATATACCAGACTTCAGCAGACAAATTACCCATCGGCACGAACAGCCTAGCTTTCCATTCATATACAAACAGCAAATCACATAATAAAATTTCATGTCATTACAGATTAGCCAGTTGGCCATGTGTAGCACCTCATCACTCGTGCCTGGGCAGTCTTTCCAGGTTTTCCTTTCTCAAAATTTGGTAAACTGCATCATAGTTGTGCATATGGTATCACGTGACTGCCAACCAAAAATTCACGATGAGGTGAAGTCGCGAGCGTTGATGCGCGAGGGTGCACTGTAATGTATATAAATCTATCAGTATCCTATGCTAATGCACAAGCCCCTATTTACTGTTACCTAAAAATAGTATTACAGTGTTATATAACTATGAGATTACCTGACAAGTAGTTTGAAATGCTGTCTTACTGGTATGAAAAGATGGCTGAATGTTTTGTTGATCATAGAAATATAGTGTTTGATTAGCCTTCTTTGGAAATCTGCAAGACAGCTACGTCATATTATACAATTTGGAACTAATTCTAGGACCAATTCTTAACTCTTGCAGGAAAGACTCTGAGGAGGCTGATCTTGTGCTCGCCAAGGAGGCCAATCACAAGTGTCCGCAGATTGTTATAGCCTTCTATGAGGAACGTCTCACCTGGCATGAAGACAGTGACAAGAAAGAGAAGGATGCTGTCAGTGCGTGAGCGCAACTCCTCAGGAGGGAACCACAACACCTCCACTGCAGGGACTACCTTAAGTCGACATTTTTCATACCCAAACCTCCCCACCTTACCCTCACGCTCTTTGTGTACCATGTCCAACAATACAAAGACAACGGACACAGTTGTGTCAACTCCATCCACGCTCAATTGGAGCACAAGGAGCCGGGCTGCTGAGAAGAATTCATCAAGCAGAAGGAGAAGCTGTAGTGGACATGGTGATATGCTACTGGGGTTCGGGTTTCTGTTGTCTTGTCTTTGTATTTTCAACCTTGTTTTTAATGTCTTAACACGTGTCTTAGTGGTTTTAAGATACTGTTTTTCCAGCATTGAGTTCTGCATCCACTGTCATCTATTTAAAACTTGGAACATCATATTGTGAGAGGGGCACCCGCTGTATTAACAATGAGCTTGTCCCATGTTGGATGCACAATCCTCATTGGACTGTCACAGTGCACCTCTTGGCTTTAAGAATCCTGTAACATCCCTGAAGTTAAACCATAGTTTAACTACAGTATTTTCCACGGTGGATTATAAGGCGCGCCTTCAGTTTTCAAAAAATTAAAGGCTTTTAGGTGCGCCTTATAGTGTGGAAAATACTGTAATCATTTCCTTTTTTAAAAAAAAACTTTTTATCTCTTGTAGATTTTTTTAATGACTGTTTATCAGGATATATAACTTCTCATTTTGCAAACTAGCAGGTGAGACCGGCCAATCATGTCTATATAATAGATTGATATACTTTGTGTAAAGCTTTTATTGTTATGTCTTCTCATTTCCAAGTTTTTGTGTGGCTTGTTTTTTTATTAATGCTATTGCCAGTTGGAGAAAGGACAATAAATCAAAGTTTGCTGGATTTTTTTTTTTTTTTTGGTACTTTTTTTCTCACTGCAATGTTATATCTGGACCAGTCTCATGCTAGGTTAGACAATCTTCACTGTTTCCACATTAGAGAAAACCAGCATTCATTACCGGGTAGTGGCACCTCCCACTTCCCGGCTAAAACATGAAGATCTTTTGGACTTTGTGGCGAAACTCCATGAAAACCCTGCAGTTTAATTGTGGTTCTTGATATTAGTGAAATTTTGCTTTTCAGATTTGTTTTCTTTTTTTGTAAAACTTTTTTACATTGTAAAGTGATAAAAATCCATTCAACAATTAGAGACGTTGTTGTTTATCATTGTAATGTTAATTTCAAAATTAAACCAGTTTCTGATTGGATATCCTGGGTCTTATTCCACCGAGGATGTTTTTTTTTTTAAACTCTTATTTGTATGTTGTGTTATCTATGGGATTATTAAAGTAATTTCCATGAGACTTGGTGAGATGATGGTTCCAGAGAAAGGGGCATGATACATTGCAGGATTAGCGTTCAACATGATCTAGTTTCTTGTGGAACACAATGATCTTGATGGAAAAACAAAATAATGTGTACATCGAAACAATTACCTGGATCTAGAATGATTTAAACGGCAGGCTTTTACAGAAGCGGTAACTTTTTATTTCTTAATTGTTAGAGAGCTATTTCTTTCATTTTGAGATGGCTGACTGAATTAAAGGAAGACTATTGGGCCTTTTTGGATTTATGGGCACCAATGCCATTCTAGATATGAGAAATTATAGAACATGTTGAAAAACATGTTACAATGTCTAAGCAACACCAAAACCCCAGATTTTTCTCTAACTGGATTGTCACTTAAATTTCATGAGAGCAATCCTGTCAAGTTTCAAGGAATCTGTTTAATCCTGAGACAAGCAAAACGGAGGTGACAATATAAATGAAATAATCAGATAAGTTTAGGGTTTTGGAATGCAAAGTAATGTAATGTGGTACTGATATAAATACAGAATCACCAGAATTCAATAGTTAAATTATAGAAATGATTTTAAATTATGGCCTGAAGATTTTGGATTTTAAGAAGGCTGATTGAATTAAGTCAGTGCAGAATCTTGGGGAACGTCTGTTCACCTTCCACTTTCATTCTGATTGGTTGTATATCTGAAGGCTGTGGCCTTAAGTCCATTGAACATATTATCACATATGTCATGGTCTTTGTTTTATTTCAGATCCTTTGGTTCATAAGTGGAGTGTTTTTTTCTGTTAGAAATATGTGAAGTGCAGGAATTAAAGTGTTATAGACATCTGATTGAAATAATTTTGGATGGTTTCAGAAAAGAGTAACACCACAACTAATAGAATTATCAGGATATTTATTACCATGAAGAAAGAAAAAAACTCTTTGTCCTGAGGAATGATACACAATAAATATAAAAAGTGACAAATCTCAGTTGGCCTGGGAATTAATACCATTTTCACCCTGCTTCATTCACAGAAAACGTTTCCGGAGCATCTGCTGCTCTCAGCCAAGAGATGGCGCTGCTTAACAACACCAATGCAAAAGCCAAAGGGTGAAGTCAATTATTATTCCAGTCATTCCCAGTAAGAACTCTTAAAGCTGATTACAACAATAATTCATAAATTATGCTTATGATCAGTCATAAACCTCTATTAGATCTCTTTTGCCAGGGCACTGATTCATGTTATTTTTACTGACTGGAACATCAACTGGCTCCTGACTTTGGCTCTAAACCTCTGCTGAGCCCACCTGTATTTCTAGAAATTCACTATGTGCAGTCAAGCATGCAGTGTTAAGATTTATAAATTGTGTTTGTTTGTAGAGACACCAGATGTAATGTGTCAGGCTGAAATGTATCATAAAGTTAAAAATAGGAACATAATATGAAAACTGGAAATTACTTATCTTTGACGTTGTTCTGGTATTTTATGCCTTAATTAGTTAGAGATATAAATCCATAGAAATTAGAGTAATGAGAAAGAAATGGGAAATTATTCAACAAAGGTCCCTGACCGGCTGCAAACCAAAGACATTATGTTCATGCATGGATGGTGCCTTGAGGCCTGAGGCCACCCCACTTCCATTTGATGTAATGATGCTGCCATAAAAAATTCAGCCTGTGTAAGGGCCATGTAGCTTGACTGACACAGAATATGTAATGTTGTAATATGGAATGAAAGTTGTTTTTTTTTCTATTTGAAAATGAATCATAGACTGTGACAAGGAAGGAGTGAGCATACCAGCCAATTTCTAATAAACCCACACTTAAAATTTAAAGAAGCACATTCATTTTGTCACAGTCTGGCCCCGTGACAAAGTCTGTGAATTTGTTGTTCATTATATAAATACGTGTCAATAAAGAATAGCCATATCATTAATATATTGCAGCGAAGGTTGAGTCTAATCCGTGTTCTTCACTCACCACCCTCTTTTTCTTTCATGGTGCCTTTTAGAGGGACTGTCTCTAATATTTGTATGCCCACACACACACACCCACATATACACGCACGCACGCACACACACACACACACACACACACAAAGTGCTGCTTAGATACGTCTAAAGTGATGGAATTTTCCTAGCAAAAAGGCTTTTACACTCCAAATGGAATGCAAAGGTCACTAGTAAATTTCCAGCCCCTGGGACCATTAAGCTGGGCAAAGGGAGCGAGCAGCAGGCTGTTTTATGGAGCCTGGAGCTGTCTGCTGACAAAACCCGGGCCAGTAGGTTTGGTTGGGAAAACCACAGTGGCACCTATGGGAGCTCTGCCTGTCATGTGTGTTACAAACACAGGAGGCAGTTCTGGTACATGGTCAGTAAGCATGAAGAATGAAACTTAATCAAAACTAAAATTTAAATGAGGAAAATCAAACTTAAGTCTGCTGGAAACTAGCTTTATCGGCATGGAGTCAATAAGGAGAACTCAGTGCACTATTTAGATTTAGAGTCTATTCTTCAGGATGTACTTGTGGATTCCCACACTGAAGTATCATTCTGTATTTAAAAACCCATAAACTATATATTTATTTGAGTCTTTGTGTAATAATACATACTATTTGAAACAATATCAGTATAGTGTAGTGCAGTGTAGTGTATATTATATATAGTATATAGTGTAGTCTAGTATATATAGTATTGTAGAGGATAATACAGTATAGAGTGTAGAACAGAGTATAGAGTGCATATTATATTATATTATATTATATTATATTATATTATATTATATTATATTATATTATATTATATTATATTATATTATATTATATTATATTATATTATATGAGTATAGAGTAGTATAGTATAATATAATATAGTATAGTATATAACAGAGAATTTGGGTGTACATTCATTTATCTATTTATGCAGCCTCCATGTACACCCTCCTATTCTTATAGTGTAAATGAGATCCACAGGGTACTGCCCACTGCAGAGGTGAGTTGTCTTGCAACACATTTATACCAAATGAGTGTCAAGGGAGCTGTGGCAATGGGAAGGGACCGGTGCAGTGGGCCTCATCAGCTTTAAACAGCTTGTTCAAGGTTACCACTGAAACAGCAAACAAATAAATGTGCATTCATACAAATAACACATGCAGACTGCAGACTGCACCACCACCAGCACCCCATTTGATCGTCAGTTAGTGTCTCTGCAAAAATTATGAAAAATGCGTCCAAGTGCTGTAAGTCATGGGTGTCACACAGGCAGATGTAATTTGATGTGGCCTTGCTCACATTGTGGTCATGTAGGCACAGCTGCCCAACAGCTGTCGGCATATCCTTGTTGCAACCAGATAAAAAGGTCTGTGGGGATGACTGGTGCATCATCCGTCCACACAGAGCACTGGTGTGTGTGAAGGTGATTACGAAGTGATGCTCTAATTTGGCTGGTTATCACACTTAATGTGCAGTAAAGCACTACAGACAAAGCTTCCCTGTACTGCGCCACAGCTCTCATCGCAACTCTCTGCCGGTTTCCCCTTCATACCCCCACCCCATCCCCCCAAACCCCACCCCGCTCCTCCCTTCATCTCGTCTCCCCACCAGGGGAAAGAGTTATAGCTGCCATAAAAGGCAGGTAATGCATTGTTAACTAATTCTGTCTGCTCAGAGCTGATATATCCTCTGCACTAAATCTCTATGCTTCCAATAAAATGCAAATGCTAATGCTTGCCCTCCATGAGCTGATATCATTTTTAACAGGCCAGAGGTAAAGGCTAGAGAAGGGTGGGGTGGGCCAGAGGTAGTCTGTGACATGGTGGGGCTCTGAACTTTCATGGTACATTCTTTCATAAAGGAGACCTTCAAATCTGATCCACACACTACTCCTCAAAGATATACACGTGTGCAAGTATGGATAAAGGTGTGCATGTCTTTGTCGCAGCATATTATTAATGGTCAGTACTGTATATGGGGATGCGTAGCCTTGTATAGTTACTGTGGTATTTAGAAACTTTTCAGTCACCATTAAATAACTAAAGAATATTTGCCTGTGGATGTAATGCATCATATTTCTATGTTAATAGTATTGTCATACTTCGTGTAACCTTGGGCTTCTAAATATTGATCCACTTCTAGATTTTCAATTATCCTGTGCCGTTTTTCTGCCATCTGGAAAGGACCAGTGATTTGTGTTCCTTCATATCTGGAGGCTTGTCCTGTAATTAGACCATAAATTAATTTGCAGAGAAGAGAGAGTGAGAGATAGATAGAGAAGAGAGAGAGAGAGAGAGAGAGAGAGAGAGAGAGAGAGAGAGAGAGAGAGAGAGAGAGAGAGAGAGAGAGAGAGAGAGAGAGAGAGAGAGAGAGAGAGAGAGAGAGAGAGAGAGAGAGAGAGAGAGAGAGAGAGAGAGAGAGAGAGAGAGAGAGAGAGAGATCAGAGACATTAAACAAGCCCTCTGTGATTGGAGAGAGAAAATCGTAGGAGACAACAGCCCAATGTTTTATTCTCTATAATAAGCTAACTGGATTACAAATTCCAACACCATAACTTTTCTTTCCCTGCATGTCCCTTGTTTTTCTTTCAAGTATTTAAAATCATGCTGCTACTAATGGTTGCTTGTAAGTCAGTTCTTCAATAACTGGCTAGAAATTATCCATTGACATAATTACACCTAATTACTTGCAGTGCAGCAGCAAAATGATTAGGAAAAATGAGGCATATTAGTGTCCCAATGTGTATGAAACTTCCATCAGTGGGTTTAAAATGACCCTCCCCCATACAGGCAGACAGCAACTGTGCACTCTGAACACTCTTATTTACATTACAGCTCAAGTGGAGGTCTTAAAAAACAAATGTATCTTGATTGATTTTAAATTGGGAGTATATGTTCTTTTGCTAGATTAGCACATTTTCCCCTGCTGCTAAATTACACACAGTGATTGGGGCTGTTGTTGCACAGTGTTCAGGGCACAGCAACCACAGCTCACTTTGCCATGTGGAATTTCACATTCTACAAGCTCAAGTTACTCACTCTAGACAATTAGGATAAAATTATGTAATAGCATTGGCTTCTGTTGAAAATGTTAGGCGAGCACACACACACACACACACACACACACACACACACACACACACACACACACACACACACACACACACGCAGACTGCAAGTGAATATGGTCAAAGAGAGAGTTCAGAGTGGGGCAGTAGTCTGTAGGTTGAATGCTGCAATGCTGTACCTGCATTATAAGATACCGTTATTTAAAAATGACCACAGCTGCCACCATATTTTGATCGTATCCTGTGGGGCTTGAGAGGCAAGGCCAACTAACCAACACCTGCTGCCCTATTCTCCATCACAGTCTTGGAGCCCTGGACTCCAGCAGGAAACAGGCCGGACTGCCATGCAACAAACAGCATGTGTCCCTGAATTTATGATGGCGACTTATTGGCGGCCTTTCACGTTAAAAGTCTTCTTGAGTTTCCTGGTCTAGCTATGTGTGTAGCAAGCGTTAATCCATTAACATTCAGAGCAGACACGTACAGAGGCTGGCTTTCTGCCAGCCCTGATCCCTGACAGTCTTTGACCCACTGCTGACCACAACATTCTCCTGCCTCTGCTTCCACCCTTAGCCGGCCTCAACATAACACAGCCCCATAAACTATCTAATGTTACACTATATATGAAAGCAAAGTATTATACGCTTTGAGGATCAATATTCAAGGCTTATAACCAAGTGAGAAAAGTCAACAGGCTCATTTAAGTACAGCGAGAGAAAAATCACATCTGTCTACAGAACTCCACACATCTTACGTTTTAATTGCTGATGTCGAATGAACATTCTTTCTATTTCCATCCAGGATTAGAGTTCAGAGAGACCATTAAATCCCTAGGATTTTCTAGGGTGGTATTTATTTCAGCAGGAGACATTGAAGTTCATATTAACTGATCCACAAGGAATAGCTCTACCAGAGTTTAAAATGTTGCTAAGCTTGCCCAGGCTTCAGCGTAGAGAACGCTCAAAAACACGGTCTGCTGCTGGAGGGGGTTCCTGAACTGATTATGATTTTAGTGGCTTATAAAGCCTTAATAAATACCTTATAAAGCCTAGTTGCATAACAATCTAGTACATAAAAGAAGGCACAGATGTTACTCCACACAGGATAAAGGGGCTCTTGACAGGTTCTTGAATTGGTTTTATAATTCAATATTACTACCACAAACCTTGTAAAGGCCCTGTCATCTCCCAGGGCCCACAGGATATATACATTAAACACACATTGAAGAGCTCACAGTCTACACACTCTAGTCCATTACACTGATTAGTAGTAAACATATTTGTAATAAAACTTAGTGAAATAGAGGAGGACGGTGTGTGTGCTGATTCATGGTAAAGTCATGGTGAGATATAATGTGTTCTAGGTGTCATACATCTGAGGGCGAAGGAGTGATTCAGAGCTTTACTTACAGGATTTGTAACACATCTGAGACGATTTATCCAAACAGCTTGTGTCTAAATACTGAATCCTTCATTTGAACCATTGGACAGAAATAAACCAAGGCAGAGCAGTGAGACAGATGTCGGGCGAATGTGAGAGAATTTGGGAAGTGCAGCAGACCAAACAGATGTACTTCCAGGATGGAGACACCTCCCACTGTTATCCCTTGCTCTCAGCTGTCTGTCCTCCACTTTACCTGACTGTTCATTTGTCTAATTCCCTCTTTGCCCCCTCTAATTTAACTGTGCTTTTGCTGCCTGATTTGAAATCTGTTAGTCATAAACCAAACAACATATTGCATAAGCATTGATGGAATGTTTAATGGTCCATTTTAGCGCTAAGCTTTTTTAATACCGGGCCACAGCTATTAGTGGAAGAAGAGCAGGGGAAGGACAGCAGAAGAAGAAAGGGTGGATCATGTGTTTCCACTTTTGACCTCCCCACTGTGGCATGTACACACCTGGTTCAGTTTAGAATGCTGTTTCTGTGGAATAGCTGACGGCAAGACGGCTGGTGGTTTCATCTTGGGAAAGGAGTTCTTAATGTTCACACCGCAGATGCTCTCCAAAAGGTTTTTCTGTGTGTGTTCCTGCGACAGGGACCCAAAATCAAAAACTAATTGCCATTGGTTACATATCCAAGTTGAAGCTTGAACATAAATGTTTCACCTTCGGGCAACATCAACAATGTTATTTGAAAATTTTGAAAAGAGCTTTGTATCTCACAGGCCAAGAATAATGACCTTGACTAATATTTTCTTAGCAAAGCCGCATCACTTCAAACTCATTTTCAAAACACATATTTTAGCTCCAAGTATGTGAAAATGTATGTCAGATGTGTTGCCTTGATGATGGGAAGGGCAAAGCGCGGCCACCTCAGACTCTGAGCCACTCATCTGTTTCCTATTGGAGGAAGGGTTTCTGGCAGGAAGGCAGAGGCAGTAGATGAAGGCAGGCTGGAAAGAAAGATGGTAAAAAGAGAGTAAAAGGGTAGAGAAACAGGAAATGACATTGTGACCCACTGAGTCCACCTTGGCAGAACCCCCTGGCCACAGCCAACCTACTGAGCCGGCAGTTTCCATCACCTGCTGTTTTTGGTGCACTCACATAAATCCAGGTGCTCCTGAATAAAGCTCCCTTTCTCCAGCAGCCTCAGGAAGCCAGAGGGGAGGCCTGCAGCCTGTAGGGGTTGTGCTATTGCAAAAGTAAAGCTCTACCTCCCTATGAGAACATGTCAGCTCTAAGGACTGACACCCAGTTAAAAGGGGTGAGTACTGGGGATTTACATCATGACCCTGTTAGTTCAAAGCTTTCTTTTTAAAATTCTGCATCTAATCAAAAGAAGCTGAACCTTTCAATAAAAGTAACAGCATCTTTTTTATTACCGTTTCTTACCTGTCTGATATTAATATGAGCCCAAACCACTGGGAGGGCGAGTCTGGACTCTCCCCGGCTCCTTACTGCCCCCTGGCATGCTGACGGGGCACTGCAGCCGCTGAGCTGATAAACCCTAGAAATCATTCCTGACTCCAGCCAGAGCTCTTTACAGTACCTTCAGCGCTCCCTGGTGATGGATTAATGCACTGTTGTTGTCATTTTATTGCCATTTTATTGCTCTGGCGCAATTTACCAGGCTTTATGTCCGGCGGAGCAACGCGCAAGCGCAGGAAGTGAGCGTTCAGACAAAGGCCGCCGCTCATCCGGTCACTGCGCTTGCGCACTATTCATCATCATCACACACACACACACACACACACACACACACACACACACACACACACACACACACACACACACACACACACACACACACACATACACAATCTAAATCAAAAACACGATCCATTCCAACACGAATGGGGTACTGTAGAAGCGAGCAGATGAAAGCATCAGTAGTGAATCTTTCAGCCGGCTGATGGACTTCACAGTCACTGCTGCTGTTTTACACTCTCACCACCTGAGGGCAACATCACTCAGCAAGCCTGCAGCAGTAGCCCGCAGAAACAGCATTCCGTCCTCCAATAATATTGTGCATTTAAATATTTATATGCAACTGCTGTTTAAATATGTCCTTTGTTCAAGAAACTGAGGGTATCTGTACTCTCTTTGTAACTCTATGCGCATACTGTAATAGATTGAGAGGATCCCTTTGTCAACCCGCTGCCTGCCGATGACAGATTGGACCGATTGTGGGATGTTATCATTTTTAGATTGACATACATGACAATAAATATATGAATCATTCTAACAACCAGTTTTCACATCTAACAAAGGAAAGCACATTCCAAGTGTTACTGATAGGCCGTTTTAAAGTGCACACACATACACACACAAACCACACCGTTTGGTTTGAGGTAGCTGTTGAAACATGTGGAGAAGTTTTGCAACATCTTTTGCCAAAATATTATCTCCCTCATGGCGTGGGAAAAAAAAACAGCCACGTACTAACAGCACAGTCCTCCGATTAAAACAAAACAACAGTCGGCTTGTATTGTGCTCAGCACACCAGTCTTTATGGCGCTCTACTACATTTTATTTTTAATAACCATCTATCCACCTGTCCATCCATATTTTAAACACCTTTCTACAGGGTCGCGTAGAGGCTACCGCCTTTACCATCTGACAATATAACGAGAGGGCTTTTCTAAATCTATGATAATAACAATAAGTAAATTATTTGCTCTTCTTGTTGCAAAAATTGCAATTTAATTTACTTATATGATTGACTTATAAAGAAATATCTTGGTGAATTTAAAATGAATGCAATCTGACCAAACACAGAGATGCGGCAGGTCTAAATCTTTAGTACCAAACGGTCGTGACGGCGATCGGCCACCAGAGGGAGCACAGATGCTGTTAAATCCAAGGAGGTGCCCGACAATTAAAAACCATTAGTCTGCAACTTAAAACATTAAAAAGATACATCATTGCTCTTATCCCTTCTAGAGTGAATTACCAGTGTAGATGCATATCAGCTGCCATAAAATCATTTCAACATCAAACAACTCCAGCTTTTCTTCTTTCCCCTCCCTAGTCTGCAAGTTTATTTCAGGCCTTATGTTGCCTGTTTGGTGTAAGGGCATACATGGATGTATGCCTGTGTGTGTATGTCTTTCACATTTGCAGTGTAAAGCAAAATCTTTGCATGGACCTGTAACCTCAGAGTCTCTTACGCCCTGAGAGGTGCTGATCCATCACTCTTAATGGATGAGGATAAGTTTCAGCCAGTGAAAGAGAGAACAGACAAAGGAAAGACGATTTATGGCAGATGTAGAAGTGGAACTCCTGGCTGTGGGCCTTGATCTGAGCTGGGCTGTGGCTAGGCTAGGCTAGGCTACGCCCCAGGCCAGGGTCATTCACATGCACACCCCCACATCTCTCTCTCTCTCTCTTTCTCTCTCTCTCCCTCTCTCTCTCTCTCTCTCACACACACACACACACGTGGACACACACACACACACACACACACACACGTGGACACACACACACACACACACACACACACACACACACACACACACACACACACACACACACACACACACACACACACACACACACACACACACACACACACACACATTACTCCAGGCCTTCATCTTCAATTCCCACACCACATCCCTAAAATCCAGACCTTTCTCCTAAGCGTTTGAAGTTCCCCTGCCCCCTTCTTCTGGACCAACTTTTGCACGTCTATCTTTTTCAGTGAGTGGTTGGCTCTGGGTGGTGAAATATGGACCGGAGACCTGTTACATGTTAGCTTAGGAGATAGTCTAGGTGTAAATTATATGGGAGTTGCTGGCCAGCCTTTATTTATGAGAGGCCTGTCAGGTGTTTAGGTGTTGGAGTGAGATGTGTGGCTTAAAGTATTTACTTCACTGTAAATCAGGTCATACAGGCCATGTCTGTTTAGATGGTGTGTGTTTACATGTCTGTGCCTGTGTTCCAGGCCCAGTTTTTGCTGAGGACACTATGTTTGGCCAGGTTGTGATAATGTCAAGACAGGGGTGTTATTGCTTTGTTGTGAATTTGAGGCCATGTGCACAGTTTTGTAGGTCTGTCTTGTCTGGAGGCCATCACGGCTGATGCAGATGGGCTGAAACATAAGCTATAGTCATACTTATTGTGCTGTCTGACTAACAAAGATGCTCTTTATAGATTCCCTCAATACTTACACCTGGCATTGCTATTCTACGTTATGAGCAAACATGAAACCTACTTAAGAGTTCCTTTTCCCTTTGTGATATCCCTGTCTGTCTTTATCCCAGACATATCATGTAGAGGTGTATGGCTATGAATGTAGCCCATCTGAAGACATCAGGTATCACTCAGCAGGTAGTTAGACCTGTCACTGGATGATGGATACTGGCTCTCAGACAGAGGAACTGCTGCAAACAGGTTGCAGAGACTCTGTATTTGTTACCATTACCAACACACAAGGTGCTGCCTATAGTGTGAACTGTATCTCACCTTCTGTTTTCCCTATTGTGTGTTTTTTGGTGCAGCCTCGTCTTGCTGCAACAATAGCAGGGGACTTAGCTAGAGCATTTTACCCCCCTCCCAAATGGGAGAGCGTCGGCCCTTAAAGTGAGACCAAAGGCAAATGGGAGCAGGAGAGTGGAGGAGAGATGAGCCAAGTTAAGGTTGAAAGGGGTTAAGAACATGAGACAGAAAACTCTGAAGAGAGATCGAGTGGATGAAATGAAGGGGCGGAGAGGTGGAGAATGAGGGAGAGGAAGAGGGACAGGGGATGATGTGCTGGAGGCAGGTACATCTGCATTCTCTCCAAACACAGCATAGGTCTTTCTTGGGCGTCTCTATCCCAGCAGCACTCACTGGCAGATTTATGGCTTCTCTTTGTGCATGTGTGGCTATGCATGTGTGTATGTAGGAGCAGGAGGGATAAATTGAGAGCGAGAGACACAACGTTGAAGAGAAAGAGTGTATCTGAGTAGAGGCGAAGGGCAGCAAGCAAATCGCAGCCATGTTGCATTCCATTGATATCACAGCCCCCCCCCCCGCTTCCCACACACACACACACACACACACACACACACACATTTTCCATCTCCGCTATATTTCATCCTTCCTCTTTCTCCTCATCCTTCACTTCTTTCCTCCGCTCTCCCTCTCTGTCTCATCACCCTGCTCTTCACTTGGCCCTTCCTTTGCTCTGCTGGGTCTCTGGTTGTAAAGCCCTCTCAGGGGGAAGGGTGTAAATCTGTCTCCCCCCATCTCAGGAGATTTCCTGGAGCTCAGCAGACTCAACAAAGCCACATTGGTGTGGAGGACCAAATATTTCACATGCACATCGCATGCATGCGTGTGCGCTCACACACACACACAGACACACACACACGCACACACACACAAAGAGAGAGACACAGAGAGAGAGATGTAAAGATTTTTAAAAAGCGTATTATAATAACACAGAAAAAAAGTCACCATGTGTGCTGACATTCATTCACACACGCTTGGCCTTGTTTGGAGACTTCGGTGAAAACAACTGGTACACCTCTTGCTTGTCTAGCCAAGTGCCTGGGAAACTAGTGTTTATGTTTGTGTGTGTGTGTGTGTGTGTGTGTGTGTGTGTGTGTGTGTGTGTGTGTGTGTGTGTGTGTGTGTGTGTGTGTGTGTGTGTGTGTGTGTGTGTGTGTGTGTGTGTGTGTGTGTGTGTCCAAAGGACACCCAGCCCCCTAACCTTTTGTGCAGATCGGCTGTCCAGACGAGCTTGTTGTCTCTCTTTATTTTCTCTCTCCCCCCTTCTTTTTTCTCTACCTCCCTCTCTGCTTTATTGCACTTGATTCTAAGCGCGTCCATTCCTGAGATGGCTCAGATAGCAGCTGAAGCTAAATTGCCTGTCATAAAGCATCTGCAATAGCAATGGAGCTCACAGGGTGGGACTGCTGCAAGGGGGTACAAGGCGGTTAGGGCTCACTATGAAAATACAAGGTCCTCTTTTACTTCTTTAAATGTGGAATATGAACTCTGTTTCAACATCCACAAATCATAGGGCCCTTCCTTAAACATTAAACGATTCTGTTGCATGATCGATTTCCTGAGTGCCTTCTAAATCAGTTTTATGCATATAATTTTCAGGAACATTTGGCTATTTGAGTGTGTGAGTTTTGGAGGAAAGTGACTGAAAATCAAAAGTAAAATGATCTAATGGTATTTCGGGACGCTGAAATGCTTCTGCATGATACTACTAATTACTCACACAAGACAGGCTAGTTAGAGTGAGAAGCTGTGATTTATGGGGGAGTCATATATTTGGCAGTGCTATGTACCTGTCAAATGGTTGACAGATAGATGACTGCTGGGCTGTAATTGGCCTTCCTGTTTGTATCTTTCTTGATGCAACAACAAAAGCACTTCCCAACCATAACTGTAGAGGGTGTACATGTGAAAGTTTTGCCTTGTGTCAGTCTGACAGGAAGAAGAAACAAAGGAGAAAGGAAGGACGAGGAAGTCATGGGTTATTGTAGTGCAAAGCAGCTGAGGTGAACCTGTGGGAAAAAAGCCAGAAAGCATGTCAGATCAGTTTTGTACCTGCAGGGCTTTGTATTGACTAATCTCTGAAATAGGACCTCTGTGTGTGGCATTTGTAATGAATGATGCCTCATAATCCAGCCCCCCAAAAAAACCTGGGGCATCCAAATGAATCACCATAAAGATTTTGTGCAACCAGTGTAATACTTTGCCAGAAAGATAGAGAGATAAAGATTCAGACTTGCAGCGTGTTCACGTGGGAAAACCCCCCTGTTTAATATCTCCGTCTACATCAGTATCAAAGCTTTAATATTATTGCCCTGAAACTGACTGTGAATTCCAAAGGACCACAGAAGCAAGACAGGGCCAGCAGCCTACTTGGCAGGAGCTCCGGTGTGATCATCATCTATGGGAGGAGTGACGCCCCCTATTCCTGCCTCCTCCTGCCTCCCAGCTAGCCTTGCCCTGTGACAGATGAACCCAATGACAGCAGGACGCAACAACCTGCAATTGAACATTCCCTTGTGATCTGTCAATGTCCATGGTGGCGTTTCACTGTCAGGAAAACACACAGTCACACGTACCTTCACACACACCCTCGCATTAAGTCACTCCCCAAGCATTGGAAGAATCGCAGCCTGAAACACCTTCACATGATTATGAAATACTCCGAATACCTCTGTCATGTGTCTTTTGAGGTTTGTGAGTTGGTGTGTCATTCTCTTTTTTTTTAACCTTTTACATTTCTCTTTCTGTAAGGTACTCAATAATTTCAAGCTGTTGTTCTGCTGAGAACAGGCTGTGTATGCATGACACAAATTCAGCTGGTCCATTCCATGCAAATTTCATTTTAGCTGGGGCTGCAGTTTCTATTTTTAGCCACACGGTGGCACCTTGCTCACAAAGAGGACATATCTTTCAGTCTGACAGGCATTTTATTTTCCGCCTTGGTGGCAGTGCTGTGGCGTATCAAAATGAAAAAGGAAAAATCAAAATAGGACATAAATGTGTTTGCCGCATACGGAGCTTAATGAAGTCCGCCTTGCCAGTACATTAGGAACAAAGACAGCAGAGAGAAAGGCTTTGAAGGACAACTCACAAACAGTTCCAAAATAAAAAGGGAGATAAAGTATGAATGGTGAGTCTCCTCAATGAAAAGCAGTTCACAAGTTGTCATGGAGAAGATTTATTCTCCAAGCAACTGGCTTTTTATGTTCAAGCTCCTCCACTCTGGCGAAGAGCAGTGCGTTGTAATATGGCATGTAAAGAATGAGATTCAATAGAAGCAATCCCCCATTTGTCATATTTAAGGGGATAGAATAATGACCACTGGCTGGCTCATGCTTGAATCGCTCAAGCGGCTTATTTTTGTGTGGAAAGTGGAGGATGAAGATAAATGGACTACATACATGACTTTGTACAGTCCGAGCTATCATATCATGTCATATAACTTAAACCAATAGCTGGTAGCTAATCATTATCCTAATCCAGGAACCACGGCTACTCCATTGCTATGTTTCAGGGGAAAATAATCCAGCTGTCCTTACTTGCATGTTGCAAAGTGATGATCGCTTGAGATCTCCGACATAAAAGCGTTTGCGCAAAATTAATTGATTCAATCAATCAGTTGGTCAATTTCATAGCCTTCGAGCTTTGTCCAAGATCATGTGCATTCTCTCCCCTTCTCCTTCAGGATGGGCCCGGTGAACACTTGATTTATGGCCTCTGTGTGTGTTGCATACATATACAAATACTTTACACACTCGCTGGCAAGCATTCAAGAGCTTAACAGACACACATGCACATAGACACGCATGTTAGCATATACTGTACACATTCCAAGTGGATGACAAACAAGAGGAGGATCTTGTGAGGAAGCATGGATGAGCACAGAGGGAACTCTTCGCTGTGCGTAACGCGCTGGAGACACACGCAGCTAAACATATCGTATAAAAAACGTGACGCACAACTTCTGCGTGAGGCGCATATTTTACATACGTACAAACATATGCGACCTCCGCGTCTCTGGCTGGGCAATCATGCATGTTATTTGCATGCATTAATTGTGCAAATTAATACGTTTGTATGGTTTAAAAGCGGATTCTCGTGCACGCAGGCGTGCGTGAACGCGCGCGTATGCGCACAGCCCGTACGCATTCACTGGGAGCCAAGTGCAGAGGCTTGTTGTTAGCGTGTTGTTCCTGTGCTGTGGCTTGTGGGCCTGTCTGCAGGGCTGATCGATGATCTTTTACTGCTTCCCCAGGATTATCGGTCGAGTTCACCGGGAGGGGAAGGCAATTCATCAGAGCACAGCGGAGAGAAGTAGAGAGAGGAGGAGAAGGGACAGAGAGAAAGGGAGAGAGGGTTGGGCGGGCGGCTGGGGGGGGGGGGGTCAGTATGAAAATGGAAGGAAAGATAGGAGAGGGCAGGTGGGAGGAAAACAGAGTGAGATGAGAGAGGGGACGAGATTGAAAGACTAAGGAGAGCAAGATGGAGACACAAGGAGATGTGCACATGTGCGCATGATACCGCATCACCTGTAAATGTATGGAAAAGATAGAGGAGCGGACATAGATGAATATCTGTAGATAAAGCAGTGGAGTGTTGGGGCAACCCCAGATTGAACCTTCCCCTTACTGTAGCCTCTATTCAACTTTTTTTTTTAAAAATGACAGCACATTATCACGAAAGAAAGAAGAAATGGTCGAAATAGATGGGATCTTTTTTTTTTTTAATTTTATTTCAGGGGGATGTTGCCTTTACATTTACATATTATTGTGTGTTAAGCAACAGGATGATATTCACGATTTAAATCAAGATAACGTAATTTCACATCACTGTTTGCTGTTAGTGCAAAAACCCTTATTTGTCTGTAATCAATATCAATTACACTTCGAATTCAATCATCAGCATATAGACTTTGAGCATGATTACATGAGACAAATGTCACACATTTTTTGCAATGACTCCGACTTTGGTTAATTAACAAGGTCTGCAGCATGGACTAATTTAGCCAAACTGGAGCGCCCTACGGATAATAAATGCGCGCAGAGCCAAGTGCAGCTCAGCTGCCAGCGGTTTCAATTGTGTGCCCACGTTGTAACACATTTTAAAGGGCCCATAACACACGTGTTCCAGCTCATTCAGTTCACTGAATGGAAAGCGAAGGTGGGCGATTCGGCAGCACCAGCAACCTGCAGCGCGACACGGATGAGGAGGGACAAAGATAGAATGATGAAGTCTGACATTCACTTTCTAGGGAGAAATGTCCACAGCATTTGGAGACAACACATCTCATCAGGCAAGCAGTCCGATTGTCCAAAGACCCCCCTTTTTAAAAAAAAAAATTATCTGTTAAATTATTTTTTTATTTGAGCCACTTGAACACGGCACGTTGTCTTCAATACATTTGGATCGAGCTGCAAATAAAACTGACAGTAAGTCATTGATTTACTGACCTAGAAGTCAGAGAGTGAAATTCCTTCAGCAATACAAAACACATCTTACAAATAACAAACAGCACAGTTATATAAACAGTTTCATGAAATAGTTGAATTTAATAAGCAATAATGAATTGGGGGGGAAAGAATGAAATTATATGAATAGGCCTTATTCTCAAATGGGACCGACCCACAAATAAAATTAAATAAATTTAAATAAAAAAATCAAATGTGTTTTTTGTGCAATGTGTTTAATCGTTGATCGTATTTCCAACTAACAATAGGGATGGAAAAATCGATCGATATTGATCACACCACAAAATGTGTTTGTTTTTTTTCTTCAACCTCGAAATAAGCTCTTGTTTTGAAAGAATATAATTTTGTTTCTGCAAATATGTGGCTCTGAATCGTCCCTTTCTCTTCCCTGTGTTGTATATGCCTGAACACACGGCTTGCATCCCAATGTTTCTCCTCATCGCGTCTCTATCTCACTCTTCACGGACTTCTTCTCTCTTTCTCCCTCTCCTTCCACCTCTCTGAATTGATGGATGGACAGATCATGTATATCCAATCTAGCACTGCTCCTGATGCGGTTAGGGGCTGTGACAAGTCTACGGGCGGGGGAACCGAGCGGAGCGGAGCGGAGGAACGGGGTGACGAAGAGGACACGACATCTGGAGAACACCCAGAGAAAAAAAATAAAGAATGCCGAGCAGAGAGGGACTGAGTGAAATGTCTGCATAGCGCCCTGAGCGTCTCCCTCTCTCTCTCATTATGTGTGTGTGCGTGCGTGCGTGCGTGTGTGTGTGTGTGTGTGTGTGTGTGTGTGTGTGCGTGTGTGTGTGGTTTTGTGAGTAAAAAGCAAACACCTGTCATGCCCTCACGGCTACTGTGTGGATCTGTGGTTGACAGTCCTTCTACTGACTCCTGGACTCCACAACAATCAGTGATAATGACAAAGATGGCCGGAAATTATATATTTACGTCTGATGGCGCCGACACATTGTGTGCATCAGATGGAAAGGCAGGTTGTTCGAGGCTTTCTTCTCTAGCTACTGCATGGACCACAGACTGTTACTGATAGAGATTGATCGTATGGTTGGTTGCTGACATTCACTCATACGTGTAAGTTTCAGACTGCAGTTACCAAAATAGACCACTAGGGGGTAATGTTACCCTCATAGTATTTAAAGTGCTCGCCCATGAAAATATAGCTGGTGGGTGAAGCCCTGGTTCGTTTTGGTATAAGGGTTATACGGTGGTGGTGTGTGTCTAGGAGGTGGGTGACCTTTTGATTTCTTGATTACTCTGATTTAATTTGGACGCACTCTATCTCTTTGGAAATTGAGACAGAATGAATGAAATTTGAAAATTATTCTGTCTCATAGACTTTAGGTCCAATTGACTAACTTAAAGCCAAGTTTTACTGTTGACTGAAAGTGTTGAATAACGCAAAACACACACAAACCTCAAAATGAGGAAGTTGTGTTCTGAGAGAAATTAAGACTGTCTGACCTCAGAGGCAGAGAAGTCAGGGGTCAAGTCACTTAACATGTCCTCAACCATATCAGCCTCTTTGTCTGCATACCAAGACCATCTCCCACATGTTTTAGGACTCGCAGCCAATCGGTTTTAGTTTTAATCAAAGTTTCCAGCGTCAAAACCTAAAAAAAGCAGGCTGTGTTCTCCTTCTGAATAAGTGTGGACCCATCAGCTGTACGCAATCGAGTGAATTCTCAAGTGAATTCTTCATTGAAACACTTACTGAAGTTGATAGTTTTAATAAAAATCAGTCTGCCTTCAGATTTGGTCGTAACAGAAGCTGTGCTGATGATACATTTTATTATCAATGTCTTTGACAAAACAGCATTGTGATTTTGCAGGTGCAGATTTGTCCATTGCATTTACTCCCATTGGCCATGAGCTACTGCTGGATGCTCACTGAAGTTGGTAGGGGTGATAAGGCTGTAGCATTTTGGGAGCTACCTAGCAGTCAGAACCCAGGTCACAAGTCATGATCTTTAAAGGAGTCCCTCAATGTCAAGGCTCTGTTTTATAGTCTATATACATAAAATTGTGAATGAAATGCCATCAGCTCAGGTGTATATTTATGTTGTTGCAGTAGTCTCAGGAGTTTCTTCCTCTTAACATCAGACTTGAACCAGATACAGGCTTCATTATACGGTCTGCACCTGTTTTGAGAAAACCAGATTCATGATCCTTCCCTAGGTTAATTTCCAAATTTTTGTGATATTGACATTTGTACATTAATACGGGACTCAGTAAAAAGAAGTGCATCCTAAAACTGTTTTGGTAGATGACAGGCTCTCTGTTAAAGTAGATTGGGAAGCTAGGTGAAGGAGGGCTTCTATTATAAAAACAAGGCCTGCTGTAACGTAACCTTTAGGAAAACACTTCTTATGACCACGTCTGGGAACAATATTTATTTGTATGTTGCCTGCTTGGCGCTATGTTGCTTAGAATCTGTTTATCATTAGGAGCCAGCATCATCGGCACACTTAAATTTATGAGGCCATGTCGGACGAAACCCACTCTGAAATCTGTAGCCTGTCAGTCACAAATTGCAGCCGTGATGTTTGGATGACTGGGTATCCAAGATTTACTCAGAACTTGGGAGAATGGCTTTTTTCCTATTTTGCCCCTTATGGAAAATTCTTCAGAACTTTTTCCAGGTTTGTGTCTCTGGAGTAACTCAAAGCTTTACTAACAAACTGTGAGTGAAATGTGCAAATGTTATTTCTGAATTGGATTAGTCTTATCTGTTGGTTGTCATATGTTGGTTGTCATATGCGTTATTTTATTTAACTGTTCCTGTTTTGTTTTATATTTTATATGTGTACTACTATTTATTTATTGACAATGAGCTATGCTGGCTCGGTCTACCTTAAACAGAAGTTCAATTTCGAGGGATTTCCACATTACTTAAAGATTTAATGTGTGTATGAAATAAATAAACACACATAAATCTTTTCTCACGTGCCTTTAGTCTCCTGTCGTGGGCTGCACATGGTCAAGGAGAGAAACACTTTCTCTTCTGACACACACACACACACACACACACACACACACACACACACACACACACACGCACACACACACACACACACACACACATAGTCAGTAAACAAAAAGTGGCTCCAGCTGCCTGTTACCTTTTCATGTGCCCTGCCCCTTACACACACTCCCTCATCTCAACACACACCCACAATTAACAAATACACATAATAGATAAATTCTTAAATATAGAACAAAATATTCAACACAATCTGCATTCCCCCTCCATTTTAAAGACACTGGGCAAAACAGCAGCCATTTTCTGAAATGCGGAATGGCCACCCACACCCCCACCACTTGATAGTAATCAAATTTGGTCTCATCTTTTCATTTTCTCATCTCTCCTCCCCATCTGTGTGGTGTAACTCCTCTCTTTCTCATTCTCTCCCTCATCATCCCTCACTGTCACTCGGCAGCTCTGAGCCATTGACCTCCGACCCCCAGGCAGGTTCACCAGCGGGTCAGGAGCCGGGCGGGGGAAGACAGCCAGAGAGGAGGGGTGGAAGGTCTGTTATTGGGGGGTGCCAGTTTCCTCCTTTGGCCATGGATACAGCCTTCAGTGCTGCTGCCATAGCAACTGGACAAGACGGCAGAGAGCAGACTGCAGAGAGCTGCTGGGATGGAGCGCTCTCCTCTGTGATTTGGCTGTAACCTCCATGGGCACTCACACATGTTCATGTATGCGCGCGCACACACACACACACACACACACACACACACACACACACACACACACACACACACACACACACACACACACACACACACACACACAGTCACACTCGCATGCACCCATAAATGACAAACTGGCACACACACATGCACACAACCCCATACGTGCTTGTAAAATCTAATCAAATTTCTTATTTGTACTGCCAGGCTGTGCTGGAAAATACTTTTTCTAGTTACAAGATTGATGGGTATTCCATGTTGGCTGCAATTAATTGCTGCATAATTAGACTTAGAAGTTATTTATTGAAGCAATTTGGAGAATACAAGAGCCTGGGGATATATAAAAAACATTTGATCACGAACCGTATAAACTTTAAGATGTCCTCTTCCAAGGATTATTTGGACAGAAATTAGGAATACAATCCCCCCCCCGAAAATGTTTCCCATGTTAATAAAATTATAAATGATAATAAATTTGGAGTACAGTGAATTATGTGCTCGAAATCTCCTGATGTCAAATAAAGGTCAAAGTGAGCATGCAGATAGGGGAGAGATATTGCTCTGTGCACATTTTGGTTTGTGCAGGTGTGTGAAGCTTTGAACCGGCATGCTTAGCTTGGAGTGCCTCAGGGTTTGTGGGACTCAGTCAAGGTGGCGTCCCACTACAAACAGAGGCGGTGGAACTCTGTTGCTGCTTGCTATTAATTATCTCTTATATGTGTCTGCTATCCTTTTTAAACACACCCTTCATATTTCTCTTTTATGTTTTTGTTTCTCACCTGCTAATCTTTGTACGATTTCCCCCTGTCGTTTCATGTATTTTGATCTGTTTAATTTCTCTTTTCTATTCTTTTAAACATTGTTTGTACCCCGACTTTTCCTCTCAGCACTTTATTTGATTTCTTCCTCCTTTTCTCGTGTCTTGTCTTCCTTGTCTGTCACTGCTCAAACAAATATGATAAATGAGGCTATCGGTGTCTCAAGAATGAGCTGTGATCTGAAAGTCTTTGATGTTTGACAGCTTTAATGATGTATCTTGATGAATGGGTGTACAGAAATTTTCACTTCATATGAAACACTGTTTTGCTGTTGAACACATTCTTTTTTTGTTGCTGTGAATAGCACTGCTATTGTGTGTGTGTGTGTGTGTGTGTGTGTGTGTGTGTGTGTGTGTGTGTGTGTGTGTGTGTGTGTGTGTGTGTGTGTGTGTGTGTGTGTGTGTGTGCGTGTGTGCTTGTGTTTTCCTGGTGATGATGTCAGAAGTTGTGAACTAACTAGTGTGCTTATGTCAAGTGTTTCAAGAGGCTCTTATCAGGTCTCTTTGTAATAACATAATGAATACTCTAATGACTCACACACACACACACACACACACACACACACACACACACACACACACACACACACACACACACACACACACACACACACACACACACACACACACACACACACACACACACACACACACACATGCTAGCATATAACCTACCTGTAGACATACACATTGCTCAGCCACTCACCCAAATCTGTGTCCCCTCTCCAAAAAAAAAAATAATTACTCATAGTTCCATAATTCCTCATGGATCAGGAGACATCATAAAAAGAGGAAACATTTACATAATAAGAATTACTGTTTTCTCATTAAACAAAATACAAAAAGAAATACTGTAATGTCTGGTTTAATATTCCTATAGGGATGATCCTGCAGCATTGATTGATTTTGGTATGTGGTTCAGCCGTGGTCTGGTTGTGTTCAGTCCAGTGACTTAATTCTACTCGATGTGAGTCAAGAAACTCAGTCCTACTCTGTGTTGTGTGCTGTTCCCTGACTTCACCAATAGGTGGAGCTATGTACATGAAACAGATGATGAGGTTGCCATGGTCAAATGCCCTCAAGCAGCATGAAGAGCTAATCAAATTTCCAGTGTGTCTGTGTCAATTACAGGAGGTCAACTTCATAAGGGGAATAGGTCCAAATCATATTTGCACCTGTATTCTCCCAGCAGCTCCTGAACCAGAAGCAGAGTGGAGGCCAGAGAAGCCTTTTAGTATGGCAGCCACATATTCAGGCTGATAATGATATGGAAATGATGGTTTTCATAAGCACACTTTCTTATGAGATATTAGATCCTCTTTAAATTCCATAGATAAAGGCTCAGTCTGGCTGCCTTGAGGGATGAGCTTTGCTATTTGTAGATCTTGGTGAGATGAATAGTGGAGTGAGGCTGATACTCTTATGGTGCCAAGCCACTATCTTATCCCTTGCTTTTATCAGACTGATAAAGTAAATGACTTTGCTATAGGTGTGCAACTCTTCAAATTCATTATGAGCCCTTTCAGCCTTCTGACTATCGACATGGCTGGGAGTGTGTAATGAATGCAGGGCCGTCCGCTGAAATGTGCATGTGGTCCATGATCATGACACACCTCAATAGCAGATTGATTGGAGATCAAGGTGTTTGGTAGAGTGAAGTGGAATCAAGTCTGGTGGAAGATCATTGACTCTCCTCAAACTGAATGAAAAGACATATTTAAAAGGCTTGTTTGGGTTATTGTAATGCTCAGAGAAGCTTGGATCGTATTCTAGTCATTTACATGTTTTTAATCAAGGAACTTGGAGGGAAATGTGCATAAATGAGCAACAGGACATATTGGTGCTGCGTCTCACGAGAAATAGCATCACTTGCTGTTTAAAGTTAGAGGAAGAAAAGATTGGTTGCACGATGTCTCAATCTGCACTGGCTGTTAGCCTTCCCAAAGAGGATGCTTTGCTAATGTCAAGTAGGTAGGTGACTGTGGTCAATGTTTGGCACAGAGATACATGCAGAAACCACCGATGCCTCCCCTTCCCCAAGAGCACAGTCTCACTTCAGTGTTCAAAGGTAGTTAGATCAGCAAAACAAATGAGTCAATGAAGGAGGTTTGGAATTGTCCCAGGAGAAGCATCCGTCTTTGTGTTGAGTGGCAGCTCTGTCAGTGAGCGCCAGGGCAGTAATGCACGGGTATTTGGAGGTATAGGCTGTGTGTATAAGTCTGTGAGTGTGTGTGTATGAATATAATACAGCATCTAGACATTCAACTCTCTTGGAGGATGTTGATAAGTGTAGCTGAATGGGATTTGCCTGCCATGCAAGTGGTGGAGAGGGTCTCTCTGTCTCTGATTCCACACCGGTCATAACGGTCCATAATCTCTCCTGAATCTCTCCTGGAAGTACTGCAGAATTTACAGTAACAATGAGAACTAATAGAGGTAATATCCATTAATAAAAATATAATATCCATTTGAAATCAGAAATTTTGCTGAACTGTGTGATGAATGCAGCACCCCCTAATTTTCTGAATCATAAATGATGATTTAAGTCTCTTAGATCCACATTAAGCTCCACTTTCCACTCAAAATTCCTGTCCACAAGGAAGCCCTTTTGAAATACTGTCTGCATGGATCCAGCTCAGAGTTTTGGTATTTTGCTGGTGTTGTGTTGCACAACCTGTAAGTAGTAAGAGCAGAATAAGTCAATATTATGACTGCTACAATCACTTACAGTAAAGAAGGAATAACAATAAAACAGATGTGATGCTTTTAAAGTCGTATCAGACATTTGTCTTTCACCTGACAGTGTAGGTCACACGGTCACATTGTAGCATCCCCAGAGAGGGAGTCAGTGCCCTGCTCAAGGCCGATGCTTCTTATTGATGCACAGCTTATGTCCATGCACTGCTGTTTGCTCTGCTGCAGGAAATTTACTTAAATTTTGTCCTCAAAGGCTGCAAAGAATGAATGACTAACCATTTGAAATTAAAAATTATTCTCACCTTATCAGCTGGTCGATAAAATATTGTAAAATAGATTCACATATTGATTATAAATTATTATACTAGTCTTCACAATGGGTGTTCGAGAGAAACCGACTTTCCAAAACTCAGATACTTTTAATTTGCATGTGATGAAGTATCAAACAGAATAGCTAAACAAATTTTAAAAAACACATGATAAAGTATTAAATTTATCTGTTATCTGTATTTGTTGATATGAAACAAATGATTTATTAATTCACCATTCAAGATTCTTAGACTTATCTGTACTTTATTGTTCACTTTATACAACTTTATATGTTTACTCTAGTAGAAGTGCTGCAGAGTCAGAATCTGATTTAAAAAAAAACCGAATAACTATAATCATGTTAGAAATATTACTGCTACTACAACAACTCTTATTACTACTCACACTAACACTACTACGACAACATCTACTACTAGTAGTAATAATTATTGTAATAATAATTATTGTGTCATGCTACTTTGGCATCTTCCATTTATTCTTTGATTTTTGATTTGAGGCATTTTTAGGCTTCCAAAGGTTAATATTTGAGGTTCTGCTGAAGACAGCTTTTAACTATCTTTTTGTCTTTGCAAACATAAACCAACAAATCTTGC
Source organism: Antennarius striatus (assembly GCF_040054535.1). Lineage (NCBI taxonomy): Eukaryota > Metazoa > Chordata > Actinopteri > Lophiiformes > Antennariidae > Antennarius > Antennarius striatus. The sequence continues at coordinate 21,153,085 of NC_090777.1, read as the reverse complement.
ATCCTGCACTACAGAAAATTAAGGATCTCATCTCCCAGTGAAAGACAAGTGACATGAAGAGATGTTTTGCAAGAAGTTGGCGGGGGAAAAAAAAATCCAATTGTGGATTAGAAAAATGAAGCCTCTCATGATAGTTATTGCTGTGGCACTCAGATGGCTTTCGTCTCATGCCGGCAGCAGAATGTGCCCTGCAGAGCAGAAGTCCCATCCAGCCTCTTGCATTAGTGTTGCTCCTCCTTAGGGAGGAGGAGGAGACATACATGGCCATCTCCACAGCTGTCTGCAGGCCGCAGCCACATGGTCGTGGTGCAGATGCTGATTTTTCCCAATGAGCGAGTGAGTAGGAGACATTAGCGTACAGGCAGACACATAAATGGCACCAAGATGAGACCAATTAGACTGAGAGGAAGGTCATTAGGCCCTCTGAATGGCCACTGGTCAAAGTGTGATGCATGTAAGTTGTATCGTGTTCGCTCTCAGGGTGAGTGCCTGTCTTACTGTGTCTGTCTCCTTGTCTTTTTGTCCATGCGTAGAAATTAATGTGAATGTAGCCACATGAGTATATTCTCATTTTGACTACCACTGAGGAACAGTCATGCAGCATTTCCTGAGGCAAATGTAAGCTCCACAGGGTCAAACCTGCTACAATACCTTGCTGTGTTTGAATCCCCGGGGCTAACACATAGGGTGGTGAGTAATCGTGCTGTGTCTGTGCATGCGTTGCCATTGATTTTGTCTTGGCTCCTAGCTCCCCCAATTACCTCCTACTCTAGTCTGCGTCTGTTGTCAGGGGGAGACTGGGGCCTCAGTGAGCTGTTTGTTTACCCTGCTAATTGCTCCTGTTGTTTCCTTTCATTAGCCCAGGCTGAGCTATTGGGCTGCCTCGCTCAACTAAGTGCTCCTGGATGTCTGGAACCCTAACGTATGGTAAATATTGGCGATGTATGCAACACCTCCTAAAAAATGGTCACAGACTTGAAACGATGGGCTCTGTTGGTGCAGTTGAGTGTTTTATACAGAGCCCCACGGCAAACAGCGATCTTGTGTCTGAGTTACATTATGGTCTGTCTGGAGAAATACACTGAGTTGCCTTAATTGATACGAAGAGAAAGGGAAATCCTGTTCAATCGTTTCACTGGCTGACCCTCACACTAATTTAAGAGAGTCTATTTGAAGTTCCACTGTAGTAAACTCTACGTGTGTGTGAGTGCGCATGTGTGTGTGTGTGTTGAATTTACATCCACTTCTGTGTGTATTTGGAAATGTGCATGTATGTTTGATTGTATAATGGTGTGCTTTCATGTTTGCTTGGCCTCTGTGAATAATGAGGGTTGCATGCCAGAGTGAGTTCCTGTGTAGGCAGAGCCCCAAACCTGTATTGCTGCCCCCCACCCCCCAACCCCCCCCCCCCCCCCCGACAAAAGACAACGAAAAAGAAAGTAAGCAAAAAAAAACAACAACATGCACACACTTCCATGCAGAAGACCATGGCTTCTCAGCACACACACACACACACACACACACACACACACACACACACACACACACACACACACACACACACACACACACACACACACACACACACACACACACACACACACACACACACACAGACACACACACAGCCATGGCTCCTTAATGACTGCCATCCCTCTCAGTGCCACATTATTAATTAGCTCAATGATCCTTGCCGATGGGACCTGCACTGCAGATTAGAGCCCTCAGCACCCACACCTCTGGCTGCTGCTGCCTGGCCAAGGTAGGTGAAGCAGGGCTGTGAGGGGGGTTGGGAGGTATGTACACATATGTGTTTGTGGTAGAAGGTACAGCGTATTATAGACAATATGTAATGCCATTTTTTCCTTGTTTTTCTATCTGCATGTTTGTTGCCTTTTCTGCCTCTCTGTAATGTTTTGTCGGTCTCTGTGCGCGATCAGAAGGGGTCAGGAAAGGAAACTAGATTGCACAAACGCCTGCAGATAAATCATACAGCCATGGAGGAGGAAGAATGGCACCTGGAGCAGCTCAGTGTGCTGCGTGTTTGGCTCCCCAGTGCACCACAGATCCCTACATCACCATGCTTTGCAGCGCTACAAGATTCAAGGACTGGTGCAGGATCCCAGTGCCACTGATTCTGGATACATTTAGAGTTTCAAAACACAGTGCAATCTATCTAAAATCTGTAGACTCCATCTAACTTCTCAATCTTCTTGCCACTTGTAATTGCTGAGGTGTTTTTCCTCTGCGCACTCCCAAAAATCCAACTGTTCATCAAGGGCTTAGTCACTGTGGCATGCAAATCTGCATTAATATTTTTGTCAGGAGAGAAAAAAGGGAAGAGGTAAGGGAGGAGGGGAAAAAAAAAGGGAAACAGCCTCTCCAGATGCCTCACAATTGCACGGAGCAAATGAACATAAATGTCACTGTCAAGCTCAAATGAAGAAAAAATGTGTCACAGCAGCGAACGGTGCTGGAGTTGGAGGACAGTAGGACATGTTTTGCATATGAAGAGGTGAATGCCCACAGAGAAAGAGAGAAAGGCTGCACCTGAGTGGATATAACCCACCCCTAAAAAACATTTCCCTTCAATGCAACTGTGAGAAAAGTGCAAATTTGTATGATGTGAATGACAGAAATCTCAGAGTGTAAAACCCACACACTTTAATGCAGTAAATCTTTTTGACATTGCAGATCTGCAATAATCCAACTCAGTTTAATGGGCCAGAGTCAATGTTCACATATTTTGATCACCAGTGGAGCAACATCATACTTCCTCTGCTCTGCATGTCCCCTGTGGTGCTGCTCTAACTCTGCCAATAGCTTCGGAGACTGTAACAAATGTGAACGGTACCAGATACTAAGTAGCAAAGTCAATGAGGAGTTTGGGCATCTGTGAGGATAGATATGCAGGGCATGCAGTCTCTCCAAGGTGACAGTGAGGTGTGTTGTGATTATTGACTGTGTGACCTCACTCTGACCCCAGCTGTGTGCAAGTAAAGGGCAAGGAGTTAGTGTGTGCCGCACCGCCTGTCATGCCCGTCAATACGCTGATGAATGGAGCTGGCGGTTATTAAAGCAGAATTAGAGCGGGGAGGGGGGAGCGGGATAAATGATGGCGCAAATGGTTGTGCAGTGGAGACTGTGGAGCCGGATGGCACAGCATCACTGTCATCAGTCTTTATTACCCTCCAGGGAACAGAGGGGGAGAGACAGGGAGCGGTCAGCGCCACGCACCCCTCCACCCTCAGCCTCCACCAACACCCAGGTTGCACCTCCACATCCCTCTGGTTTCTAGACATCCAACTAATCCTGACACATTATAGCTGCATACATACTTGTATGTTGACTCTGGACATGCACAGAGTGTAGTTCATCTTCATTCCTATCAACATGAGCACATTTTACATAAGCACACTCCATACCAACAGATGGAGACACATACATGTGTGCAGACACGTACGTGCACAAATACCAGCTCTATTTCATTTTACCCGTGATAGGCTCCCTCTCCATGCCTCTTTGGTTTGCCCATTCCCCTCTCTCCTGTTTTCCTTCGTCCATTTTCTCTCTCACCAAGGGAGTGAAGGACCCCCACCATAATCAATCATGGTGAAGTCACAGAGAACAGCAGCGTACTCGGGGCACTGTGGAGATAAGCTGGTAAGAGAGGGAGAGGAGAGGAGAGGAGAGGAGAGGAGAGGAGAGGAGAGGAGAGGAGAGGAGAGGAGAGGAGAGGAGAGGAGAGGAGAGGAGAGGAGAGGAGAGGAGAGGAGAGGAGAGGAGAGGAGAGGAGAGGAGAGGAGAGGAGAGGAGAGGAGAGGAGAGGAGAGGAGAGGAGAGGAGGAGAAAAAGGGGGTTGAATTTTGAGGGAAGGGAGGGTGTGCTGGGTTCATAGCACAGTCAAAGTGTGGGCATGCTCTCTGCCAGAAAGGGCTGGGAGCGGACTGGTGATCCAGTACCATTGGTGAGGCCCCTGAGAGGCCCGGCCCCTCACCAGAGAGCTGTGTCTGCATACAGATGTGAGCATGCTATTGATATTCTCCCCCTGTGCTCCTGCTGCTGCTCCTGCTCAGTTACGCTTCTTTTTTCCTAATTAGAGGTTTATTTATTGATACCCCAGTTAATGTCTTTCCTAATTTTGCAATAGTTCTGTCTCCATTACCCATGAGATTCATTTGCTGCAGTGTTCAGTGCAGTGTCTCCACTAGTTTGGGGGTAACTCCCAGCTCTCACCTTCTTTTTGAATCTGGACTGTGTCCTACTACATGCTTGGGACCTCCTTTAATTTCACGTAACACATGCAAGGGATGGAGTTGTTAGGCTTGTGAGAGAATCTTTGATGTCCAAAGTTATGGTCAATGTGTAAGTTTTGCATCTGTATTTCTGAACACAGAAACTATAATAGGAATATTAATTCCATGTGTAGTTTTAATTGCCTGTTTTGGTCTCTATATCTTTGTCACGACCTATGGTAATCTGCAGCTCACAAATATGTTGCACAATCTACATACAAGAAATGTATTGAGCAATACCAAGTCTTCAAATGATGCACAAAAACATCCATTATTTCTATAAAAGGATCTTTTCAGAATCTTTCAGTGCTATTCATCAACGCAAATTCTGATAAATGAGGTCCAGCACCAGCGGTAGATGAGGGTGATGCATCTACAGGCACACTAGATATAATGTGTTTAAGTGCAGTCAACATTTTATCATATAAGTTTATTGTATTAGCATGAGTCAGAAAACCTCATCTGTAATAATCACATCTCTTTGCATTCTGTTGAGAAATAACTGATGCGCTGCCGCTAACTCTCTAGCATTGTAAGAGGAGAGCTATGGTAAGATCAACTAGCATCTCTGTAGTGAGGAAATGGTCCTTCCAGACACTTCATGGCTGGGTGGTCAGTCATTAATATCTTTTACATGGCCATACATGTAATGCATTCATTATTAATTAATATCTTCTCCTAGGGAATGAGCCTCATAGGCCAACCAATGGTGTTGTTGTACTTTATATCTGTTTTTTTAATATGTCTTAGAAAGTTGCAGAGACATCGATGCATTTGTGACTTCCAAACTGGATTAATGCAATTGCCATGTCAATGAGTTTCTCCAGCTACGCTAGAATGCTGCTGCACATGTGCTGACTAGATCTCGTACAAAAGATAATACTATTATCTCCATATTAGTTTCTCTGCAGTGGCTCTTTGTAAAATCCAGAGTAAAATGTGAAAAAAATTTGAAAAAGCATTAGAATATGCTGTCATGATGCAGGGTTACGTCAGTCTCTTGGGTCTACAAGGTGTCTTGAGTCTACAAGTAGTAATGGAAGCCAGAGCCATCCATTATCAGCTTCCTCTCCTCTAGAAACATCTCCCACTGTCATTCAGGGAGTCAGACACCCTTCCTCTACAAATGTGGGCTTTTTGATAGAATTTATTGGCACTGTGCAAAATGTAAATTAAAATCAGCGTGTGATTGTTTTCAAAACACTGAGCCACCAAATGTATCTAACTGAAAAGCAAGGACAACATATAAAACTTTGAAAATTAGCAGTGTTATTGTTTTCTTTTTAAGTTATAGGCCCATTTTAAATTTTAGGTCTGTATTTCTAAAAGGTTGTGACAGTGGACACTGGAAAAGTTGCAAGAAAGGTGACAGTATATACAATATATATCCTTATGGGTGACATCAGTGCATGTGCACATGTGCGCAGGAACACGTCAAGAAAGAAAGTGGGCCCAATGTTATTTTTAATGGGCTGAGACAAAAACCGTCCTCTGGTCATTTTTTTGAAATCACAATGAGAGTTTCTGAGTTAAAGGGGAGGGAACAGCCAGCTTCTTGTCAGTAACAGAACCATTGATGACCATTAATGCTGAACAATATAAACAGGTTTTGCAAGTGGATTACCTGTACTTTTTCAGGGAAAGCCTTGTTCCAATAAGACAATGCTAAACCACATTCCGCATGTATGACAGCATGGCTCTCAGGTAAAAAGATCCAGGGGCTAGGCTGGCCTGCTTGCAGTCGAAGCTTGTCACCAAATAAAACTGCTAAGCATATTAGGAATTATATGAATCGTTCATCCTGAAATTCTACATCAGACAACAATGGGAAAATATTCCACTTTTCTCAGTTCCGAATGCTTACAGAATGTTGTTTAAAGAAGAGGTGATGCAACACAAACATAAATATGACCCAGCATGTCCAAACCTTTGTTAAATTTGCTGATGGCATCAGACTCTAAATGACAAAAATAATTGTCGAAATTTTATTTTTGTCTATTTCATAATATGAAATTGCAGTTACAGTTACAATAATAAGTTTGATAATGTCCGTAAGCTTATAACAGAATTATTATTATTATTATTGTTATTATTATTATTATTATTATTATTATTATTATTACTGTTATTGTTATTATTATTATTAATAATAATAATAATTAATATAATAATAATTATTATTATTATTATTAATAATAATAATAATAATCATTATTATTATTATGATGATGAGATGATATAATAATATTATTCTCTCTCTCTCTCTCTCTCTCTCTCTCTCAAGAAGCTCTTGTAATTTCATGTAGATCAGTATTTAAGGGATTATGCGCTTAATATTGTGGTATTACTACACAATTGCCGTGATGATTTAAAGACACTCTCAGATACAAATAAAATTTGTATCACCTGCCAAGTTGTTGTAACTCAGTACAATCCATCTTACTCTTCTTTTATGTGGTTTGGACACGATCTCTGAAATGTTAATGCTTTTGATGCCCCATTTTGAGATTGAGGTTTTCCCTCAGCAAAAGTTTGGTCATACTTGCAGTTTCATAATGTATTGCCAGTATCATGTACTGGGGAGTACATGTGTCTTTTTATTTCCTGCAAGGTAATTGGACCACGAGTTAAAATCTTATGATAATATGAAAACATTGTCAAAACATGATAAGTATAGAAGCATCCCAGGAAGGTCCCTTTCAGTTTACGGCACTGTGTTTTCATTCTGGGACTTGCTTAACATTGACACACACTTAACGTTGACACACACACACACACTGTTCAATTTGTTTGCCTGAAAGTCATTGTGGAGCAAAGGTTCATTATCTGTCAATTTGTTTTTGATCATTTATGTCACGAAGCCTCTTTTTTAAACAACTCCATTGTGTTTTGGGAACATTATACAGTAAAGTCAACATGATAAAAAAAATTTCCTTGCATGGCCTGAAAACAAATCTGCATCAACTTGATCAAGAGCCCTGGGATAAACTGGCAACTTATCAAAGGTGTGCCTAGCCTCACCCTGTAGTCAACTGGGAACGGCTCCAGCTTAAAACCACAACCCTGATCTGGATATGCAGCTCAAGATTAGATAATTACTGAATATCTTGTCTTCAAGACAATTAAGAAATTAATTAAATAATCAATTGAAAATGTAAAAATGTGGGAATTTCTACCCAACTTGCAGAAACCTCTCCTGACAAAATGTGTGCAGAGTAAATACTCAAGTAACAACCAGAGCGGCAGCTACATTCCACCGCAGCATGCTAATATAAGCTGATTGGATCATCGCTCTCATTTTGAACCCATTCTGTGTAACCTTGTCCGTCTCTCTCAGCTGCTACTCTAAACCCAGGTGCTACAACACTGACTGACTCATGGATCACAATCAGCCCACTCGTTCAACCCAGCAACATCCCTGTCAGTCTCCCCTGTCTCCCCAGGGCTCAGTCTGATCCCATTCCAGCCATCACACTGACTACAGCTGCCCCTGGCGCCACACTGGAATTGAATTGCCTGATGACTATTGCAAATGGTCGATAACTGTCTGTGCAATGTGCACAAGGCAATGAAACTTACATCCCTGGATATACTCTGTAGTAGTGGCAGTTGGTTGGTTTTGCAAATGTGTAAGTAGACAGGAAGATGCTAACAAGATACAAAAGCAGTTCATTTGGGAGCATCTTTATCACAATGCTCTAATGCCCTTCAAATGGGGAGGATGAGCGGTTGTGCATCAGGCGTCAACCTCAATGGGTTAACTAATGATGGAATTAGGGTGTGTGGGTGCATGGATGAGTTTACCTGTGTGTGCATGTGCCTTTGTGTGTTTGTGTCTGCCTAATATCATTCGTGTGTACATATGTGTATGTGCCTTTCACAGGTGATCAGTCAAGGCTATACAGTCAGTCCTTCTCTTGCAGCCCCCTCATTACAGCCCACTATCTCCTCTAAACACCTGCAGCTCAGCATCCCACCTTCAGCTCCTGGGCCCACGCGCTGCCTCTTTTTTGTCCTAGTGTAGAAAGAGCCTGCCCATCACATCAATCTACTACACTGTTTATATTTATGTACAGGAGAGAGGCTAAAAAAGGCCCCTCTTACTGTGGGCTTTATTGACTAAGCATTAAGCGGACATTATCAGGCGATAGCCTAGTTATTTATGAGGCGGTGATAAAGGCTGCAGGACTGAATTATGTGAGAACCAGGAGCAGGATGAAAGCTGCTCATACAGCAGCACTGATACCCGACACTTGCCTCTCTCTGTCTGGGTAGAGAGGCACAGCAAACGTGCCAAACAGAGTTGAAACACTCAAGGATTTATGGGCGGTAAATTTATGCTCTCCATAGGTCAAACGAGGGGCTGTTTATCTGGGTTTCATTGTCACTGTCCTCGTGGCATGCGCCGCAGGTACTGAAATTTTCATATTTGCCTTAGGCATGCAGCCAGAGAAGGAGGGGGAGGGGATGTCTTGGTACGGTATTCCATTGACCTTCTGAACTTAGTTTTGAATTTTCTGAGTAACGCGGTGCTTTTAAGATGCTGACATATAGTATGTATTACACAGCATGCCTCTCCTTAATTCTGTCTGTTAAGTACTTGTGTATTCCAGTGTTTTCCACAAGGTCTTTGGATGTCTGACCTTAAGAGAAAAGGTTGCATATCTAAAAAACCCAAACATAACTGAATGTAAAATAGGTTTTGCTTTAACACAGTAATTTGTATTTAATTTGTGAAACCTTAAGATTCTTTGTATGTGCAATTTTCTCTGGGATTAATAAAGTATCTATCTATCTATCTATCTATCTATCTATCTATCTATCTATCTATCTATCTATCTATCTATCTATCTATCTATCTATCTATCTATCTATCTATCTATCTATCTATCTATCTATCTATCTATCTATCTATCTATCTATCTATCTATCTATTGAAGGGGTCATTATCTATCTATCTATCTATCTTCTGTTACATCGATCTGACCCGTCTGCATACACACCTGATGTCCACATCATCTTGAACACTCTTCGGTGGCATACTGTCAACCTTTTTTTTGAAGTATACACGTATCCTCACCCCTGGATACTGTACATAGCACCCTCATACCAAGCCAAAGCCATCTTTCTCCTCAATAAACCAGGTCAACAAACAAAAAGCAATTATGCTGGGCAGCTGCCGCCTGGGAGTGGGTAATTACAGTGCGGTGTGGACAGCTTCATTCTAAACAGGTACTAAAAGCATCATTAATCATCCTCCCTCTGACGCCTCGGCCTGGTCATGTGACACAGACTGCTGATGAGCTATGGGAGGGGGGGGTCTGCCTTAGGGGGGGATGCAGTATGTCCTGATTGGCTTCTTCCAGAAGTCCTTCTAAAGGTCAACCAGTCAGCAGAGATGACCCGCCAATGACCTTGTATCACTTGACCCTGAAGACCCAAAGGGTGACTTTCTCTCTTGCATCGGCTGGAGAACAGGCAGCGCCGGGGCAGGAAGGGAGACGAACGTCATGAAGAGAGGGGAGAGGAGGATAAGAATGGCATCAAACGAGAGGGAAGGGAAGGCAAACAGAGGATTTCTGCAGAGAAGCACTGGGAGTGAAGCTGAAAAAGAAAACTGTAGGCGTGAGATTTGATTGAGCACCTGGTCGTCCCCTTTTGCATAAAATGGCTGATGGGAAAAAAAACCTGTTTTTATAGCAGCAAGGCCAGTCATGATAGCTGCATCACCTCTACCCCCTCCCTTTTCTCTCACTCTATCTTCATTTCACTCTCTCCCTTTCTCCGTGCCCATTGTCAAGCTGTCCCCAGGTTTGCTGAAAGGTTGCTACATCATCTGCATCTAATCAGCAAGGAGTAAAAAACATCTGCATGTTTGCTTTTCTAATGATGATGGGTTGTTACTGTAAACAATGAAGTGGCCAAAGATTGCAAAATGGGGAGCACAGCCTTCCAAATCATTTTAATAACACACATTTCCGCTGAAATGTTTGCCCATGGGCTCCCTGTACATGCTGTGTTTTTTTGGGTTATGAGGCTGACACAATAATCAATCCTTTCTTTTATGTATTACAGCCAAGATGGTGCCTGGCAGAGACTTGATTGAGAAAGGTTCATGAACTGCTCCTTCATTGAGCTCGGGCTGACATGGATGGCTGATTGACAGATGAAACACAAAGAGACATCTGAAAGACAGAGCGCCAATGTCCTCAAACTGGCACCCATCCCCTTACTTCTCCACCTCATCTCCACAGCCCCACCCCTTCAACCCAGCTCCCCTTCTCCACTTTCTCCATATGTCTGTGAATCTGTCACTATGGCAACCTCACCCCAGGGGCAGAGGAGGAGGGGATTGCCATAGTTCAGACAAATAAGCATCGCAGGCCTCATTTATGATGGTTTGTTTAGGAATTATGATGCTGATGAGAGGTCAAAATGTGCGTATTTGCACATGTTTTGACATAATAGCCTACATATATGTCAGGTTTATTCATAAGACTGCGTGCTTTAGCTTGCCAAAGCTTCTACAGCTAGAATGTGATCATTTCAGTGTCAAAAAAATAACATCTCATGTACCTGTTTAAGTCTTTTTGCATTGTGCATTGACATTTCATGGAATCCAAATAAAATAAAATTCAAAACCAAGTAGATTTTTTTTTTTTTTACAAGTTTTGTATTGCAATTTTAATTAGGACACAAACTGGAAAACATGTTATCACAGGACCAGTGCGGTTAAATCAGTGGATTATATCGACAGCATCATTAGCATTGCCAGTCTGATGTTAAGGCCAATGCATTATCAGCAAACTGAGTAAAGGCTCATTTCTTTGCTGTCCTATTCTTGCCTCCCCTCACTTTGTGCTTGTGTGCAACTTTCGAAAGGGCATCCCAAACAAGTGAGTAGACACATTTGCATTGCAGAAGTCAGAGAGGACCACCTTTGTTGATGGTACTGATGGTGCATGATGCCAAAGGGAGATGCTTTTATGTATTGTGCTTGATGCTGCCCCTCGCTGTGCCGATGCACAGCACCAGATGTCTCAGGAATGAGGGAATTTTCCTATAGAACAGCCTTGCAACCTTGACACACATTCACCTTTGCGTGCACCCCTTCTCACTCTTTGTCGCCCCCTTCTCCTCCCATCCTCATGATACCTTACAGTGACTTAAAGGCCTCCCCTCCCCCCCTTTCCAGAACATTTCTCATTGCAGCCAGAAGTGCTGAGTGCTGCTGTTTGCTTTGTACACAGAAATTCGCTGAGGCTGTAAGCTGTCCCCAAACATCTGCTCCCTGGAGTGGAGCAGGAAAAGAGAAGCGAGGACCGGATTGGTTTGCATGTTGTTCGGCGTAACTCTGTCAGAACGTGTTATGTATAGATTTGTGTATGTTTGTGTGCACGCATGTGTGAGTGAACAATTATTCAAATAGGTACTTTGTATCTTTTCAAGAGCTTTATTAGTAGCATCCAGGAAACAAAACACATATTTGTGTAATTGTACACAAGGGTATCCAGATATGCATAAGCGCACACTGTTGCAAAAACAGGTGCATGTCATTTCAAATTATGTGATGTGTAAATTGTTTGGTAGTCAAATATTTGAACAAGTCAGATCAGAAAGATAAATAGCACACGAAGGTATTTGCAAATTAAGAAAAGTCATAAAAGCAGACAAGCAGAAAAACAGAAAATTAGAGAAACATTCAGATTAACTGTAATTAAAGCAACCACTGTGTTATCTATAAGCGCTTTACCTAGAGTTAGAAAGAGCTTAACTTGATCAATTGATTTAATTCCCCTGAGCGCTAGAAAGGATATCACATTCATATTATGCATACAGCTAATTTTAGGTCAACTTAGCATTAATTAAAATGAGCTCAGAAGGAACTACATGTGTTAATTTAATATGCAGTGTAAGACATTCTATGAGCCCCGTGTTCTCTATGGCACACAGCAGGAGAGCTGCAACTGCCCACATCAGCTAACTTGTGATAGAAGATAATACAGAAAGAAAAAAAGGAAGTTTGTCTGTAGTCTCATTCATCATTATCAAAAACATCAAGGGTTTTAGTTCAGTTTTCCCGGTTGGAGTGTTTTATCCACAGAAAAGTACCTGATAACTTCCTTTAAATAAATTCTGTTTGAGATGTTGTGCTTTATTATAAATATTGTTAGCTTGATTTAAATGAATATGCTAAATAAAATACATTATTACATTATTACAACAAATGAATTTGTTTCTGGAAAATTTATGTTGGAATGAAGAGGAAAAGAAAAATAAGGTTGACAGAAACTCTAACTCCAGCAGAGTCATGGCCGTTAGGAGCTGAGTTATTTTGGTTTCATTTCCTTCCATCCACCATGTATTTGCTTGTGCATAAGCCCCACACAGCTGTCAGTCTCGTGGACCAACCGTACGTCTTCAGGAAGGAATTACAGAAGAGCACAAATTCATCAGAGTAAAGTCACACTCAAATGCTTTCCAACTAAATGTCAGGTTTGAACAAACAATGCGCTTTGGCTTTCATCAATTGAGAGTCAAATGCTGAAGCTGTCACAGGATGAAATTAAAGTAATAGTTCACCCAAAATAAATCAGCTCTGCTTTTCACCTTCACCTCATCCCTATAATTCACCTTAACATTTTACGTCCACACATTTTCCTCATACTTTTTTGAATTGTTGCACATTTCTACATGAATAAATGACACAAAAGAAAGTATGAAGGACCAAATATGGGTTTAAAAAAGTCAGACAACACACCTGCTGCCTCTATGTACTTGTAACTTTAATCAATGTGATAAAGGAACACTTAACACATTTGAGCAGGAGCAGTGAGAGATCATTTTAGTATTCATAAGTCTTTACATCATATTTCATCATCCTCATCTTCATAACCTTTAGTTTCAGTGGTATCTATTTTTAGTAAATGCAAATTTTAAATAAATCAGGTTCATCAAATTGTTAGTCTAAGTTACATGTAAAAAACGTTTCACATCAATTACAAATAAAATTTTTAATTGTTTTTACGGTCCAAAGCTACTCAGCAGATCTGTAAATTTCAACTTATTTTCCTCTCTAGCTTTCAGTTGATATTAACGAGAAAACCATTATGAAAGATATTGTTTGTAGTGGATTAATGTTTAAATCCTTCAGACTTATTCAAGCAGATATGCACAAAATATATATAAGCAGTGGATGTGTAATAAATTGTTGTTCCAAATTATGTATATAGTGGTTTTGACATGGAATCATATTAAGTAAGTATCCAGCAGTAACTTCAATTTTTCAATTTTACCAGGAGAAAATCGGTAGTTTTATATCCAGAAAAAAAAACTATTAGGAGAAAATAGTCTTTCATCTACTTTAAAAAGTGAGCCTGTAGCATATTTATAATAAATAAGACACAAGGCAAAAATTAAGTTAGCTCTAGAAGAAGAAAAAAAAACCGCATTATGGTCTGGTATGGAATTATAATGTGAGCAATTATCATATGGCCTGGTCGCTCCTAAATTCAACTGGATAAAATATTATTGTGTGACAGGGACACCCACAACCAGAACAAAAGTACTAAGTAAGTGAGAAAGAAAGAAAGAAGGAGTGAAAGAAAGAAAGAAAGAAATTCACTGCTGCATCTTTCTCTCTCTGAGCTGCTGACCGGGTCATCTTTGTCCCGAGGCAAGACAAGGGTCAAGAGGTGAGAGGTGAACTGCGGTTTAACTGCATACATTAGTTTGGCCTTGCATCCTGTAGTCCTCTGAACTGTCTAATTATTATTATTGGCTATTTCCGTGTTATATTTAAGAATCAAACTCCGACGCGGACACCTGTTAAAGGGTTCAAACTACCTAAATCATTCATTGTGATTGCACTCTTTAATTTTATAGAAAAGGAGAAGCGGTAACACCCAGCTGCAATAAGCTGAATTCCTTTGTCGTCATTAATATCCGCTTCGGATCTGGAACCATTTACATCTAGTCCAAACAACGTTAATTGAAAGCTAAACAAAAATATTGCCTCAGAGAGAATTAATAAGGCTAAGGCTCATATCCTAATATTAGAATAGACATTAACATGACAGAAACGCATTGCGAAACTAGGAACATAACAGTGCTTAAGGGTCGAGTTTACAATCATTTACTTGATATGAGATGAGATGTGAATCTGGAAGGAATATTTAGCTGCTCGAACTGCTGGAGCAACGCAATTTATTGGTTTAGCTGAAAAACAGCGCAGACATTGTTTTATTGTCTGTGTTCGCGCAAAATTATAATTTTCTGATGCATGTATGGGGGTAATAAACGACGCAACAACTCCCAGTCGAGATGTTTCTACATTCCATTAACATGCAGTTACAGATGCGCGCAAACGCTCCCAGAATTGTGCCTTAAATAGATGGATCACCACGGATCAATACTCTTAATACAAGCGGTCAATAAATCCATCAGTCAATTGCGGCATTTAAATCCCTCTGTGGAGAACAGATAATGAAAACTTTACTAGACAAAATATACATCATTAAAACTCTGCTAAATTACCTTGTTAATTATCAGCGGGCGAATCGCGCACTACAACAGGTGCGTCTGACTTCCTCCTCAAACGTGGGCTCGTTAAATGATAAAAGAAATCTCCTTAATGTTGGAACTTGAACTGATTAAGAGCAACAGTGGGATTTGGTGAAATAATCCTAATGAAAATGTCTTCTTTTAAAAAAAAAATTTGGTCATTAACGTAAGAATTAAATGTTCAATAAAATAATAATTAACTGGGCAAACGCGTTTCATTTTGAATAATTCTATTCACGTAAAATCATCACTGATAATAATAAATCGTACAGCATAAATAAACAGTCTGACAAGTCTCTACGGGCAATTAATATATTTTTGTTTATCATCGTTTACATTGCGTACATGGGAGCACAATGGGATGACTTAGATTTTAATATTCAAATCGGAGTCCAGTCTGACGCTGGGAAGAATGACAAATTGTTTTGATCTGTTCTTGCATGAAACTTGGCAACGCGCTTTCTTGTGATAAGCATCCATGGGTAGTAAGCAAATAATTGCGATGCCTGATTGAAACCGATGCAAAACTGAATCAAAACATCTGGGCGGGGTGCTCTTGTTTGCAACGCATGGTGCAGCTCATGCGGCTCAGGAGATGAGATCCAGGTGTTGGGGTGAAAACGATCCAGCTGAGGGGCAGGTGTCCGGCGTGACGCCGTGTGAGCGCGGAGCCACCGCGGGTCCCCGGTCATAGAGCAGCCCGTCTCTGCGTAATTTCTTCTGCTTCATGCGTCTGTTCTGAAACCAGACCTTCACTTGTGTCTCGCTCAGCTGCAGGGCGCCGGCGACCTCCACCCGCCTGGCCCGCGTCAGGTACTTGTTGAAGTGGAACTCCTTCTCCAGCTCGGTCAGCTGCTTGGTGCTGAAGCTGGTCCTCGGAGCCCCGTTCACCGTCAAATGGCAATCCGTGCACATAGTTCCAGCTTCCAAATCACCAAAACCAACGACACTGAAACCACGGGTCACTTGCGTCCTGTCTGCAAACAGGACCAAGAATTAAACGTCATTAAGATTTAAAAAAAAAAAAAAAAAAAGGGTTTACACGGACAAACAAGAACAAAACATCTCAATAAAAATATAAACACAAATATGCATAAAATAAGACTAAATATGTTGCCAATAACGCAACAAAATTTGCTATCTTTTTTTTTGGTCTGTACTGTTTTTGCTGGATGACATTTGTATATAACCTCTGAAATGAGATCAATTTATCATTGATCTTTCTGATAGTGAACTGATAATGAGAAATATAAATGAATAAGTAATCAGACGTCTGCTGTATACAAAAGAAGCAGTGAAACACAATGTTCAATAAAATGTTTTCCATGGAACTGATTTGTAGGAACTGGCCCTGAGCCAGGGTGTTGATTTAAAGTCTTCACCTGGGAGTCATTTTTTTTCTGCCTGCATATCAAGGATTTATTTCACAGTGGTATCAACTTTAACATTAGCCTATGGGCACACCGCAAATTCTTCTCATACTGTAAAACAGGTGGATGGGGAATTGTGTGTTATCTACAAGCGTGGACATAATAAAAGAAACACCTGTGAAGTATAACACGATCTCAACTCTATACAACATCACAAAACTAGAAGCTGAAAAATGGAGAATTGAACTGACGCCTCTGAATCTGAAAGATCACATCGTAAATGTGATACTTTAAAAGTGTGCCCCAGTCTATGGGTAAGTTAACCTAACGCTAGAATAAAAGGTGCTTTTGCATTACATAGATATGTAGAAAAACAGACAGAGAAATAAATAATTTGTCTATTCAAAATAAAACCTCCTGTCTGTTAACTGTATTCACGTGATTCATTAATCTACCTTTAGGCCTTTCTGTGTCATTGACAGTTAAACAGGTCAGAAATCCTTGAAAACATTGCATTAATGATAAATGTTGAAAAATTTTACTCTGAGGTTTCTGGGTCACGCTTTAAAGTGTCATCAGTACTACTTATGTGCTATATTCTGATTTTACATCGCTGACATTGTGGTGAAGTCGTCAGTAAGTCTTTGCCTGTAAGGAAATATGCTGCTGCTGCATAACGGAATCACTGTGCCAGGTGTAGAGCAAAGCCTCCCACCACCACAATTCATAGAGAGGAAGGTTAACAGGCCTCTAGCCACTTGGAAAAGCATAGCAGATGGAAAGGTCAGTTATGGGATAAATGCCGACATCTGTGTTTTAAGAAAATGAATGCCAAGATAGGGGAGCGTGAGAATTAGAGGGCAGTGAATGCGAAGAGCCAATATAGAGGAACATAATTATGAACTTCAGTTTTCAGGAGTGCAAATCACATGCGCATTCTGATTAATGGCACCAAAGATAATAGAACTGATGCTGGCCAGAAGGCATAAAAGAATCAAACTAAATATTTGAGGAATGACTTGCACACTTAAAAATAGGCAGCTCACAAAGGGAATAGAAGGGCCTTCCAAGCCAAGGAGAAGGAAGAAGAAATGCTATAGATCGATACACATTGCCTCAGTCATCTGGGCATCCAGCCCACAGTAATTCAGGTGCTGTCAAAGCATAATTGAAGAATGACGCACTGGGAGTATATACACTGAGCCAGGAGATCAGGTTACGGCACGTCTGTGGAGGCCTTTCAACATGGAAGAATACGCAATACTTTGTTTTGTGGAAAGACCAATACAACTTCAAGAGGAAAGTATACTTTCACTAATGAATCTTTTACAAGTTGCACAGTAGCACTAATGAGTTACTCCTACAGATGAGCCCCTTCAGAGAGACGCAGAAAGAGGTTACAAAGATACTGACTGTACTGAGAGGAAAGTGTGCGTGGGTGGGTGAGAGCAAATGGCTTTCTGAGGTGCATGGATTTGGATCAGATGAGTGGCTAATGTACTTTATGTATAAAGTGACTCCTGTAGCAGTGAAGGGTGTCGTTGTGACCTTTTTTCTCCCTCAGACTGGCATAATCAGAGAAATGTTTACCCTCTGATCTAAATTCTGAAATAGGTGAAGGAAGGTAAGTCATAGCTAGAAATTATCGTTCTTTTTGTCTGTTGCAGCTTAAAACATTGTGATATTTATCTCAATAATTGCTTCTCTGAGAGAAGGAACATGAAGGAAATGTTTATCAAAGTGTGTGAATGCATATCATTAGTTGAATGTATTTGGTCAGTTTGTACCGTTAAGTCAAAGGTGTCCTCGTATTTTGACACTAATTCTGTCTCAATCAGATGTTTTGGTGGATAAATTGTGTGAATGCACATCATTTACTAATTAATCTGAGTTTGAGCATACAAGAAAGCCATCATAAGATAGAAATTGCAGATTTGTTGCATCACACAACACCAGTCACCCTTGTGAATCCATGGTGCTGCAGCATACTGTATAATGAGATAAATGTTAATGAGGATTTTGCAGCAGTTGCATTGCTTGCTGGGTAACATTGGGCCTTTATACCACAAATTAGCAACCTGCATCTTCGGTCAGTGAATATATCAGTCAGCTGCCTGCTTCTAAGCTTACAGACTGTGGTGTGGTAAAAAAGACTGGACCACCATTGTAGTAAATCTTCATCCATCTAAAATTTATGAAACCCAACTCAAGTCCAGTGGCCAGTCAGTCATCTGACAATATTGATCAAATGAAGGATCTATGTAACTCATATAAAATTGAGGATTGATAGGCATTTTTCACATTAGTAGGCTATTGGTTTTTTTTTTTTTAAGCCTGGGATGTACTTTTCTGTGGGCTCTCTGCCCAGGCCTCATCAGTCAGGGAAATGATGATCTGTGACAGCAATTATGTTAAAAAGGTGGACACATGTAAAGGTGCTGCAAACTGAAATCAATACAGAGGGGCTTTCATTACAAACAGACAACTAATCAATACTTGGGGAGCACTCCAGCTTGCAAGAGTAAGTTTTACTCAACTTCCTGTGAGTCTCGACAGGCAGCGGTCTGCTGCATAATTCAAAAACTGCTGGTTAGAAGGGAAAATGTAAATAATTAAACATTTTATGGCTTGAATATACACTGTGGCTACACAGGCCTTTCATAGTACTTCACCCTCCTCTTGTGTACAGTAGGTGGAGCAAAACATGTTGAATCACCTAACAGACTAACATGACACCGTTAAGGAAATAGTAACCGGATTCTTGTGTTCTTATTCAAAGGTAGCGTCGAGAGCATAACGCCTGATACCCTTCAATCATTTGTAAAGTAAAAATAATATATTGTATTTTTTTGCTGGTGACGGAATAATTAGTGCAAGGTGACGCGCAAACACGTCACCTATTTTGTCTCACTCTATTTCCAATCCTGAAGACAAAACTTCGCGCAAAACTTTCCCAACAATGAATAAAAGTCACACGCGTTTTTAACATTAATCCTCAACTTTATCCTCAATGAAAACTGCGTCTTAAGCTTTCTTTATCTCTGCTCTTGCGTCTCTCTGGACATAAACTTACCAGCCCGATGCTGACTTCTCTTCACCCTCATCCACTCAAAAGTTTGACTGTTCGCGTCCACATCTGTTGTGTTACAGTCCGATGCGCATGAACTCCCCACGGCGGCGTGAATCTCGGGGCCAGGACGGGAGTCGATTTGAAAACGCACTGGTAGTGACCCAAAACGGGATGGCAGCGCTTCGTTGCCATTTGACGCACGGAATCCGCGTCCCGTACAGCCCTGCCCCCGCGCCCTGCGCCGCCAGGGGACACGGGACGAGTGGGGGCAGGCCGGTGTGGAGAAGCCCTGGAGAGTCCCACACGGTGGAGGAGGGCTTTCCACAGAGGCGCACAGAGTCAAACTATTGGAGAGAGTTAAGAGCCGGGGATGCGGTGCACTCAATCCTGAGGCTACTACTACATCCAGTCTCCCCGCCTCAGCACGACTGCCGAGAACAGGATGAGTCCCGCCGTCCGGGTCCCGGTTTATGGCCTCTTTAGCTCGGCAGCAGCCCATGAACAGAGGGCTACTCTCCCCTTTGGCCGTTAACTCTTGATAGGAAGTCATTATCACTTCTTCCTGCATAATCATTGGACGGGGTTTGACTTCATGCCCGGCCTCTCAGGCGGCTGGACGACCGAGGGGACATTCCTCACAGGAGAAACAGCGGTTCCCTGATTGATAGAGATGACGTGCCCTCCCGGTCTCGGCCAATAGCTGGACATCTCTGTTATTCCAAAGGACAACACGGATTAAATAATGTAGAGAAATAAATTTAAGGTCAAAAATTTCAGTGGAGTCACAAAGACGCAGGCCACAAGAGGGGAAAAAATACTGGCAGTAATAATGTTCATCATCATCATTACATGTGGGCCTTGCTGAGCTCTTACCTGCAGACAGGTAGGCTGTGACGTCAGCCTTTGTTTTTCTTTTTCTTTTTTTCTTTTGCTTCAAGAGAAATGTCTTTTGGGTCAAATTCTTCTCTTTTTGATTATTTTTCTCAACAACAATGAAAACTTCTTTTCCAAAAGCTGATTAGCATAATGTAGACATATAGCTAATGGATTATGCAAATTTCCCAGGGCTTTTTGAAAACCTGAGGCCCTCTTTAGGAAAGGGCTTAGGTCATGTGAAAGACACACTTAATGGGTTCAGAGGTCGTGACAGCTGGTATTTAGAAGTTCAGTGGCAGCAGATTTGTAATTAGCCTCCAACAAATACAAAACACTGGCTCCGGGCTGAGAGAGAAGTTGAAACTGACAGGACATGTTACCCGAGTTAAAGCAACTCCTTTACTTGACTATTTGATCCTTTTGCCAAAAAAATGTCATGTGGCATGTTTTCTGAGACAGAGGCCAAAAGTCTGTTTTTAGCTCTGTGCATTTCCCTGAAACACATTTACATATTTACTCAGTAATAAATCACTCCGGTGCATTTCATGCATGTGCAAGCAACATGACATTCTGCTATGTAAACTTGTGTGACTAAACAAATATGCACTTGCAAACTATACACAGATGAGTTGGAAATAATACATGCAAGTTCAAGGCTAAACTGCTGTGCAAGAACATGCAAATAATGCTAGTGACCTGTGCTTTAGCGCAACAGTCGATGCAAACTCCACCGACAACTCAGTATTTTCTCCTCCAGTACGGAAGTGGAAATGTCAAGGAACTCCACAGTGCTGCACCCCCCCCCCTCAACTCTGGTGACCTACTTTCAAATACACATCACTGCATATCGCTCAGCCCGCGTGCATACATTGTGGAAAAAGTAATATTATAAGATAATACAATAATTTTCTGATGTAATCATATTGTGTGAAATAAAATGTATGGTCTCAAAACTGTCCCTGTCATAAGAGATCTCAAGTGTTGAGGAAATCCACTCCACTATATAAAATAATTTTAAAACATACGTCGGAATAATATATTTGTCTTCTCCTGTGTGTTTTCTGAGATTAATCACTAAAATGTCAACTAATTAATACATGTAATGTTTTAACTCAAAACTACAGCATTTAATTATATTATTATTATTATTATTATTATTATTATTATTATTATTATTATTATTATTATTATTATTATTATTATGGATTAGATTATTGTTGTTGTTGTTCTTGTTGCTTTTGTTAATATTATTATTTACTATTAATAATGAAATCATCACCACTAATGTGCAATAAACACAAAACAGCTAACCACATTGTGGTTATAATAATATAAGTCTCCAGTAATTACGAAAATTTTTAGCGTAATGGACAACTTCTAACTGCATTCTGGCTTCACATAAATATGGTGTCCCAGCTGTGGGATTTAATGGGATTCTACAGGCAGCGATGTGCTGAATGACTGAGTGCAATATATCCCTTCTCTTCATGCATTTGCAGGGCGCACTGATCCATCTTCATGTCAGCTCGGAGGTTACTCAGGGTTCACGCGCTAGCTTGTTTCTCTCCTCCACACTCAATAAATAAATCTCTGCAGCTTTCTGTTTACCTCCTGAATATAAATTTGTTTGCAGTCGATCGAAGACCTGTGCGGAGGTATTAGAAATTGTATTTCTGTAATGGCTTTCAGCAGGAAGGGGTTGGTGGAGGGGTGGGGTGGCAGGAGGTGTTGCAGAGAGGGTAAAAAAAGGAGAAGGAGAAGAAGGGGAAAACAGGTTGAGAAATCCCTTCCCTCCTCGTATGCAAACGCATTTTTAAAAAATGCAGCAGTCTCAGTCTATTACAGCCCTCTAACGTAGTCAAATTACATTTAGGCTACAAGTAAGTAACCTTTTTCAACTGAGCAATCCCTGTTTGTGCCATATGTTTGATTAACATATTTGAAGTGATGTTCCACATCACTGCTCAACACCTTTATGCAACAGAAGTTATATTATCACATTAAAAAAAACACAAGTGATGTTAAGCTGCAGCTCCATTCTCTGGACAGCTTGTACCCCTTAAACAACAAATTATATTGAGATGGTTTTAGAGATAAGAAAGAGAATAATCTCACAATTTCGGTGAAATGGATGCTGCGAATTTGAATTTGATTTCCCTCAAACCAAATCCTCAACCCCATTTAAAGACGGACAAATGTGCATATCCTTCTCCGAAACCACCTTAAATCTCCGTGCAGGTATTTCCTCCATGATCGTTGTTTCTATTGTTTTGACTGGAGGTGAGGTAAACATGGCAGCACTTGGCTGGCTGCAGGAGGCAAGCCGACGGAGACCATATTGACTGATGTTAATTTGTTTTGCATCCATCCTCTGATGTGTGTCAATAGGCAGCTGAGGCCGTGGGATCAGGAAGGTTCGTGCTTGGATTACCTTCATGCTTTGAATTTAACCCACATCCTGATGCTGCTGACATGATGCTACGATCGCTGTTGACACCAGAACCTTGTCTACAGCCACCCAGCACTGCCGGGTCTCATTATGCACCAGATCTTGACCCTCATAAGACGCTGGAATTAACCACTGATGACAGATGACCGTCACCAGCAGCCAGAGAGATCAGTGCAGTTAATGCAGTTCCAGGACTGTATGATGACAGCCATCTATGTTATGTTTATGGAACCGAAGCTCATCAACGCAGCATCTTGATGGAGCTGTGATAGGAAGACAATTTCGAAAAAGCAATAGAGAAAGGGCCTCAACAGGAACACAGAGAGATATTCAAGTGTAGCGCATTGACCGGTTGAAAGATGGCTATCTATATGATTGATGGAGCATGTCCATGTTTCTCAAGTATTGACATATTTGAAAAATAGTGATGTCAGCGCTAAGGTTTGGCTCAGTGGCCCACACACAATCCAGGGAATACCAGTGGAAAAAAACATCAAAAAAATCCATTGACTAACGGTATAAAGGTCCAATAATTGTTCTTGCTTTGTTGTTGAATGGTATGAAATCTGTCACAGTGCATGAACCATAATCATAAATCCAATGTAACTACTCTGCAAATGGGTAAGGACATTACAGATAACGGCTTTCTGCACAGGCTCAACAGTGTGACAATGAAGCAATACTTTGCTAATACCAGGACTTTTCAACAATAGCCTGTAGTATGTGCTGTAGCACTTCACAGCTTCAGTGAGCCAAGAGGCTTCGAGTCGGCAGAATCCCAAACATCATGACAACATGCCATCAGTCATCTTCCCCCAAGCTGCTGCGCACACTTGTGTGTTTCCAGAGTTCTTACTGTGGGAAATGAGCAGGGTTAAACATGAAACAGGAGGGTATGTTCATCATTGCAACAGAGTCTGTAATATTCTCCCTCATGCTGCATTGTTTTCACTGCAGGGAAAGAGAAGCAGTTTTTTTTTCCTCCTTGTTTAAACATCCCCTGCCTCTTCGCAATGTAGATCAGTATTCGCCTTTGCATGCTAATCGTGTTTAATAGCAAAATGCTGATGGAAGAATTACACCATTATTAATGACACGCTAATCTTCTGCTGATATACAAAGGGCTGTACTTGTAATCACACACAGAAACACAACAATCTGGAAAAAGTTTGAAAATGAGAAGTCGTGTGAAGAAGGTTTTGGGATATTTACTATATTAATGAGACATAAATATATTTTATTTCCAATTAGGCATCTTTAAGGTTTTTTAATTGATCTCATTCCTCACTGACTGACAGTGACACATTATCTGTCAGCTTGATCCTGTTCCTCACTGAAGCTACATGAAGTTTTCACTGTGAAAGTAAAATATTAAAACTTGATTTTATGGGTACTCCATCAAAAGGAAATATTCTAGATGTCTTGTGAATTATTTTACACATTTCTCTAAAATTCAGACTGACATGTATCTGCAGAGACTCTGGTCTTGCCAGTACAATTTAAAATAAAGTTATCTGGCTTAAAAAAACAATGTTTGTCTGTACAACATGAGTTATTGTTGTTTCAAAAATGTTCAGTTTGTCTTGGCTATCTTTATCTACTTATGTATTTATGTACTTACAATACCCAAACATCCGTTTTCTGATGTATTTTCCAAACCCTCCCTCACTGTGGATGTCATCTATCAGTGAGATATTTCAGTGCAGATTTTTACCTGAGAACAACCAGGAAAAGAAAGTGTGCATTGATCACATTGGGTGTGATAAAGCCATTGGGTGTTAAATACTCCTTGAGCAATCGATAATGGTCAACATGTGACATTTAGCAGAGTGACTGTTGAGATTACAAGTTCATTCATTTCGCCGGTGCACTTTGGAGGGAGAAGGGAGCTCCAGTGGTTGACTCTGTGCTGACTCTCTCACTCCTCAGAGAGGAGCTCACCACAGCTGAGACAGTTTCATCACCAGCTTACCTTTTTATTGTCACCGATCATCCTTAACTGGGAAGCATTTAAAATGTCATTGATCTTGATAATGTCGTGCCATAATATGACAGTAACAGTTGTATGAGATTCAGGAAGTCAAATTTCCAAGATTGATGAGTCGTAGCAGTTGAGTTATAATCCATCTACCTGAGTAATGCTCAAGCTCTGTTCCACATGAAGGAGCAGACAAATAAATAAAACCCATAAAGGTGACACAGGAAATTGATACTTAACAATCTTCTTGAGCAACAAGCACCTGGAGAGACTGTTGGGCAGCAGTTACTACTGTGGAGGGAAAGGTTGAGAAGGTTAATAGGTCATAAAAAGAACAAAACCTCCTAAAGGCCAGGCATAAAAGTTCAGGGTTTCCCTCTGTAATGGACTAAAGTATTACTGTGAGATGTTTTTACATATATTTCATTACAGAAATCATTGAATCCTCAAGCATTGTAATTCAAAGGAAAACTATTGATCTTCTTTAACGCTGTGATCATGTCTGTTATGTTGTAGTAGATGTCACAGACTGGCCACTCGATGTGAGGAACACGTAGCACGTCGACTACATCAGAAATTCAAATAGCTGAAGAAACGACTCAGGTCTGTCTATGTTGGTGTTAACCTCTCCATGTCAGAAATACACTGGAAATAACTCAAGCCAACATATTTTTAATTGCATTTTTTTTATTCAATCGAATGTGACAACTCTCGTTTGCTAATCAACATCTTTGTTAAGCTAAAGACATGCTTGACACATTTATTTTCTTAATGACTATGTATAAAACCTGATTTAGTGCAATCCCCAAGAATTAGTGGAAATGTGAGTAAAGTTGGGTTTCTCATCTGATGGGGAGAAACCAGTGCCTTGATACCTATCTAGAACTTTGGTGGATAGTGAAGGGAAACTCCTATCACTCTCCACATGTTGTGGGCTCTGCCTACATCACCTGACTTGACATGTACAAGGGCTGGTGTCGAATCTGTTGAAACAATTCTGATGTCACTCTTCTTCTGCTTTGATTTCACTCTTTTGTCAGTGTCATCTTAAGAGGAAACTGGAAGTAACCACATGATAGACACACTCTGTGGGTGCTTTTAACATTTGTTTATGTAAATTTAAATATTAGTGGGAAGGCGTCAATCACTGGCATTAATTAGGTCTGTAAATAAATACATTAATGGATTACAGTGTAATATGTCAAATTAAAAATAAATGAAGTTTGTATTTGTGTAGAGGAAATGGTCCTAAACTAATCTGAAATTATTTTTGGAACCTCTGGTGGGCTTAGGTTCTTCTGATTTAGCTCGTCAATCAATCAATCAGAAAATAAACAGCAAAGACATAAACACCAAAGAGGCGATGACATAGACATTTATTATTATTATTATTATTATTATTATTATTATTGTTGTTGTTGTTGTTGTTGTTGTTGTTGTTGTTATTATCATTATTATTATTATTATTATTATTACTATTACTACAACTACTACTACTACTACTACTACTACACATTTCCTCTAACAGTAAACACCAACAGATCTTTGCGGTGGTAGGGTAGGATTCACTCTAGTTGAATACAGGGGCAAATAAGATATTTCAAACATATCTTTGTTAGATGCAGCAGTTTTATTTTCATGGTAGCTTACAAAATATATGCATAGAGCATTTTTCAAATCTAAAACCAAAATCAGTTTCGCAACAGCTGCATATGGGACAGTGGTACATCAGTCACTGTAAAGGAAATAACACAAAACATTTTCAAATTAATGATGGACCGTAACTAAAGCTGGTTTCATGGCACCATAACGGGCATCATTTATCACTTCAAAGATCCACATAATGCATCACTCCTGTCTGATCAAATCCTACAATTAAAAAAAGTGTAGGGATTTTAGGCGCTGCGGATCTTCCTCATGAAACAGATGTCATCAAACAAGGAGGTCAAGTGAGTAAAAAGAAAATAATGTCTTTAGCTGCTATTAGAAGTGAGAACAACTGTCTAACTTAATGTTGTTATGTTCCCACTTGCAGTGGGGCCCTGGTGGCTAGGGGCTTGCCTTGACCCTTGGGGTTCCCCCTTGACCCTAAGCTCAGAATTACTGCACTTTAGTGTGTGGATGCTGCTGGCTCTCAGTGTCTAAAAAGAGAATATGCTGAGGGACCGAGGTAAAGGTCTTATTGAGCCTCAGCACCATTAACACCATAAATCACTTGGCATTTGCAAGAATCTCAGGAATCCAACACTGTCTGGTTCTTCTCCTTCACAATCTGCCCTCTATTTGTCTCTTTGTGGATGAACAACTCTTAAATTCTTTTCTTTAATTTCTCAGCTGTCACCATCTTTTTCATACAGATGTGATGCATTTATTTTTTCCGACAATTTCAATTTCGATAAAGTACTCATGACACCTCCTGAGACCTGCTGAAAATGGTGTCAAATTCTTACCAAATGGCGGCTGATCCACACGCTGATTAGGTAATAAATTAAGTGCATTAAGTCATTCCATCCTTGACTGGATCAAACTGGATCAGTTTCCTTTGGAGCTCCCCGATTTCATAGCTGTCAGTAGTTTATTCTGACAGCTCATTTACAGTAACACCACTGATTTAAAACTTTCAGCATGTCCAAAAACAGTGTGTGGTTCTGTTGGGAATATTGTTGCTATGGCTCGTGTAATCAAATGTAAAAAGGTTCAAACTTTGCTGGTCTTCTCAGTATAAGACTGTTGAGCCAGAGAGAACCTGTGACCCAATTCTATCAAATAAAAGCATAAAGCTCCTGTAGGCATATGGCTTAAAATATCAAATCAAAAGTAGCAAGGTTAAAATAATATTTTCTTGTCACTCTTTACAATGACTTGACATGTTACCTTGACAGAGTATTGTAGTTCACATTTTATCCTCTTTGCTCTTTATAAAAACACATAGTCATCTGTGATTGAATCTCATTGGTCTGTTGTGGCCTATAGGCTGCTAGAGGGGCTTCTAAGCTGCTCTTCTAACATGATCTCTATGAGGGAGGCCAGTCCCGACTTGCAGCAATACAATTTGGCTTTTTGAAAAGGCAAATGTAGAGAAGGAGGAGGTACGGCATCTTGTCATGGTGCCCAGTGGGTTCAGAGTTTCTGGTTGGAGTGTTGGAAAGACTGCCTTGTCTCAGTGATTAATGGTGGGGAGGTTGGACGCAGGAGAGAGGGAGAGGCTTATGTGCAAAGATTGTGCAACTTGAGTGAACAATACTGTAGAGTTTTCGATGAATCAAAGGCATGCCTTAATTTTATTATAGAATCTCTCTCATTTTTTCCCATTTGGGATCTAATCCAGGAAACCTTTACGATGAAATACTGCAGGAAAAAAAATGCAATTGTAATCAGCTATGTGTAGGATAAACAGTGCACAAGACCTACACTTTTCCCAAATGTGTTTATTAAGGAAGTACAGTGTATAACAACTTGATTAAACAAGAACAGCATCAAAGATTTGCTGTGTCCTTTAATGCCTTTAACAAAAATATAACATCATTCAATATGAACATTATGCTGCTCCTCGACTCTTAAAACATTTTACACAATTTACCTACTATTCAAAATACCTAATGAAAAAAGAGGTTTAATGTGACACTTAGAAAACATGACAACCACTTAGCTATTATCTGACAACAGAGGGAAATAGAAAACTCACTTAGAGTAGGATTCCCACATGCATTAAACATGCAATGGTGATACAAATGTAAGAGCCACAAAATTACAGCAAAACAATGTGTAATCATTAATTTCTCATATGACTTGTGCATGCTGTGTATGTACAATATGAGCAGCAACTTTGAAAACCTGCAGCTTTCACTAACCATGCCTGAGAAGCAGAAATGATGGCACTGCTCTCCTTTTATTAAGATATGCTCACATAGTTTAATTAAAATATTTCATGAATGCTGAACGGGTGTGTTCAGGGGATTTCAACTCAGGGATGCTAATCAGGCATACTCCCATCTTTCATAAGTAAGTGAAAGTGGATGTATCATTTATGTTTTGATGAGCACAGGAGGGATGGCCATAATGGGGCCCTAGAGCCAGTTTGAAATGCCAGCATGGTGATGACTATCTATGCCTGTACAGGAGGGCAGTGGACCATTTGCAACAGATGGAGGTATGCCACTCAAATAGGGCAGATCTGCAGGGTGAACACACTGACCACTAATGTGAGAGCCAAAGAGAGAGGAGGGCATCGGAGCGTAATCCATGAAGTGCAGCTCAGAAGAAGACGACGAAGTTCTAGCAGCGCATGCACCTGGAAACATCAGGCGGTCCTCACACGAGTTTAGGTTCAAGGTGAAGTCGCAGGGAGCCCACTGGGTCAAATCTGCCACCTTTTTGTATTTGTGCTCCTTCTTGTACCTCATCCTGCGGTTCTGAAACCAGATCTTAACCTGGCGATCGGTCAGCTGCAGCCCGGCGGCCATCTCCAGCCTCCGAGGGCGGCACAGGTAAGGACTTAAGTGGAACTCCTTCTCCAGCTCGAGCAACTGGCTGTTGGTGAAAGCTGTTCTCTCCCTCCTGACGCCGTGTCTTTGTCCGTCTGACAGGCCCACCGCCACACCACCGCTGACTGATGCAAGAGGAGGCACATAAAGAACAGGAGGCGTTGAAATCAAGCACCACGCATCTAACAAGTCTATCTTGCAGTAGGACTTCAGGAGCCAGAAAGACTCGTGTTAATCTTCAGCCAATCAACCTGGGACAAAGTAGGGCCCTCAGCTCTTCCTGTGTATTCAGTCATGCTTCAGGCACTACACAAGACTGGCTGTCTACTGTGTCATGTGTTCAGGGGAAAGTTACCTCCAGAAGAAACAGTCTGGGGAAAACATCTGACAACACTACGACTGCCTGACAGGCTACATTAATCATGGCTACACATGGAAGCAGACCTGTCAAAGCCGCATCTCAGTCACTTAAAAGGTACCTTGGGACCACCACTGAAAATAACCACCATTAGAGATTCCATTTGACACGTATATGAGCAATTCTGGGGCCCTGTTGTCCTGTTGATAACAATATCACATGCAGAGGTTAATGGATACTTAAAAAGGCCTGCAGTGAAAACTGCACTTTAACAAAGGAGGCTACAGCCTCCTTGTTGTGTACTAGTGTGTTTGAAATGTATTGATATAGAGCATTACAGAGTCAAATAAACATTTCTGTTTAATGTAATCCGTGTATTTAACCACACATTTGGACGTTTTCTTTTGTGTAAAATGTACAAACATTGCTTTAACTACAAAAACAACTGAAGAATGATTGTGATTGTTACCTGACTGATGGCATTCATTTCATGAATGCGCTAAAAGAAACATCAGGAAATGAAGTGACATCAGAGCAGCTTACAAGTTGTGTGAACTACTCACTCCAGCCTTCCCATTTTATCCATTAATCTGTTTACAAGACTGGAAAAACAAGACACTGACACTAACACTCATTCATAGACTAAGTAAACCTTCGGAGAAGAAAGAGCCTTCACATCCCACGAATGGACTTCTGAGAATGATGGATGATGAAGGTGACTCACTTGACAAGTGACACTCTTGCTTGCTCTGCTTTTGAAATTATGAAATACTTTGGAGCTGGCTGCATTTTATTTGTCGTATACGGAATCTTCATGCGAGAAAAGATTGACTTCTAAGGTCACATTTCAGTCCCACTCCTCAAATGGCAGGGAGGGATGCTCATCAAATTTGGATTTGTGGCTTCACCCCAACAGAGCCCTCCACACACACACACAAAAAAGATTGTGTCAACAATATTTAGTGTTTAGTTATAGCTTTAAAATAAGTAAAATAAAATGAATTCACAGTTACCAGATTGTTCAGAGTTAGTTGTCCGTGGATTCATCCAGGGAAACATTACTCCTGAGTGGCAGATGGTGAGTAGACTGCAGCTCCCGGTCTTCATGTCCAGTTCGCCCTTGGTGTGGCAGTGAACCAGGGACTCCAGTGGGCGCTGAAACTGTTCGCCTGAGTTCAACCTGGAACTGACATGAGCAGAAGAGGTCATGTTTTGCTGATTGAGTTCTGCTTCTTGGCCCTCTCCTCCACCACCTCCTCCTCCTCCTCCCGCGCTTAGTTTTGGCATTTGTCCAGAGCTCATAGCAAAACTGTTACCACGCAGCTGCAGTAGGAGAGCAGACTGTTGGGGGTCCATGAACCCAGTTAATCAAGACTGTCTCCAAAAAAATAATAATAAATGAAACAGGAATCCCTCAACAGTCGTAAGACCAGGAATTCTGTCAGTCCAATATTCGATCAGAATTAACATAAATGTATAAAGACATGCAGGGAAGACCACTTGGAGTAATCATGTGGCATTTGAATAATATTTACCAGAGGGGTGCCGTTGTCACGTGTCACCGTCGTCCAATGGCAGAGCTCTGGAGTTGCTGAGAAATCCGTGGGCAACTTGAGACGCACCAAGAGGCTTCTGCGATATTTCTTCAGGCAGAATTTCTATGAGCAGCCCGTGAACCTATAGATAGGAATACAAAAAAAAAAAAGGATAACATAAAACGGATTATGAGCAGACTCCAACAATTATGCAATCAGTGTCAGATAAAGAGGAAGATGTGGTTACACGGAGAGAGGAAATGGCAAAGAGGGGGGAAACAGACAGATTACAGTGTGTGGTGAGGAACGTATCATTAGACACTCAGTGTTGAATTCTTTTGACATACTAAATCTTTTGACGGGACGCATTTATTAGAAGGAATCGCCGATTGCAGCTGCGCATCCCGGTACGTTTAGTCAGAAAACGTGAGGAGACCTTTGCCATTGTAGGCAACGTCTGGGATAATAGCTGGGATAATATTATGGGAAAGAACGGATTCCTGACATTTTGCTTGATATATTGTCACCATATTAGATGCTTAAAATATATATTTGCAACGAAGCATTTTTACTCAGTTAAAGACACTAGAAAATAATTTTCACTCCCGTTTTTCTGCTATTACCTCCTCTATCTTTGAAATTCCGCAATAAGACTTCCCTTTGCCTTTAAAAGAAACCATTTGGATTATATTAAATCACTTTATTTGCAACTAATTTAACTGTCCGTTAAAATAGGCGGGCTTTCCTTTGAATCACAGCATATGCTTATAATTGTCTGAGTGGAGGTTTTGCTTTGACTTAATAGGATGCGCTGGGAGTGGTCAAACAAAGGCTTGACAGACATTGCCACACAAAGACAAAGGAGGCAATCATTTAAGATGTTTTTCCATAGCATAATTCCGTGTATTTGCATTAATCAGGCATCACTGTACAGTATCAAGTGTCTGTTTCTGCGGCTCTGTGAGGAAACCGTCAAACACTGCGGACACTTTTCATGGTAAACATCCCTGAAGCTGCAGCCAGGATGGACAAAGACGTGCGGGAGATATTAACCAGACACCTTACGTGCGCCTGTTAACAGATTGAGTGGAAACACAATTTAGAAACTGTATTTAAAACCCCGTGACATTTTTTGAGATTATTCGGCCTAAATACTTCATCAAGTGTGGCCCAACTCAGCCACAGTTTTTTTAAAAATTCTCATAATCATAATACATATATAATACATACAATGTGAATAATTTCAGTGGTTCATATATATATATATATATATATATATATATATATATATATATATATATATATATATATATATATATATATATATATATATATATATACATATATATATATATATATACATATATATATATATATATATATATAATACATACATACATACATACATACATACATACATACATACATACATACATACATACATACATACATACATACATACATACATACATACATACATACATACATACATACATATACAAAAGTGGAGTTATCACAACATTTCAAACAGAGCTCCCAAAAACCATCTGCAGAATCATATTTGCATATTCCAAGCAACTATCAGTGGATAGAAGTTCCTTCTGGTGCTTCACTGCAACAAAGAGAAAACCCCTGATGTCTCTCACTGGTGATGGATTATGCACTCAGGCTTGCATAGCTTGGAAGAAGTGGAGCCTGTCTCTTTTCCGTTTCACCCCGCCATCACATGGGGTTTCACCTGAACCTCCAGAACAGTGTCTATTTATTCAGTATTTTTTTTAAATAAATGTTCTAGTCTTGAATTTCCATTCAGTACATCTTGTGGAAATAATAAACTTCTAACCCCAGCACGCCAGGCTTACTGCAAAAATACATTACAGTTTTAGCTGCTTTTACAATATTTTTTTTTTGAATGAAATGGTCGACTGCTCAAAAATCCGAAATAATTAGCCCGGAGAGGTGGTTTAAATTTGAAATCAATGACAGCTGTATAGTCAGTGATAAATGATAAATGCTTAGCAGGCCTCCAGTGTCAGTGTTGTTCAACAGCACAGAATGAAAAATTGAAACTTAATGCCATCTGCTTGTATCTTGTTTAGCATCGAATGCTACCTATTTATTATTATTATTATTATTATTATTATTATTATTATTATTATTATTATTATTATTATTATTATTATTACTAGTAATAGTAGTTGTAGTAGTAGTAGTAGTAATATTATTATTATTATTATTATTATTATTATTATTATTATTATTATTATTATTATTATTATTAAAAGTAATAATAAGGAAGCATCCATCAACACTGACTGAAATGGCGGAAAGTAATTAAATTCGTTTTGTTTTCCTTGCCTCACACCCTTGAACCTACTCTCTGAATTGGAGATAGAATCTTTGATGTACTAGCTCAGCAAGACCATAATTTAGCTCCTCCGCGCCTCCACCACAATTCTCCGTGAACTCTGTTTGAACCGCCTCAGTGACAATAAATCATTTTTCTCTCTCACACAAAAGCACGCCGGTCGCTTTGGGTGTCAACCCTTTTACAATTCCTCCTTACCTTCTGCGCTCTCTCGCCTGCTGACACAAACAACCAAGGAAACCGTCGATAAACTTTTATTTTTCATACCGATAACTTATATAGAAAACGGCACTATGGGGGGACGGAAGGGGGAATAGCTGCATCCGCGCGCATGCGGAGGGAAATCTGCGGAACGCGTTCTCTTATAATTTTGTTTTCCATAGATTACATATTCTATACGTTCTGCAAACATAATTGTTTTCAGAGCTCAATAAATGCACGGATCGGTTAATGTATTTCAGGGGACCGAACTGGGCAGATAAGAGGAGACTGAGGGAGAGAGAGAGCTGGGAGACGTTAATGGGCAGAGGATGCTGTCGGTTAAAACGGTGCATACAAATGGCGCTGTCTTGGCAGAGCAAGGGGAAGATTTATGGGCCCGGTGCCCTATATTGCTGTAAACAATGCAGAGTGAAATGAAAGGACTAGAGTTTGCAGACTGCACTTCATAAGTGAGGAAAAGACACACATTGTCAGTTTCCCAAACAGGTCTTGACTTTTGTCTAAGCATGTGCATTAACACAGAGTATAAATTTGGGCCTTCTCACACCAAAATCCGCTACAAATATAGTCTGTGTGAAGTGTAGACAGGTGCAAATATCGCAGTTCTGAGCCAGTGAATAAAAAGAGTCGAATTATGATTTAATTGTATTTTGGAGAAATTTGATTTTCATTCGAAGGATGATAAAATAAAAATCTAAAAATTGAGTGACACGAAAAATTCTATTTGTTTATCGTTTATGTTACATCAGACATACAAAGGCATTCTATTTGTTAAGCTACTATTAAAACCAAATTACTATATGTTTGTTTCTCAACTATTTGCATTACCAACAAGAGTAGATTGTAATTTTGGGGAGATTTCTATCATAGAGTTTATATCAGTCAGAGGTGTTAGCAGGTCTGCTGTGTTACCATTTGGAAAGTGAAGTACACTTTAAAAAAGAAAAAAATCAGCCTTAACATTCACTTGCCTTTTCCATCCTGTGCACCAATATCCAACTAATGTGCAATGTTATAACTGCTAAACCTCGGCAGATGGGCTCAAACTATGAGATTACCGCAGTAGAAATGCAACTAGTGGTGACACAAAATACAAGAGAATCATTTTCAAAGAGGAAATGCAGTTTAAAAAGTGTATTTTCACTTAACCTACACATAATTGTAGATCTACAGTCTCTGGATCCCATATTCAGATCACTTCTGTTAATGAAAAGTGAATAAAATAATCATAACTCAATCTATAGTTACTGTCTGCCCCCCCAGTGACACCTTGAACTGAGGGAAAATGACTGCAATTCCTAAGGTTCTCAATGATGCATCAAATAGGCTAATGAAATATTTCCCAACGAGGCGTTATGATGACATAAAGCATTACTGGCATGTCTACCCAGGCCATCATCTCCAGTGTGATGTGCTGTTGAAATCCACATTTGGGTATCAGTCTTAATCCCAGCTGCTTTCTCCTCCCTTGTTTAAAATGTTGCCAGCACTGACAGCAGAGCAGCTTGACATGGTGGTGGGTTTTAAAATCTAGTAATATGTAGATAACCCTCACTCTGACTTTCCTAGACCCATGAGAGAGAGAGAGAGAAAACAAAAACAAAAAAAGAAAAGACAGGGTGCATCTGCTCCCTTGACTGAACGGATGGAAGACAGATTTACGGATTTATGACACACCCACTGCTGGTCAATGCAGGAGAGCCTCTGTGTCCCTGGGAAATAACAGCGTGACCCCTGCTTCAACTCTCCGCCTTTATGCAACTGCCATGGCTGCCGTTTAAACGCACCACACCAAAACAATACACCGACCCGTGGACCTCTGGTCGCCGTCCGAAGTGGTTGAAAATGTAACTCACCTGAACCGAGTGGGTGAAAACGTAGTATGTAACGATTAAAAAAAATACACAAGCGTCGGAACCATATATGATATAGTATGTATTATACTATATACTATATTATATGGTTCCCAGATATACGTACATATATGTGTATGTATGTGTGTGTGTGTGTATGTATGTGTGTATGTATGTGTATATATATATATATATATATATATATATATATATATATATATATATATATATATATATATATATATATATATATATATATATAAAGCGCTTTGAAATGTCTGTTGCCATGATTAAGCGCTATATAAATAAAACTTGATTGACTTGATATATATATATATATAGATATATATATAGATATAGATATAGATATATATTGATATATCAATATAAGTCAATCAAGTTTTATTGATGCTAGACCTATTGTATCATTTATTTTATTTTATTAGTTAGACACTTTAATAAATATGCTTATATATCGAATTACTGAACCTCAAGCCCATAAAACACAGTACAAGCCTATTCCTGCTGGTGCTGAGGTTAACTCCATGGTGGTGGGGGGAGAGGTATTTTTAAACTTAAAGGAATGGTTGTCACTCATAAAAAGAATAAAATACAAGCTATTAGTGTCGGACATTTATATTTATTCATTATTTATGTTGATCGTCTGACAGGTATGTTTGTAAATGAAAAGTAAACGGTGTGCGCTTTGTATTTCTACGTAACGATGACAAATATCTATGTAAATTTAATGAAACAATTCCATTGTAGGAGTTTATATCTGTTAAACCAACGTTTAATAATAAAACACGAGGCGAAACTGATTTATGATTGACAGGGGACACGAGTTTATATTGTTTTAAGAGTTACTTTAAATCACACATTGTTTATTCTAGTAATAAATCCAGCTAGACCTTATATGGGCGTATTCATTACATCCTTGGCAAAGATGAGACAAGTAAAAGCCAAGAAATAAAATCTCTGCAAAGTGCAGCTCGTGTACTGTGTTAAAACAAATCTTCAATTATGGGAGCCAAAGGCGACTTCCCGTCATTGTTCACATGAAACTTGAGCTCCACCTGTAGCCTCGGTCACACGAGGAGGAGCTGGATTATCATCCACGCGTCAAACATCCAGATTTTTTTTTTCTTTGGTTTCGGTGGCAGCTGTTTATCTTAGAAGGCATGCCGTCGAATGTTTTTCTATCAGCGCTGAATGTTTGGCTCATGTAATACAATACGATAAGAATTCTTGCAGCAAAGTCGAAGCTGCTCGATGTAATAAATTTCATTTCGATTTTTAAATGAATAAACACAGATTATCGATCGTAATTCATGATTTTCTGACAATAATCACTTCAAAAAGAACAGCCTGTATTCTGTTTAATCTGGGGTCAAATTGCTTTAAATGGATTAAATGTGAAAGTTTTATGGAAGCTGCAGAAAGTTTTCTTGATTCTTGTATCCTCATTGTAATAATGGCAGTGACTGGTTGTCTGAGTACTGTCACAAGCACCTGTCATGTTGTTAAATAGATATATTGGAAGCTAGTTTTTCAAAGGAGCTGACCTGGGGCCAGTTATTCTCAAAGTCATGTGACCACATCTAGCTATTTTTACCCCCTCTCGCTTTTAAGCTTGTAAATATAATTAATCTCTGGAGAATGTGCCCTTCTTTTAAGTTTTATGCTAGACCTATAACATTATTTATTTTATTAGTTAGACACTTTAATAAATATGCATTTCATTAATTCCCCTCTGTAAACATTTCAAACGTCTTCATGTTCTCCATATCGTCGATTAAAAATAAAATATCCTTTTCACGCGTGTCTTTCATGATCTTTGCCATGTCCAGCTAAAATTAGACTTGTCTCCGAATTGTTTCCAACTCCGTTTTTGGAGCGACTTCAGAGGCTTGTTCGTGTTTAGGAGTCCTGTGGGTCCATCAGGATTGTCCGACAGCTTCACACCGTCCTGGGCTCGTCTAACAAAGGAGAGAAACGCTTTCGGTGATGCCCCGCCGCAGGCCTCTCCGGGCGCAACGCAGAAAAATCCACAAAGAAAGCCACGTCTGGGGTGGGGATGGGGATGGGGGGGGGGGGGCATCGAGGGAAGGTACACGTTAGAGAGTGAGTCAGGTCACAGGGTGGGAGAGGTCGGCCATCCAGGCTGGAATGAGCCTAATGGGACAGAAAATGTGTCCTTCTGGTGAACTCGGCCTTCTCCCACTTCACCCCCAAACTTCAATAAAATACCTTTTCACCCCCACACCCCCACCCACGACATGGGCGCGACAGGGCCTAGAAAGGGATTGGAGGGATGCTGCGACTGTGGCGAGAACATTAATTTCTCTAATCTGTCCAGCAGCATAAAGGCTTCAGGATTCATTTTTCAGAGCCGTCTCAACACCATTTCAACGCTTTTCCAAAGCAAAGTCCAGAAGGCAAAATTTTAACCGCTTTGTGTGAGTTAAATAGAGTTATTTCAAAGTCAGTTTACTGTCTCACATTTGGGACTAATGGTAAGGTATACTGTAGGGTATATCATAAATGGTGCGATGAAACCATGTCTGTATAGGCAGAGCTGTTTTTCCACAACATAGCACAAAGCTCTGGAATGAAAGATTGATGATGAATACCTCTATCTTTTGTGCTCTTTTGCCTCCCACTACGCGAGGCATTTCAGTAAGGTCTATTCATGTCACAGTTTCAATAATCTATCAAATCATTGCGCACATTTGGGTTCAACTCATGGTTTGAACTGAGTCCTTCGGCGGCAGATCTGACCAAAATAAAAAAAAATTAAAAAGAGAGAAAAAGATTGCCGTTAAGTGTGAAAGATATTTTCAAAATTACACAATTGTTCAGTTTGTGTCATTAATATGAAAAAAAAATCTGCATCAGTAGCACAAGTACAGTCGTAACCATGAGTCCTGTGTTCTTCCTACTAGATAAAAAGCGGACGATGACGTTGCAGTGAGCGCCGGTTTCGACGTTATTTATTTATTTATTTATTTATCTCTACTCTCGCGAGATGATGCATTCCAGAAACAAAATGCTAAAACGAGGTAAAAGTAAATATATCAAAAAAATATTCACACGAGCATGAAACAAAAAGTGGACCCAATAAAAATCCCGTCATTCCTTAAAAAAAAAGAAAAGAAACTCAGCTACAATCCATATCTCCACTGACATATTTAACGAACACCACATGACGCAGTATATTGACTCTATCAGCAATTAACGACTTTATTTTATTATTTTTTTAATCTTTGTTTTACATTTGAAAACTCAGTCTCATTGCGCAGTGGACTATAGAAAAAGCAGGGCAGCTACAGAGGTTACAAAATGAAGAAGAAGAAAAAAATCACAACAGCCTAGAATCTATAACACAGTGCAAATGCCCTCTATAAATGGATCGCATGCAGCTTTGTGTTCAAGTCATGACGGAGGAAGCAGAGAGCCTCAGTCGTGGAGAGAAAGAGCAACGTGAGGTGAAGGGCCTCCGTGTCTCCGCGTTAATTCAATGCCCTTCAGATGCATGAGGTTGCACATAATGGTCAGCGCAAAATATTCTCAGAATTTAGAAGTATACCTTCAGTCTGTCAGGAGTCAGGCTGTAACACACACACACACATACACACACACACACACACACACACACACACACACACACACACACACACACGCACGCACATACTGGCTGTACTCACTGCTAATGTATTTACTTAAAACACATTTTTTAAAACACAGTGATTTTTCTTTCCCTCTTGTGGAATGATAAAAAATATTCACACATCTGTTAAAACTGATCTCTCCAAATAGCTAAAACAAAGAGTAGACCTCTTCTTGCCTAGAATGAAGTTCGACCAAATGTATTTAAAACTAGTAGACACTCACTGTTTTATTGACCAATATGATTAGCACAAGTACACTACACTCCGTTTATTGCATTTCACAATAATCTGCTTTTTAACGGTCTAAACACAACATCAACATCACAAAAACTAAATTGTAAAAAAAAAAGTCCTGTTTCTGAAATACACGAGGTAAATTCACACATTATTATCCAAAACATACAAGTTCAAGATCAATGGTGTGTTCCAGCTTTTTATACCAAAAATAACTATTATTATATTGATTTCCTTCCAGTGTTGTTTGAAATAAATAGATTGTGCATTTCACCATGGGCAGCAGGGCAAAAGAATGGCCCACAATAACATCTTGATAAAATGTATATTTTTTTTCTACTTTTTTTTCCCCCTTCATTCAAAACACGTTTTAATAAAAAACATTTTAATTGAGCTTCAAATAAATTAAACCCTGTGTCACGTAAAAATAATTCATCGGTATTCGCAGTAATCCATGCTATATAACATGCATTTTATATAACTTTGGACTTAAAGGAAACCGCACAAGATAGCTACGAAAACAAAATATATAATTGTTCTATAAATAACCAGTTCTTTTCTACCCCCAATCCTGGCTCCTGGGTTTATAACCTGGTAATATCCTCGCCATGCTGTGCTCCGGTGAGTTCGTCGGTGGCACCAGTGTTAGTGGCCGAGGCAGCGGCTACAGCGCCGGCTGCCGAGCTTGTGTTGGACCCAGAGGAGGAAGAAGAGGATCTCACTTTGGTATTCGGGAGCCTGTGATCCTTTTTCCATTTCATCCTGCGGTTTTGAAACCAGATCTTTATCTGCCGCTCGGAGAGAACCAGGGTGTGGGCGATCTCGATGCGCCTACGTCGAGTTAAATATCGGTTATAGTGGAATTCCTTCTCCAATTCTAAGACCTGCTGCCGGGTATACGCTGTCCTAGACCGCTTGGGCTCCGTCCCATTGTAAGCCGAGTTCACTGGAAAAAGGATAAGTGAAGAGGAAGGGAGACAAGAAGGAAAGAAAGGAGGGGTAAACAACGATGGCCTCAATTTGAGATATGGCTGCAGAGATTTATTGGATGTGAATGTTTAGCTGTTTGAGAAATTTAAATGAGAAGTTAAAAACTTCTCCGCGTAATGAGAGGACACTCACAGCCAACTATGATCTAAATTATTAATGCAAGATTACAAAGCTCATTTTTTTCTTATTCATTTCTCCCTCCCTCTCTCTCTCTCTCTCTCACACAATCGCACAATACATAACAGCAGAAGCCACATGGTGATACGGCTGCCCTGAGTATACCTCGGCTATAAAATTTATGGTGGGTGTAATTACCAATGCCGAGTCGTAAATCCGCCTCAATTGTGCCATTTCAAAGGCTTCCCTGCTAGCAGGAGTAGGGGCTGGCAACGAGATGGGAGTCAGAGGGACTGATAAAGGGAGGGAAAGGGAGAGAGGGGCACAAGGAGTGCAAGGGAACATAAACACACAAGTTGCCTACCAGTGCTGACGTGAATTTTCTTCATCCACGGGTACACCACGGGCTGCTTGGAGGAGGCTGTGCTGTTGGGGTGCTCCGGGGTAGCTTGGTTGCAGGCGGAGGTTGCAGCCGGTGGGGTGGCAGGGGACATGGACAACTGTGGGGTTTCACATGAAGCGGGTTGCCCTTTTCCTGTCAGCAGGTGCGCAGATTGGGGTATTCCATGTCCCCTTGGCGTGTCAGGTTCAGGGATGCTTGCACAGTTATACTGGCGCTCTTGTTGGTAGCTCGCCCGCGGAGGATATAACTCCTGATGGTGATGCTGGTAGCCAGTGTCCCTTGTGCGGCTGTAATATTCTGGACTAT
This sequence comes from Antennarius striatus, assembly GCF_040054535.1. Lineage (NCBI taxonomy): Eukaryota > Metazoa > Chordata > Actinopteri > Lophiiformes > Antennariidae > Antennarius > Antennarius striatus. The sequence continues at coordinate 21,111,943 of NC_090777.1, read as the reverse complement.
GCTCTGGGATGTAGTTATTTTGCGAATATTCCTCGCATGGAGGAAATTTCGGATCAATGTAGTTAGACTCCATCAAATACGAGCTCATGATCATTAATTTCTGGAGTGGAAAATAATTTTTCTAGCTTTGTCGTTTTTCTGCTCCATAAAGCCCTCCTACTTGCGAGCAGCCCTGTAAAGTTACTTTTACCACGTGACCAAATGGTCCAATAGCGGAGTGAGAGGTAGTTCCCGGATAAGGAACCAGAGGTATTTAGCATACCTACAGTCGCCATTGTGGGCACAAATCTCTCTCTCTCTCTCTCTCTCTCTCTCTCTCTCTCTCTCTCCTCACCTCTCTCTGTCTCTCGTCCTCCGTCTCTCTACCTCTATTTCTCTCTGGTTGTATTACCAAGGCAATTGATCTTGAGGACAAAACTAGTAGCTAGTTGCTGACCAAGGAAAAATAAAACAGGCAAAATCCACCGGTCTCAATTATTCAAAAGGACAATAGGTGATTCGCCAAGGATAAGGTACAACAATAGAAAACCAATCATGTTGTTAGCCTGGATGCCTTATGTAAAGGTTATCTGCTAATTAATGAAGGCACAGTCTTAACAAAGAGCCCTTCAGCTGAGAAAAAGATCACAATACTCTTCAGGAATTACAGCTACATCAGTTTTTTTGTGATATTCCCTCAACCGTTCCAAAACCAATTTAAAATCGAATTGGTAATGTGGTTCACAGTGTCAGAGAATATTGGATGGTAAGTCTCTGAATGAGTGTTTTAAAATTGACTGGTTAATTTATAATGTTAGAGAAAGGTGGACAGACAGTGTGGAAGCCTAAATAAATAATTTTCATTCATTCATGTTATATTTGTTTGTTTTGAAGTGATGTGATTATTCTTACAGACTCGGAAGGTTTTAATCAAAAGTAGGCAGGGATGTCATTAAAAATGAGTGTAATTGAGGAAAGGATGCTGAATATACACTCAGAAGCTTTTAAGGCAATGGTTTAGGATTCTTGACTACAAATATAAGGATCACAAGGATAAAGTAAAAAGTATATAAACAGAAAGATACTGAACAGTAAAGAAAATCCTGCAAATGATCTCGCCTTAAGTTCACTTTTTACAACAGCAAATTTAGCATATGGGTCCTGCTGACTGACTTTTAAAGAAATGCTGCTCATGTTAGACTTCATTCTACTTCCTGATATTTTAGTTTTATTTATTCTTATTGTAGGAACTAATGGGTGGGTCCTCAGTGATAAATAAAAACACTACTTTGCACTTGAATTCCACATGTTGATTATACAAATGTGCTACCAGCTGGTAAAAGATCCATTGAAATCTAATGTATTCATATTTCTACCACTTTCTGGTGCATTATTAGCACTAGTTCCTGTATTCCTGGATAAAATAATGTTTACAACCATGGAATAGCTCTAGCCACAATAACAATGACAGATAAGAACTTAGTATAACAACTATGACAAGTGAGTAAAAATGGAGGCTCCCTCTGAATAAATTCATTCTTTATTATTATTACACTGCTTTATTCTAGGGCAATGGTATGGAATTTTTGACCATTCAGCCGAAGAGCACATATAATATAACACTTCACAAGTTTTAATCTGTATACCTCCAGAAGATAAATGCTTAGATACCTCCTATACTTGAATTCACACATCTGCCTGCAAACAAGAGAGTAAACGAAAGAAATCCCAAACCACTGATGTATGAATTGCCAGGATTACAATTTGGCCAGTAGAGCAACTAGAGGACCACGCCAACTTAATAATACCAATATGAAATCATAAACCAGTCACTATAGAACAGAGCTGTTGTAGTGTCACAAACCAGAAAACTGGATTTCAGCCTTTCCATAATATCACAGACCTGAATGAATTGGGACACAACCTTCATGGTATTAGAGATCCAAAAGAAAAGTGATCAATATTACAGTGTTGTAGACCAGATATGTTAACCGCAGAGTTGTATTGTCATCCAGAGAAGTTTGATTGGTTGTTGCAGACCATGGTCAGAGCCCAGTCATACTCCCTTACATTAGATTAAAGCATCCTTCTACCTGCAGGGCATGAATTCTGCTTGTAGACTTGCAAAACAAAAGTAAATATAAATGATTTAATGCTATTAGGGTCTTTTATTATTGGAATACTGCTCTTGGTTCCTTGCTTTTTCAACATTGAACAGAATTGTTTTCTACTAGGAAGCTTTTTGGCCTGAATAAAACATGCCACAATTGTGCAAGTCTAATGTGTCTGTTTGTTTAAGAGCCACAACTAAAGGACTCTGAAAAAGACAACATTGCTCTATATGTTCAGACATTTATGATTTATGTGGGAAAATGTTGACAATACTGTTGTTAGGAGTTTTGGTGCTTACATTCAAAATGTATTAAAATAGAAATAAATTAAAAAAGGAGAGACTCTGAGTTACATGTAATCATGGCTTAAACCCTGACTGTCATCCAGATGTGCTGATGAAATGTCAATTGATCTTGTGCTGTGTGTTGTACTGTGTAGTTGTGCTACTTCTTATTCCAGAGAGAGCTTTGGTCAAAGAGTCAGAGATTCATGTTAATTATTTAGCAACCTCTCACAAAATCCAGATTGGGATGCGACATCCAACATAACATCAGATCAAAGTTTTTATGAGAAAAATCAATCGTTTAATATAAGTCACAGATGCCCACTTAAGAGAAAAACATTATGCCTGAGCATGAAGTACTACACAAGTCAATGTGTTGGTCAACAGCACCAGATTGTGAGATGTGTCTGCACAGCAATAATTATATCATATAGTTAAAAACTGTCTGGCTGTCCTGTTTGTAAAGAAAACGCACGACATTTCTATTACCACTAGCGAGGATGTTGGAGGCATTTTATAGAGCAATAAAAGTCGTAAATCAGTCACTTTTAAACGACCCCTGGTTCCTAACGTGTTTTACAGAGTCTGGCACAGAAGTAGCCGCATACTGCACACATGGGTTTGCTCTCTGTAGCCTAGCTACACAATCTATGACTGTCTGGACTATGAATACACTTTGTGACAATGTTATTGCATTGCTAGTACCGGGATGCAGGCTTCATGTGCACATCACTGGTGCTTATGTGTGCAATAGCAGAGTAAAAGCCAGAGATGTGATGAGGAGCAGATGAATCCAGTGGCTGGCGAGGTTTTCCAGTTGCCCATGTATTCCTGTAGAGACGTATTTGCGACTGCTGGTAATTCACACAAATTCGGTTCTACAGGGTACATATAGACAACTAATGTGTTTTAGCTTAGAAACCACAACACGATCTATCAGGCCAAACCCTATGCTGAATTGGATTGTTATGCATATGAATGGAAATCATAGAGAAAATAAGACTGCACAAGCCATGCATTGAAAAAACAAAAAACAAATACGCTCTTCAATTAATATATTTCCAAATGACAGGTATTACTAGCTGCTTTTCATCTACAACAAACACAAACAGACACAACCATCGTGTTCTAAGGACAAGAGGCTCTCTGTTCAAAACATTCAACCTCTGCTTTTGAGGCAGCTCTCATATATGAATATTCAGCCACAAACACGAAGAATACAAAAGGACGGCGTGACAGCACAGATGAAAAATAAGTTTCCATTGTTCCCAACCATTTCTACTGCTCGCTATTACCATACTGACCGCTCGGTAACCTTTCTTCCTGCCACTCTGCAAGCTAATGAGAAAAAGCCTCGGATGAAAAATGCAATATTAGACATGTGACCTGTTTCGGGGTTATTAAAAACAGCAAACATGCTCAGATTGTGAATCAATGGAATTGATTACAGTGGACATGAAACAGGGGCTGCAAACACTGACATAAACCCTATCTGCATATGCCTCCGCCTGCATTCTGGGTATCAATTCTATAGATGTTTTATTGAAGAAGAAGAAGAAGAAAAAGAAGAAGAAGAAAGCACCCCGAGCCAATAAACGGAGATCTAACAAGAAAATGGTCAGAACAAATCTAATGCATTATCATTCGGCTTTATCATGCACTCATTTATAGACACGTTGTTTGTTGTGCACAAACCAGTGTGGAAGAGCTGCACGCACACTGCATACTCTCTCTCCCCACGCACTCTGGAGGACGCATTTTAATATTAGTTAGACAGCCTGACCCGCGTTTCACCCCTTGCGTTTGACTGCTTCCAATAGTTCACTGCCAAGGATTATTGATGGGGGGACAGCAATGAATTCCTTTCCCTCACAAATGGCTTTCAGATCGTGCACCTAGTTCAATAACTAGTTATAATGTAGAAGTACAAAAAATGAGGCCCTCAGGCGGACTAATTCAATGTTTCATTTGTTCATTTGAGAAATTGTCGAGTTTAAGGTTTTTTTTTCGTCCTGCAAAATAACAATCTTACAAGCTTGTTCGCACGTGTTCAAGTGTAAACAAAAATAAATCCGTGCAAAATGTGAAGGTTTGTTGTTCTGTTGAAACGTTACTGTTTTTAATTTGGTGGAGCCAGTAGCACCTGACCTGGATGCAAACTGTGGAGCAATAATCTGCTCCCTGATGAAAATGGCTGTTACGACGCGCGTTTAATCAAACCCTTAACCTAATAGCCTTTACATGTTTATCATCCCCATGTGTAATAATGTTAAACTGGATAGTCCAGTTAAAATAAAAAGTTTTAATGAAGTGCAGACAGACTGGAGACTAGTTGGATATGAATACCTTGTAAAAGCAGCTGCCAGGGGAGGAGAGTGGGTTTTAGATAGCCTCCTAGATGCCCCACAGAAACCATTGGTTGGTTCATTATAGCAATGATGTGGTTCACTACACTCATACCGCAGCTTTAAATCCAATTCATCTGCACAACAAGAGTGCAACCTTCAAAATATCAACTCGCATCAGAAGTTTGCAAGACAGAAATTGGAGTTTAAGGACTACTGACTGAGAAAAGAAAAGATTTAGATTAAGAAAGAAAAATAATATTCATTATGGAATTAAAACACAGTTTGTGTAAGTGCAGCAGTAAGCAAATTCATGCAGCCAGACATTTACACAATCAAATAACACATGTCACTTGACTGAAGCCAGGTGGACAGGCGTGGGGCGATGGATAACACTTACTGATAAATCCATGGTCGTCCTCATTTTGACCCGATGAGTTGTCTGAAAAATAGAAGAAAAACGAAAATTAGATCAGCAGGTTAAAACGTTTTTTCACCCAATCTGTAATTATGTAAGATTCAGAAAGTCTCCAAATTGCAAAGGGACAATTTGCAATTTTAAAACCACATTAGGTCAATGAGTTATCCACTGAGCATTCATGAAATTAATTGAGCAAGCATTAGTGAAGACTTCAGAGGTACAACAGTTTCAACGAATGGATGAGTTGTGCATACCATTTCGACTTTTTCCCCATTTAAAATCTGCATGTCATGTAAATAAAGACTACAGATATCGTCAGTATACATCAAATAATCGAAAGGCCATACATTTATTTTGTACTTAAGATTTTTCCAGGTTTATAGTTAACCTGTCAACGTTCCAATACAGAAACGAATTATTTTGATATGTTGCCTTATAATTTAATGTTAATGATCCTTCTGACTGTCCCTCTGATCTCCTTCGTGAACTAATTGAACTGAAGCTGCCCAGAAAAGCTTTAACTCCAGCAGAGCTTTATTTAAATTTATTTTAGATTTAGGACTGACCATTTAAAGACAGTAAAACTGGATTTACAAGCATTTTGGTATTTCCTTGGAAAACGTTCTATGAATGGGAATCCCTGAACTTCAGTGAAGAATAATTATAGCGAGCAGTCAATTAAAAAAAATCTCGACTGTGTCTTCGCATTATAAACTAGATCAATTCTGCTTGTTGGAAAACGATGTAATGAGACTTAATGGTTGTTATTTGGGCACAGACAATGGGAAGCCTATGCTCACCCGGAAATGACCTCTGTGGACTGAATGATGACATTGTCAGCTCCACAGGTCAAAGAAAGGAGGACAACAGAACGTGGCAGGGAAAACGGATGTTTAGACTGTTTCACTTTTATTCCATCGACATCAGATCGGTCTGAATTGCAGTGTATTTCGTTTGGAGGAGATGTGTTTCAGTTTTTAATTATGATTTTGGAGTTGCCTCTTGCATAAAATGAAAACAGAGGAACGAAAAGAGCGTAATGGAATGCTGTTAACGTGTGCCCCCACTGAGTATTACCCACTCGGGAGTGGGTCACACAGTGCCACCTATTGGAAGTGTATAATTGATAATTGTGTACACCCGAAAAAACTGATCGTGATCATTTAAGGCTATGAAGATGCAGCGGACATCACACAGGGAAGGTGCGTTCACGCTGCTAAAGCCGCATCCAGTCAGCATGGAGCCCACAGCCCGGCTGCACCTTCCTCTGTCAGCTGAACCCAAACAAGATTTAATATCAAAATTCGTCATTTGTTATTCCACACAATCAGTAGGAGAAGTGTTTCAAGGCTGCACTGCTTTATCAGACACATGGGGAATTAAATGATGTGCACCACAGAAAATTATCGAGCTTATGAGATCACATCGCCTCATCAATCTCCATACTGATCAATTCAGCAGTCCAATATCTGTTAGAAGAGGTCTGAGAATGGAAAAACATGTTCATCTATTGTGGAAGAAATGTATACTTTTTTTTTTTTAAACATGCAAAATCCAAGCCATCAGCCCACATCTACGATGTGTTTAATGTTAACTCTAAGTTTCTATACGATCCCATAATTGTTGTGCAAAGTGCCTCTGAACAAACGGTCCTTAGACCACATAACACCTAAACAGCAGCGTGTTTACGGAAACAAGCAATTAATTAAATGTCTTACTAAAAGTTACAATTTTGATCACGACGATTTGTGATATAATTTCCAAATTACATTCACAAGAAAAAAGAAAAGAAAAAAGAAAAGACAAGAAAAGAAAAGAAAAAAAAGAAAAGAAAAGAAGCCACATTTTATTTTTGGAACTTCTTTTACTGTTAAAGCTGAAACAATGTGACTTTACTGAGAAATTTTACAGTAGTTTCAACAAAGAACTACATTTGAAGGAGGTGGAGAGAGAGAGAGAGAGAGAGAGAGAGAGAGAGAGAGAGAGAGAGAGAGAGAGAGAGAGAAGAGAGAGAGAGAAAGAGAAAGAGCGAGAGAGAGAGAGAGAGAGAGAGAGAGAGAGAGAGAGAGAGAGAGAGAGAGAGAGAGAGAGAGAGAAGGTGGAGGTGAAGCAGGTCAACAAATGATTTTTGATCTGGCCGAGTTTCCTTTTTACTAACAATCACTTATCTTTTAAAAATATTAAATATATACTTCAAATCTTTTACGTGCGGAACTAACATGTAAAACAAAATGTTAACCATAACGAACTGCCAGTGTGATTTCAACGTGTTGAATGATGAAGTAAAATACTGTATCCGATTTTTTTTTTGTTTAATTTATTTTAAATTCTAATTATAGTGACCTGCAAGTAAAACACAGCGCTGAAAGAAACTCAGCGAGCCAAAAGCAAAAAAAAAACCCGGCGAATCCCCGTTCCTCCCAGTCTAGACATGCACCAGCAATTATCCTTTAAAATATCTCGAGCTTGAGATGATTTCCAAATGTATCACAGTTCTATAATTATTAAGCACGTATTCTTTCTCTATTAATAGTTTCGTTCCGGAGCCAATACGTTTGACAACCGTGCATTCAATGTGACAATAATATAAAACATAAAACCTTATTTTGCCATAAAATAACAGCACAGTATAGCAGGCCTGCAAATGCAAAATTAAAAATCAACTTACTGCAGCAGCTCGCAGTTGTCTGCACCACCCGACTACACAGTCCGGAGAAAGGTTCTGCATCCTCACTGCCACAAAGCCTTTTCTTCCTCAGATAAGGGGAAGCCAGCAGCTGCGATTCCGGACAGTTAAGATTATATATGATGTGTATATATCGAAGGTTTGTCAGCTCTTCCAGGCCATAAAACCCACTTAAATGACACCACGTGCTTCCTATGCACCATTCACAGGCCCTGCTTGGGGCAATTGGCATATGTAACCTTGTAAACTTTAAAATACCCCAAAAGAAAGACATACAAAACGGGATTCAATAAATTGTCCACGTATAGCTAAGGCCAAACACAACGCAGAGAAAGTGGACGCTGCGCTGTCCGGTTCTCATATCCGTCAAGGAAGTTTATTAGGAAGCTATTAGTATGAGAGGTGAGTGATTTTTTATTTTTATTTTCTTCTAACGCTGCAGAGAAATTACCACGTAAGCTTGGTGTATATGCGTCACTGCCAGTCCTAGAAAAGGTGCAGCCGAATACAGGCACACAGCAAGTGGCATGAGTTTATGTCCTCTATATAGCAGATAGAGTTGGTTCAATCGTAATGACTGCAGGATTAAAGAAAAGAGCGATGCTATAAAGCACCCATTTGGCCTCGACAGGGATAGCGCGGCCACAGGAAACCAAAGTTTTGCATCCATGTTGTGTTGTGGGCGAGTGTTATCACAGGCTGTCGTGTGTCCTTTGCTCCGCTGACAAAACAGGAAACAGTCTGCATGTGGTGGAAAAGGGGCAATAAAGTTTTATGGGGGGTTTTAAACTTCAGAGCGTCTCTCTGGTAGTCAGTGAACTCTGTGGATGCTGAGGAAAAGGAAAAGCGAAAGCTCGGTTCAAAACAAAGCATAAAGAAGAATGTAGTCTAATTTTTAAAATAGAAAGATCATTAGATTAAATCAATTGACATGAAGCCAGTTATGCAGAAAAATAATGTGAATACTGATAACGCAGTAACTTCCTTATTTTTAATGATGAGACTTTATTGGTTACAATCAACAGTTAAGCCATCTAATCAGCTTTTCTATAGGCCTTGACTAAACCAGGCACTTCAAGTTTACATTGCACATCACAACACTATCACACACTGTCGCTGAATTTTACAGCAAGATTTAGATTCACATGGAAATGGAAGACAACATGGATGACATAGGAACCACTCACAAATACATGATCTCACCGAACATATCACACATCCCACCCGTTTGCACTGCGACATAGTTGTAAGTAAATTGAAAAAAGAAAAGAGACAAAAGATTATTTAAAAAAAAAAAACTAATTAACTGCCGTAATTATATTTTGTCTTTATTTGATTCGTTGACCTTTAGGATTAAATGACAGGATGATGATAAAGAGTTTGAAATGATGCAGACTGTCAGCCAGCCTCTACTACTTTTATCCTAATTAAGAACATAGATTATTACGAGCAGCGTGCAGCCATTTAGTTCACTACAGACCGGAGCCTTGCAGTGTGAAGGACCCCGGCTCCCCTCAACCTCGTGTCCCCTCCGTGCAGCAAAGTGAGGTTATCATCGCATGAGCAGCAAATTAATTTAGAAATGTAAACCAATTGATCAAAGTGAGTGATATTCAATACATTAGGTCCCAAACTGCAGAAAGTGACACATAATTGGTGATGAAGCACACAGAACGGTGTCATGATGTCATAGCTCCTTGCAGTTCATCCGGAGGTCAGGCGGTACTCCTGCACAGTGCAGTGTGGGGCTGAAAACGTGCTGCATACTCCCCCCTTCACTGGTTGCTCTTTCATTCCTTCACTTTGATCTTTGAGTCCTTCTTCCACTTCATTCGTCTGTTCTGGAACCAGATTTTGATTTGCCTCTCGTTTAGACACAGGGAGTGGGCGATCTCTAAGCGCCTGCGGCGACTCAGGTAGCGGTTGAAGTGAAACTCTTTCTCCAGCTCCAGAGTCTGGTAGCGGGTGTAACTGGTCCGGGACCGCTTACCCTCCGATTCTGAAGTGGCATTAAAATCAGTTAGCTTTCAGCCGCATTATATAGTGGAAAATAAAATTAATAATGTTCTAATAACATTATGACATTTAAAAGAAGTCGGTTGTCCATTAAAATCCACAATGCAAGCAGAAAATCCACTATTTAATGTCCCGTTAAATCTCCTAGTAAAAAAAACAAAATATCTTTAACAACCTACTTTCACCCAATATTAAGTGCTTTGGATTTGTGTAATTAAAATTTATGAAGACTGATAAGGATCATTAATTGACTCCAATAAATATTAAGGAGGAGGAACCTTTACTTCTGTCTCATATTAAAACATAAATAAAGACAGCTACTTAAGAAATCATATCTTAAATAATAAAATAGTACAGCTATGTGTTGACCTCCACTGCATAATATAATAGGCGGACAGAATAAATTCGGATTATGCGGTGTTAGAACATTAACTTATTTTTTTCGGATATATTTTCCTGTTTATATTTTCCTTTTAGTATTTCTTTTTTCTTTCTTTTCTTTTTCCTTTTTGCTCATGCACAGACATGCTATAGCTACAGCAACAGGCCTGTGCTTCTGGGCAGACATATTTTTACATGCCTGCTGTTTTTATATAACAGAAAAGTCTTCTTCTTCTTTTTTTTCAAGCAAATGTGCTCACTGTCCATCTGCAGCCTAAACAGCTCGCCAATGGCTCCGAGGCACGGAGAAGGAGCTCGCCTATTCAAATCTTTTAGAGGTGAAAAGTTCACGATTGGGTCAGGCCATCGGTGTTTCCCAGAGTTCAATTTTGGGCTAAAGCTTCTCCCAACACATGCATTCTGATAATGTAAAACATGTAGCACGACAAAGACTGAACGAAACTCGGCAATAAACTAATACTTTGATCTGAATTTGTAAATATTATTTCATAATTTGAGCACAGTTTTATTCTCTTATCCAATTAGAGCACCATAAATCACCCCACAGATCACCTCTTCACCGTAACAGAGCAGGTTTACGAGCAATGGATGCCTTTGTCATAAAATTTATGACCGCGAGTTTTTATTATTTCCTGCGTTTGGCCTATAAAACTCAAGAGGGATACTGGAACAGGCGAACAGAAGTGTTGCAGCGTGGAGTGAAGCATCTTACTTTAGAAAATATACAAACTTTACCGTGGCTCATGTGCAGTTTTGTCATCCATGGATAAATCTGTGGCCGCTGCTCACTGTCCGGGCGCTGATTCACTTGTGTGTTTCGTTTCACTGTTCGCATGTTCTCCGCGTTTCTCTCGCTGTCTTGGATCTTATTGCCGCCGGATTTTGCGCTCCTCTCCGGGTCTCTTTCCGCCCCCAGTCCCAGCAGAGTGTTGCTGTCGTAGTTTAGCCCGCTTGCGTCCACGGACGAGCTACTGGAGACCATGGTTATCTGTGGTCCTGAGAGGAGAGGAGTCTCCGCGCTGCCACGCAGACTAGTTTTCATCTCCTCGCGTTCACCAGAGGTCGTGGGGACGGGACAAGTGAACATCCCGTTCACATTAACATCCTCATAACGGCTGGACCTGCGCCCAGAGTGATCGAAACTAAACATAGTGTTAGAAGAAGTTGTCTCCCCTGTTTGCCTGAGAGTGGAGCAGTCAATTTAAGAGCTCATTTTCAACTATCACCGAAACTTTTTTTTTTTCTTTTTTTTTTACACTAGGTCTACGAGACGAATGTAGCGGTAATTTTCATGTTTGCGCTGATCGCCTTTTCTTTGCAGTCGCTTTTGGAAAATTCAAAGCTGTCTACCCTATAAAATAATCCAGGATTTATAGGTGGAGTAGGCTTTGGTATCTTTTTTTAAATTCTTGATCCGACGAGCGCTGCCCAAATATGGGGTATTTGTATGGGATCACGTGCGCATGTTGGCCAGTCATAAATTGGCTTTGATACTCAATGGGGATATTGATGAATAGGAGAAACGTGTCCGGTAAACTTTGAGCTGTTGGTGGTGAAGGACCAAGCAGGGATCTTTAGCGCAAAAAAAAAAAAAAGGGCAGGACAGTAAGACAAGAGCGTCATCTGGTGTCTGGTATGGGGCAGGGCGGTCAGGACTGACCAGAGCCCACTGCCCCGAAACACTGCGAGTATACCAAAAGTCTGACGTAGTAATATAACAATAATAATAATACTATAAAATATATAGTGTGATTGTAGGTACAAGTATGTTTGAAACTGATTTACGCATGTTAACTTACATTATACGCATATACAGAAACTTGTCGCTGGAATTAACCTTTTGCGATAGTTTCTATCGGAAGACCTCAATCTCCGTGCTCACGAGTTTCAATTCAAAGTTCTTTAATATTTAGGAAACCAAAATTTGCTTTTAAGCCACCTAATCACACATTCCTTTTCCATTTGTCTCGACAGCCGTTGTTTGCCATGAGAGTTGTATTTTGATTCCAATATAAAGATAACCCGCTGTTTGGTCACTGTTTTGTGCGTTTTCAGTCCGTTTACAATGTTCCCAATGAACACAACACAAGATTGAATGTTTTACGAATATTTTATTCCATGATACACAATTATGACAAAAAATGTAACTCCCAAACAAATGTGAAGAATTACTAGTGTACAAATCTATCTCACAATCTTCAGCCTATTTTGTCAACTGATCAAAAAAGAGGGGGGGTGGGGGGGCAAAGCGCAAATTTAGGGTATGCAGCGTCTATCAAAGCGGCTAAATGCACATAAGTCCTTATGGTTGACATAATATACTGTGACTTTGATTATATACAGATATTTCAGTTGTGTGTAGACTGTCGTCTTCATCCGTGCAATTTTCAGCTTTATGCAGGACACTTTGTCTGCGGACGATTCAAGTAGCAGATTAAAGTGTGATGTGTCCGCCCAGTCAGTTCCTTCCGTGGAATGTGCATGTACAATACTGAGATAAGTCTGACCAACACTGTATTTTGTGAGGTGATCAAAGAGTTCACAGTGATGGATGGGGTGTTGGGGATAAATACATAGATTTTACTGGCATGGGAAATAACATACAAATTAATACTTCCTTTTATTTTCACAATACATGTGTGACATTGCAATAAAAAAAAACAACATTTCTCCAAATGTCACAAGGGCCATAATGTGGCTGAAATAAGCTGGATTTCTAAGGCTTAACACTCCTGTGGTCAACATGGGTTATAAGTGGTAGAGCCGCGGTATAGCCATCATGCAGTGAAGTCACTCTCAAGTCCATGTAATTCTTTAGGTAGTTATGTTGGGTTTCAATGGTCATCAGGTGTTTGCTTCCATCGTGCTCTTCTTTATTATTTTAACTATTCTTTCTTCTTGTCCTCATCCTTCCCTTCTTCCGTTGCGCCACTGCGCTCTTCTTGCTCCTCTTGGGAAACTCCTGTCTGTTCACTTCCAGTCACCGTGGAGGTCAGGTTGCTCTCTTTCTTCCATTTCATGCGTCGGTTCTGAAACCAGATTTTGATCTGCCTCTCTGTTAAACAAAGGGCATTTGCGATTTCGATTCGTCTGCGCCTTGTCAGGTAGCGGTTGAAATGAAACTCCTTCTCCAGCTCAAGTGTTTGGTAACGAGAGTATATCTGACGTCCCCTGCGTCTGTCTGTCCCGTATCCCACTCCTGCTGAGATACAAAGTGCAGACATGGGTTTTAATAATTTGCTGAGCGAATTCACATTTGAAACAAAAAAAAAAATCATTCCCCTTGTCTGTGTCTTAATATATAGCTCATATATACCCCCATTTTTAAAATCATAATTGCAAAATTACGCAGATAAATGACTGCAATCCTATTTCAAACGACACATTTCCTTCTGTTATCTAAAATTATGAATGCATCATAATATATTCTGTCTGTCTTACGCCACTGATTATGGCAATCTGTCTGAAAATGAAAGCTGTTTGTTTGCACATGCAAAGGCCCATCTACAGGTCGAGGGGATACAGTAATGTTTTATGGGGCCATAAAAAGTAACTTACTCTCTTGGTAAGACATATCGTAAAACTGGCCCATTTCCTTAATTTATTTGTCGTAGTAAAACTCACCGCTGTGTGAGTTCATTCGCTGCATCCACGGGTAGATCGGGATGTTGCTTTTCTGATCCTGCGCTGCTGCTCTTCCTTGATCCAAACTGTACTCTTGAGCAATGTGGCTTTGTGAATTGAGTCCCATGTTTGTTTGTCTGCAACTGGGGAGCACGTCCTTGTCTTGAAGAAATACGTTTGATCCATATTCATACTGTGCTCTGCCAGACCCAAAAACGACATTATCTTGAGGAGAGTAGAAAGGTGCATATATCCGATTCTGGGTCACAGCAGCACCGTACGACGAAAAATGTCTGACTGTGTCATAAGTGGTGGAGTTCAGGGGTACGTTAGGCAAAACATCTTGACCACCGGATAAATGGCAGGAGAGCGACGGGTTTGCGAAATAAGAATTCATACCTTGCTTGTAACCCTCTCTCCAACTCTCCCCACTTCTTTATCGGTCTGTTTTCAATCTTCCTCTCAGTAAATCTCCTTCGTGTCTGTGTCAAACAACCACACCTTTCTCCAAGGTCTTCTTTTTTTTTCCTCGACTTTCTGCTTCTCTAGCTGGACGTGGGCTACTTTGAGGATTCAATATTATTAATTTCCAATCTCCGGTTAAGACGCACAAACCCGAGTGTTATAGCCGAGGCTTGGTTCGGTGAGAGACAATATGACAATGTCAGCTGACCATTCTCCACCAATTGAGAGGCAGGAGATGAAGAGAAACTGTAGCTTTTAGCTCAGAGCTTGAACATAAGTGCTAAATGCCGATAATCACAGCAGAGAGTTGGACTGGCACACTATACATCTTATCTGGATGAGATGTTTTTGATTTAAGTTTAAGATAATGTGGTGTTCAGGGAGGAGGCATGATGCACAACGTCGGTGCAGTGATCACATTCAAACCAAGGCTGAAAAATCTGCATAATCTCAACTACATTCCAAAGGTGTCTCCATGAGTACAAGTCAACAAATCAGGAATTGATTTCATTTATTGATACATAGACTGACGTCTTTTATTGTGACAATATGTTTTTGACTTTTTAACGTTTTTTTTTTTATTCTTTATTTTTGGGGGGTTTTTCCACAATGGTGTGTGTGTGTGTGTGTGTGTGTGTGTGTGTGTGTGTGTGTGTGTGTGTGTGTGTGTGTGTGTGTGTGTGTGTGTGTGTGTGTGTGTGTGTGTGTGTGTGTGTGTGTGTGTGTGCGTGTGTACATGTGTTGGTATGTGCTTCCGAAACTCATTCTTAATTTAATAATACCACAAACCATTGTAGAGATGTGGGTAATAACATCTACATGATCAGATCCCGCAGGACGCGACGCCTTACTATGGAGGCTGAAATGAATATTTGCTTTTATTGTTTATCTCAGCCATATCGACGAGTTTCAAACATAAGCTACTGTTAATGTTTCCATTGTGTAAGACCTGTTTGGTGTGTGTGTGTGTGTGAGCAATTTCCATGCTTTCGCTACGAACTGGGGGAGGGTGTAAGTGGTAAGAATGCGTTTATGGTCTCTCTTCTGTGAGGGCAATAAAACAAGTGACGTTCCCCAGCTCACTAACAACTATCTCTGCAGCAAAAAAAAAACAAAAAACAACCCTGCTACACGAGCAGCAATCTCCTGGATCAGATATGAAAGCACTGCACAACGAGTGGAGGTAAGGGAGAACGGCGTGTATCGGTCCGGACGAAAGCAACATCTGCGCGTAGGAAGACAAATTCTGCCACTTTGAAAAATCCAATCAATTATGCGACTGTCCAGCATCCGTCTGACAAAATCCTCCACAGGCCAAACGCGCCCGATGCTCAACTTAAAGTTGATGCCTCCCAGGTACATTCTCTTAAACCCTTAGTAACAAAGAGTGTGCTTTAAATTTTACGCACAAAAAGTTAGAGCTGTATTAAAAAATGCAATGTGTCAAAATGCCTTAGCTATGCAGATGTCCCCGGCCCAAGCCTCACGCCCCCCCCCCTCCCCTTTTCTGATCATACTTCGACATTCCTGTGAAACACGCCGGAAAAAGTACCCGATAATTATCTCAGCAGCAAATGATGGGTTTGGAAATTACTTTTAGAGGTGTTCCACAAAATTCGAGCAAAACGTAAGCGCCTGCGAGGCGAGCCGTCCTGCTTGTAAAATTCGTATACTTCCACTATAACAACATAAAAACCCGTTTTAGTTACTCTCAGGTTTATGTAAGCCAGATTATTAAATTACTGGTGTACTGTTTATGATAGTTTTTCCACATATCACCTGCATCTTTTTTTTTTTTAATGAAGCGCGTTTAAACATTTTTAAAAGTAAATCCCACACAATTATGGAACGATATATTTTACATTATCTCGGCTTTTCTAAACGTCCACAACAGACAGAAGAAACTAATCGATATAGTGTTTGGAAATGTCTGTTCATACAGACGCTCTGGCTGCAGCAGTTTATTGGTCCACCTCATTGATTTCTTCAATAGACTGAATACTTTCAGACTAAACGTGCAACACTGTTTGGTCTGTTGTTTGGGATCCTGAATAGCCCATAAAAGAGACAAGAACAAAGAGAAGGAAGTAGCTGGTGCAATAAAAGTTCCCCTTCACCTTATCTGCGGCCATATGTGACATCCGCGTCGCACAAATTTGAGGCAAATAAAGCGCAAAAGTTGGAGGGTGTAGTGTTCTAGTACTGCAAAACTGGTGTTGCATTTTTCTCTTCACTTTAATTTAAGAATTGGTTTAGATGGAATACAACAACAACAAAAATACAATAACAAACATAGAAGTGTTAACGACGTGTCGCTAAAGTCAAATAATGAATTCTTTCAGAAATATAATCCATTTACCAATTTAACAGCAAAGTGAAGACTAAACTTAAATTCAAACAATAAAAATAAAACCCAAAAGTGACAAACCTGATTTTGTTTCACTGATATGTTGTTATTCAGTCATGCACAGTAGAAACACCGTGTGCGCAGAGGTTGTGGAAATATTTGTCTCGTTATTAGTTCTGTTGTCGATACAAAGAAATTGTCATAATTTTCTAAAAAAAGGGGAAAAAAAGAAAAAATCAATAAAAAAATTGTATTTTAACTACAATTAAACGTCAATTATTTGCTTTCAAAAATGATTTCCCGTAATTGTTATTCACAGCACTCCCAAAAAAACACACACTGCTCTTAAAGTTTAGGTCGTAAAAGAAAGAAAGAACGAAAGAAAGAAAGACGGCTGGACACTAAAACCACCGAGTGTACGGTAGAGGTTGGAATGCAAAGGGTGGGTCGGTGTGCAGAATTAGAAAGGTCATTGTTTCCCTCGTGTTTTAGTGTTTTATTGCGGCCCGAAAGGCAAATTACTTGCCCGGCTTTTGATGCAGAGTGGAAAGAAGCCGTTTGGTCCACGTTTCCACGAGGAAATTATGATCAACCATAAACGAAAGTACCAGATACAAGACAAAAGTATTAAATTAATACATATATATGTATGTGTGTGCATGTATATATACTATAAATATTTAAATATGAATATAGAAGCCTTCAAAGTACTAACCACTAATATCAATATTTAATTATGATAATTAATTAATTGATATTATATGTTCTAAATTTGTAGAAAGCCGTTATCCCTGAATGCGTAATGGCGGATTCGCATGATATGCCAGAAATAGATCGTGCGTCACTTATATTCCTACTTTTATTGTTATTATTATAATTTTATGATATTTGACAGTGTTATACGAGTAGTTACTATCGTTCTGGATCGAATTTAAATTTATACTCTAATTGTTTTTTTCTGCTGAAGGCCTAACTATAACAGAATGCTCTTAGCGCAATAGGGCCCATCCAAGACGCATTCGCTCCTGCGTATTTATAGATCAATATACAACATCACAACATCAATCAGTATTAGTTATATGGGACCTGTAGAATTTCTACATTATCAGCCATGATTAAAAACACACAGCGAGGGAGGAAAAGCCTGCCGAGCCTCTGCTGCTGTTTCTTCTCCGCTTCTAACCTTACTAATAAGGAGTAACTCACGTACTAACAATGTAAAGCCCTCTATAAGCGCTTTGCCGTCGCTGGCTGGCCCAATTAATGTCCGGAAGTGTTCGACTTTATGCTCGTTAAGCACTCAGGAAGCTGTTGCCCAATGAGCGTATGTTGATCCACACATCATAAATTATGACCATTAGTAGGCAAAAATTTTGCCCTGTCGGGATTTGTAAGTGAGGTTCTAAATGTGGTGATGCGGACAGATTCATGACTTCATGGACTATAATGTGAATCTATATCTCCGGTTTCAAAAACACAAACCGGGAGAAACGACAGACCAACCATCTTGTTTTTAAGATTTACCAAACGACATTAAAAGCACTCTTTCTCATTCTTTTCTCTTTTTTTTTTATTTAAAATTCTCTTTCTGTCTCTCCTCTCTCTGCAGGAATACTATTCTGCACCAGCAGACTCGATCCAGCCGACAGCCTGTATTTGACAAAGGAATAGAAAACAACGTGCATGACAGTAGGTTTAAAGACTTTAAAGGCCTTCACAACGAGACGGGGTCGGTGATTGCATTTCCGTGAATGAAACGCGGGTCTGTGACCTTTTAACAGGAGGCAGAGCCGAGGAACGTTTTACTGGCAATAATAACATTCAGAAGGAATGAATCTGAACAAGCTGATATCCGATAGAACCAATCCTGACTGCACGGGCACACAATAAGGTCAAGACACACACACACACACACACACACACACACACACACACACACACACACACACACACACACACACACACACACACACACACACACACACACACACACACACACACACACACACACACACACACACAAAACCACAAAACGAGCACACACGGTGGTTGGTTATCTTTACATACTTTTACAATTAGTAAAATTTGATTTAGAGATCAAGTACTGCCCGATTCATGATCTCTTTGTCTGTCTGTCTCTGAGACACACACACACACACACACACACACACACACACACACACACACACACACACACACACACACACACACGCAAACAATTACATACACGCACGTAAACATGTGAAAATCTTGGCCCCAAAGTTCCAAATGCTAAGAATATTTGAGATAATTCATGTACTCTGGATTATTGTTGTCAACAAGAGAGATAAAAAAAACCGGAGTGTGTCTGATCTCATTTTACTCCCGTCATGTGCGATTGATAATCCCAACATCCTGTTTCAGTGATGTTTAAAATGATTATTGTTATCATTGCTGCTGGTTTTGATGATCATGAGGATAAATGTGGTTCTTTTGTTTTTTTGCTTGTCCTGTAAATAAAAGCTCATGCTGCTCCTCATAATGTCGTCAGTGATTATGTCACAGGGCAACATCTCATAACAAATCACTGCACCTCGTTATAACCGACCAGAAATAGAACGACGCAGACATATGTCCTCATTCAACAAGGTGATAACATCCAATCGGACGGTCAGGAACACTCCTCGGTGTCAGCCCGTGCGGGTCAGCTGACATCCGCAGTGAACTGCCGCCGAAAAGCAGCCGGTCATAAACAAGCCTCAACACCCGCCCACTTCCACATGAAACGCTTCTGATCGCTAGGGGGCGCTGCCGGGATTCACACTGCGTGTCAATGTCTACATGCTTGTGGTTCCCCTGTCGTATGTTGTCTGCGTGTGTGTGTGTGTGTGTGTGTGTGTGTGTGTGTGTGTGTGTGTGTGTGTGTGTGTGTGTGTGTGTGTGTGTGTGTGTGTGTGTGTGTGTGTGTGTGTGATTGCTTCTGTTATTCCAGCTCTTGGCACACACTGAAGATAACAGCCAGCATAAAAAAAGTGACAAGTATGGAAACAGGAAATAATTAGAGCACATCAGCCAGCTCTAAATGCAATTTGTCACTGCCTGGTCAGAAGGGCCTATGAGTGATGACAAAGTTTACTATCAGTAGGAAATTTATTGCATCAAAATGGCACAGCAGCTCTGAGATACTCAGCTAATGTAGGCTAAAGCGTCCATACACACACAGGTGCTGCTACCACAGCCACTGAGGTATAATGGGTGTGTAATGAATATCGCCCTGGGCACGAGCAGCCTCCCAGGCTACAGGTCAGGTCACAACTGCACACTTTACACACCTCCGACTTCTGTGATCGCTCTCACACACACTTGCATCAGCCATCATTTCAACCCAGCAACCACCCGTCGCAACATGGTAAAAACACAACATATAAACAGAGAATTAATCCCAGGAATTTGCTGAATCTTACCCAAGAAAGACTCTCCGTGGATTGTAGTCCGGCTCAGTGTCTGCAGGGTCACGGCGCCGGAGGGGGGGGGGGAGAATATCAACAAAGCGCACATCTAACCATTGGACTGCCTTCAAAGCCCAGCGACGAGGAACCTTCTGCGGGCAGAGAATGTCTGTTTGCCGGGAAATGGCTGTTCTAGCTTTCTTGCTTGCTCTACACTCCTTCCCCAGTCGCGGCTTTATTGCCTCCAGGGGGATAAACGCAGGCAGCGGCTGGTAGAGGCGGCGACTGTCCTGAAGATCCCTTCTGTCAGGAAGTCGGAGATCGCTTGAATTTGACACAAAACGGCGTCGGAATGAATATGCAGTGGTTTTAAATTAGATGAAGGGAACAAAATACGTTTCTACGCCCAGCTAAGACTGCTGCTGATACAGGGGAAGGACCAGAGAATAGACAACAGCATAAAGTTCATGTTCATAGAGCGTGTGCCACGTGGTCCACTGCAACCAATCGCGGAAAGGATTCAGTCGTAAACTTTTATTACTCAGCTGTAAATTTCTCCCTTTAACAACCAGGAATGTTTGCACTCCTCTTTTTGCCTTTCATTTCTATCACGATTTCACTAAACCTCAAATACCCACATGATATGATGATGCGGAAATTTTCCCCTTATGTCACAAAATTCGACGCACGTCAACAAACGTGACAGTTCCCCTGGTGGACATGTCATGCTGCATGTCATGATGTGGCAAAATGCCAAAAGGAAAGGGGTAAATAAAACAGAGTGGGAGATAAAGACGGAATAGAGGCAGAAAAAGAAAAATAGAGATGTACAGAGAATTCATTTTAACATCAATTAAGACGTTTGCCTGACTGCTCTCTGGGTGGATTACGTGACAGGTTTCACTGTTCACACATCAATTTGATGCTCCGGGTGAAAATTGTAATAAAGAAGAAGAAAAAAAGGACGGGACTTATGTCAAATTTGAAGAACTGGTTCAAAGGCAACATCCTCTTCTAAACCTGAAAAGCAGGGACGGTCGGTTTGAACCTTCAGGGGAGACACACAACACAGCAGCTACTCAAACCTTGTTGTTACGCAGCAAATGTGGTGCAAACTTTCAACAAGACCCAGAAGGAAGGCAAACAGAAAAGAGCTAGAGCACTGGTGAATCTATTAAATACGATAGAACAGTTCTCCGTGCCAAATAAACACGTATGTAATAAAATGTAATGAAATATAAGAACAGATTAAGAGATATAATGGAAATAATAAGTAATCATTTAGACCTCATTTGAACTTAGCTCGCAGTTTATCTCGTAAATTCCATTGAAGCAACGATCCTATATCGTTCAAAAGAGAACTGTGCTGATGAGTCAGCAACGCAGAAAAATAAATCATACCACACCCAAATAACCAAAGAAATGTGTTCCGTGTTGACAGAGATGTGCATCCCGCCCATGCAGGCCTTGATCTCAGCTGAGTCTCGGCGTACAGGAGACAAAAGATGACCGATCCATCCCAGAACGGCTTTTTTTACGCCGCCAATAAAGTTTACAGCAGGTACACTAAACTTTATTGGTAATGTCAACCCTCTAGTAAAAATACACACACACACACACACACACACACACACACACACACACACACACACACACACACACACACACACACACACACACACACACAACGAGCTCATCCGTGGAGCAGAATATGTGAGAGTTTTAGGACACATCCGGGATTTTCCAAAAGACGACCCTCAAGCAAACAGAAATAAACACCCTGAATGAAAAGGCTGCGCTTTGACGCAACTTAGTGTCATCCAGGAAAACGCAGGCCTGACACACAACTGAGGAGGAACAAAAAGACCTTAATTGAAGATCTACCCCGACCTGACCCTCTGATTGCTGTTAAGGTACCTCTCCGAGTCCATATTAAATAAAACACTGAATTTAAAAAAAAAACAAAAAACATGGGGGTAAAGCAGGGGGTAAAATCCACCTTTTACCCCTCAGACCAAAATAACTCGAAGAGTATTTACGAAACACAACTTCCGTTATGATTTTATTCCACGCAGGTTCACCGGTCAATCGGAATACATTGACCGGTGAATACACACATATTTATTTATCGTTACAATTTCGTTTTAATGATATCAAACTAAAGCTAATTAATATAGAACACTGTGAATTTCAGGAGAAATCGAGATTCCTTAATTTTTATTTTTGTTGTTGTGTAAAAATGAATCGTTTTTGTAAATCATTTTTAAAAATTCAGACGGATTCTAAACAATTTCGAGATGAATTTTAAACAAAATTAAAAAATTTAAATTCTAGGATGAATAACAGGATCGCTGACCATGGATCACGACAAATAAACTATACCTGACAGATAAAAGCTGGCAGGCGAGACAATCGAGGGTTTTAAATAATTAATTGAATGGAACTGTACAACAACACATAGATAGATAGAGCTTGTTTATTTTAAAGCGGCATAAATGCAACATGTAAAAGAAATAGCCGTCAGCTATTTACCTTTAAATTACAAGGCTTGTTTTAAAGCAAAAACGTGGGAGATATTTTGTTGTAAATTCTTGGAGGTTGAGGAGGTTAAATTAAAAGTTTTAAGCAAAAGGTCGAATTTATATAAATCTATTCGACAGATTGGGCCTGATGCCATTTTATTTATTCGAATCACATCAGCTGACCTACATTAGAGCGCCGTTTGCGACGCAACTGAGGAGTTTTCGCCTCTTTGATATCCGGATGAGACATCTAGAATCTATTTGTACAGCTTTCCTGCACTTGGCCTCGTTTGCTTGGATTTCAACGCACAGATGCTTCTTCTGTTTGTCTGGACCTCAAGATTCAAACAACATGCATGGTATAGACAGACAAAGCCTCCCTTATGCTTTGGCATCATTTAGTTCGATTATTAACATGACGCCTGATGTTTGTTCATCTCATCTCAAACAGCCATTATTCATCCCAAGATTCATTAAGAAAAGCTTTGTGTCCTCCCTAAAGGCAGGAAGTTTCTTATTAAGAGGATGAATCAAATACGACTCAGGCTTTGGAGAGTAGCATGCTGTGACTGAGATCCGCAACCATTCCTTAAAAGGTAAAGGGATACATCTGCAAACGCATGTCTGGCGTTTTTTAATGGAACAAGTTGGAAAGTTTAAATTAGATAAACTTTAATCAAAAGGCTGTTCAATATGCTGGCGTCTTCTCCTCCCTCCTGCCTCCGCCAATAACGGGTTTGAGCGCATATGGGCTGAATATCAAAGCATCATCAAAACATCAACTATGATGCATGTTTCACTATTTCCTCGTTAAATGTTTTGGATTATTCGTATCAGATCACTCTACCAAGTGTCTGGATATGAAAATTGAGACTCATATTTTGCTCTGAACGATTCAAAAGCACCCTGAGGTGTAGAAGTCGTTAGTGGAAAACGCAGTCAAGTGGAAAGATTTGGAGATGAATGTGTTCTGCATTTCTCAATTCAATTCGCATGTATCCTCCTCATTTTTATGTGTACGTTTATGTGTGTGTGTGTATGTGTGTGTGTGTGCGTGTGTGTGTCTGTGTGTGTTGGGCAAGGGAGAAGCGGCAATATCAATAAAAAGCAGAAATGATTGTGAGCCATCTTGTTTATTTGTGATTTTACATCAACAATGGCGGGGGACACACACTTCAGTCTTTCACAGGAGAAACACCAGGAAACGAGCATATTGTTAACATCAATATATAACAAGACGTACATAAAGATTATATTCAGTGCAAAACAACTAGCCTACGCTATATCACCAGCACATTAAAATAAAAATTCCCTTACTTTAAAATCGTTGTAAATGTAGCAGGTATTATCTTACACAGTAAATGTGCGTTATAGGCAGTTTTAGTTGTTGGGGAAATAGCTTTGTGATCAAATCAGAGCGATGCCACAATTCAGGAATATAAATTCAGCAAAGGCAAGGCTCTGAGTTTAGGTAGTGCCGTGGTACAATTTCAAAATTGTCTGCTTGGCTTTGAGCTAATTGTCTTCCAAAGACTCAAAAATTGTCTTCAACAAGTGAATATTGTATATCGGGTAAATGCTACATACATAACTTAATAATATAATGATGCTATAGAACACTTTAAAATTAAAAACCATATGAAATCTCTATATTCAGAAATCTCTATTGCAATTTTCCCAGGTTTAGGTAGCATCAAGGATTTCAAACGATTGCATTTCCCTGGTAATCCTAGAAAAAAGATGTCTGAGGTTCTAATGACCGTCTCTGGCTGGCCATTCAACGTGAAAACGAGTAAAACAGTAACAATAGTAAAACTTGTGGTTTATACATGGGCCGTCAGCCTATGTAACTGCTGCGATGATGTCTGAACACGTACTACTATGTTATAGGCCTACATTTCGTGTACAATTTCGGAAAGTCTACTCTGAAATGATGTTCTTTTAAATGTAGGCTATTATGTATTTACAACATTGGTCATGTTTTGATGTTATTTGGCTATGCTTTGGATACAGTTATTATTATTAAGAGCGAATTTTTGTTAAAAAATAGCTAAGCCATTTTCCATTTAGCATGCGTTTAAATTCACCCCCCTTTGTTGCAAAAGGGCGACATTTATATCAAATAAAATGTGCTACAACTGTGTGGAGTTTCTACAGAAAAGAAAAAAAAATCCAAATGCCATTGCGAAACATTGTCGGGATACTCGTGAGAATTTTGTCTATTTATGACTGCAACATTGGAGGGATTCTTGTTCCCTCTTGACTAAATGGAAGGGTGGTCATAAAGTTGACGGTCTCTGCCTCCTTGTGACTCTTCGTCTGTTTATGGGACCTCTCTTTTTTCTCTTTTTTGAGCCATATAACCATAAAAAGGACCATAAAATCACTCCTTGGTCTCCTCTTTCTCTTCCGCTTCTTTCTCTTCTGCCTCTTCCCCTTCACCGTCCTCGTTGCCCTCTTCCTCGGCTTCAGCCTCTCCTCTCTGACCCGGAAACTTGTCTTTGTTGTTTTCTTTTTTCCACTTCATCCTCCTGTTTTGAAACCAAATCTTCACCTGCCGCTCGGTGAGGCTCAGGGCGTGGGACACTTCGATTCTTCTCTTGCGGGTCAGGTAAGGATTGAAGAGAAACTCCTTCTCCAGTTCAAGGGTTTGGTAACGACTGTAGGTTTGCCTCCCATTCCGTCTTCCTGGGGCTTGAATGAAATAAAGCCAAATATTAACTGGACAAGTCAGGGTGCCCAAACGAAAAACATGTGAATAATAATTAAAGAATAAATAATTATTATTTACTGCTCCCTCAGTGAGAACACTAATCGTCCATCTCCCTCCTCTACCCACAATTTCTTCCAGCTGACATTCTCTCATGACGTGCGGGTTAGTCTTTATCAATAAAGCTTAAACTTAAAGTGTAGCATAAATAGTTCTTTTCCCCAACGACACCGATTTCTATTACAGTAAAAAAAAAAGAAGAAGAAAAAATACACTTTATATTCAGCAGGACGGTGAATAATTTCTAAACAAAAGCTTTTTAAGTAGGCCTAAATGTTTGTCACCATTTATACTTTTGTCTGCAGGAGTGATCAGCTGTCTGACTTTTACACCTACTTCACCAAAGATATATTATGTGAGTATGAGAAGGTGATGAATGTCTATTAAAAGGAAGAAAATCACCTGTTATTTCAAAAATTGGGGGTAAGTGCATGGTCTCGCTTTTACACCAGTTAATTTATGCCAAATTCATCCAAACAATGGTTCACATATTCAAATATAGATTTGCATGGACACACTGTGCGAACAATGTGGAGGTTTTCAGACACCCAGAGACGCACACACATATAAACATCCACACACACTCTCTCTCTCTCTCTCTCACACACACACACACACACACACACACACACACACAGACACACACACACACACAAAAGAAATATGACGAAAGGGAAAATTATGAGATTGAGACAAAGTTACACTACACCGGGTGTAGCAGTCTAATGATAAATATCGTTTTGGGTAGATTAAAAAAAAAAGAAAGAAAGAAACGTTCACCTGTGTGGTTTAAAACTACAGCCTGATCACAATGATCTACGACTGGAGGAGCCAGTATCTACTAAGCCTTACTGATTATAGCTGTATGAGTCTATAAGCCACACTGGGCCTCTGTTCAAATTACCCCCAAAACCCAGATTCTTGACAATCGGGCCACGGTCTGCTTCAGCTAACCCCCTCTATCACTCTGTTGGTGTGGGTGTCATTACATCATAATGTTAACTTTTAAAGCTCATATTTAAAAAAAAAAAAAAAAGATTCTACCTGTGCGTTTAAAGTGTGAAATATCTTATGTCAACGATAATTGCCTTCAAAGAGTTGATGTTGGAGCTGTTATCAGCAGGTCGGCCCTGTATGAACATGTGCTGCAGAGAAACAGCAGCCTGCAGTACAGGTTGCATGTGCCCCATCATGTCCCCTTCACTTATTTCGTTTTATAGTTATGAGACACACTCGTGTGTGTACTCAGACATATTTAGCACACTTACACAGAAACACTTACACGCAGGCAGACACGCTGTCACACGCACACAAAGTAACACAGAAATAGTAAATAGCTCTAATGATTCTGACCGTGGGGTCTCATCCAAGGAAACATAAGACTGGGAGAGGAGTTTTGATTTAAGTGGCCTTGTCCTTCTCCGGGGTTAGAGCTGCTCGACGATTTACAGTCTGGGTATTGCGCTAGACTCGCGTCTTGCTGGGTACCATACAGCGTTTGCCTCGGAAGGGCTTCATATCCATAAAATTTCGTTGCGTCTCCGTGGCAAGCCAACGCGCACGGGTTTTGCTGGTATCCAGGGTTGGAGATCCCTGTGGTCCCGTGGTGGAAAAAGTCCTGCACATGATGGGACGGGTGCTGAAAGCCCGGTGCGGCTGCTCCGGGTCCGTAAACCAGCGTGTGGCTGCGGGCAACGCTTTGTGGAAACCTGCAGTCGTAGTAAGTTGGCTCCAGTGACTCGCTGCCTTTGTACTTCGAAAAAAGAGGGTTAACAAAATAGGAGCTCATGTTTGAGTTAGCATCAAGCAGATAGGCTCTCTCGCAGTAGAATATCTCCTTTAGGATGATGGCAGCCTTTTGTTTAGGGTCCCAACTCGCACAGCGCGCACAGGCAGACAAACCGGAACTAGGAGAAACGCTGCCCCTTTGGACAATCTACGGCAGCTCACTCTCACTCAGCCGTTCCTCTCATCGGATTCCTCTCGCAAGTCGTGTGTGTGTGTGCGTGTGTGTTTTTTCCCCCCTTGTGTTGTGCAGGCTCAACCCAGCCTCATGGCATGTGCTTTTAGATGTGCGTTAGCTAAGATTAAAGCTGGCTTGCTCGACCGGTACAGTCACAGACGGCGCTCTTTTCTTTCTTTTTCCTTTTTTTTTTTTTTTTTAAAGCTTCCCACCCAACCACCCCCACCACATAGGCACCCACCACCTCCTCCAACTCCCCCACCCACCCCCTTCATCTTTCTACGACCGGTCAGACGTGGGCCCATACGTATATCCACCTTGAGAGGAGCTGCACTAATAATAACCATCAAGCCAAGAGGCTTTAAATGTGAACAATGTC
Source organism: Antennarius striatus (assembly GCF_040054535.1). NCBI lineage: Eukaryota > Metazoa > Chordata > Actinopteri > Lophiiformes > Antennariidae > Antennarius > Antennarius striatus. The sequence goes on along the minus strand of NC_090777.1, from coordinate 21,084,201 downwards.
ATGTTTATCACAAACATTTGTTATATGGAGATCAATAGAGACGAGTAGGGATAGAAGGACAAGCCTCTGATACGTTCATTCCTTCTATATAGTCTGAATCTAGAGTTGAAGGTAATGCTGTGTATTAATCAGGAGGTGTTTCATTATTATAAATGGATAAAGCTGAGAGTTTCTCTTTGCTTTCCAATCCTCTTTTGAGGTTACACACTCATGTATATGGGAAAAAAATAGATTTGACCTTTTATGAGCTCCTTGAGGTCAACCTGGAATCTGGGAAAGTTCATGGTAAGTGAAACGTTACATAAAACAACTCTGAAATACCAAAGGAAGGTAAACAAAAAAGATGGCACACGGTCGAACAGGTAAAATGAGCCCAAACAGCCTCCTCGTGTAATAATGGAGCGACACTTTTGCTCTATACGCTGTAAAACCCCGACACGCGCAAAAATAAACACGACCTATGAATACTAGGTGCCACTTAGTGACCCCGTAAAACCGACGGAGATACGCAGTAAATCTTCTACATGCAGTTAATAAAATTTTACATCGGATGTTTAGCTACAATGAGCACACGCACTATTCTCAGCTCAATAGTTTGTATGGCTTCTCTCTCCAAATATGCCAGTGTGGGTTTTGTGGGGCCACTGACGTATTATACACATAATCGTAAAATATGAAAGGCGCATTGGGCGAATTTATAGACCTTTCACAGTCTATAAATATGCATATTGCCAATCACTGTTGCGTACTTCTTGTGGATTTTGAAACACCGGTACAGACATCAGATATTAATGTTATAATGAGATAGAAGCTGTTTGAGTGAATTTTGAAGTGACACTGAAATTATTAAAAAGTATTCATGTTATTGTATCATTAAAGCATTGTGTATCATTGTGCTCCTGTTTGGAGGTTTCATCATTGCAATTTATGATATTGATGTTACCCTGTGTAATTATTCACGAACTGCTCTTATAGGCTTTATATATTTAAATAAAGATTGTTGCTGGCTTTCATCCTTTGTTTGTCTAATTATTTAATTAATCGTATATGTTTGTTATTCACACAATTTAATTGAGGTATTTGTTTTTAATTTACACCATTGAAATAAAAACAACAAATAGCATACACAAAACAGACAGGCCCATGAAATTGATATTCTGAGAGCAATGTGTGAGTTTGTCAAAACTAAAACCTGTCTGGGAAATATTATCTAATATAAATAGATAGCGATCAAAAAATACACTTCAAATAAGTCATTAATTCACGGGTATTGCGGACTTCCTTCAAACTGGGAAAAATGACAAAAACTAAACCATACATTCCTCACAAAACGTGGATGTATTTAAAATAATAATAAAATAGAATTTCAGCGAGCAAATATACAAACAAAACTATCCTCTTTATGCATCCAGAACCTGTTCGCAGCCTTCCGGACGGCTGCCCTGTGGCCTGTTACACAAAATGCGGTGAGTGACCATATCTGTCATTTTGTCATCGATAGGTTGCTCTTCATTTTTCAGCCAAGCCACAGCTGTAAAATAGCCCTTCAACTCGGTGCCTGCGCTCAAGGCATGGACCAACAGCGTCATCTAGTGTCCAAATGAGTTACTGAACGCGAATGAATCCACCAATCAGGAGCAGCTGCGATGTACACAGAAGGGGTCTCTCCATATGTCCAAACCTTTATATCCTGTCATTTTTCTTAAATACTACCAAAAAGAAAAAGGAATGTTTGACCATTAAGTCTGAAACTAAATACCATCTGTGTCCAGCAGCCCAGATACAGTTAGGCTGAATATTTTCTGGTCCTGGTCGGTACCTGTTCTCGTGTAAGACATTTTCAGCAGCTCTCATATTTATGTGCAATAACTATTGACGTTTCCCAATCTAATTGTATGCTAATAGACCACTCATGAAGTACAGGGGGGTTGCGGCAGGCCCATCAGGCAAAGTTCTCCTGAACGTTGCGCATGACTCTCCTTTGAACGAGTCCACCACCACCGTCCATTTAAACCATAAAGTAATTTAGCCCAGACGTCTAGCCAGTTAGTCGAGTTTGCTTTGTTCGTCTGCATTTGAGACAAACATCCGAGCTCCAACAGGGGCTGTAAAACTGGCATTTTTTGTCAGAGTTGAGCGGAAATGCGCTGGATTGGGCTTTTAAAATACAGCATCCTGTCTGTATTGTTTTCCATCACAAAAAGGCAATTTAGTCTGATCCCGGGAAACAAACGCGAGACATGGGAAATGGCGAAACGCTCAAATGTTCAAATTTGGTGTTGAAATTTTTGGATCACCTCTGGTCCTGACTAATCCTAAACTCCAGACAATTATTTTAAAGATGTAAACGCAAGAATAGTCCAGAAGCTAATTCATTTAGAAAAACAGCTTGTACCAGCTTGATAATGACTAAAAAAAACAGTCACTTGGAATTAGGAAAACTGCTCAAGCGTTGTTTAGGCCTGGTGAAAATATTTAGGGTATGGATCAATAAAATTAATGTGCGGTGTGCAGTTATTTGTACAACATTTCAATTCTACAACTAACGTTTTGTTAAAACGAGATGTCACCTAATTGGATATACCAACACAATAAGTGAAGTGACTGCCGCAAAAAAAACAAGGTGTTTATTTATTTGAAGAATTTTGCCCAACAAGCAAAACTATTAAAATGATCTCTGATGTGTGTCTTTAAATTCACACATTACTGGAAATTTACATGACTGAGTTTTTGTGCAATTTCCTCCGGGATTAATAAAGGACATATCTATCTATGTATTAAAACCCAAAGCAAAAATTATTATTCATTTTTTTTAATTAAAAGAAGAACCTTTGACTTGGAGAAAGCATCAACGTGAAGTTCCTGACGCCGCTGATCTGCTGAGGCCTCGCTGGGTTTCCAGAGATGCTTCCCGACCCAACACATTGTAAACGGACACACTCACAAAAAAAATACCCATGTGGTTGCATCATGTACTCAACCTCAGATTGGTAAGTGAATTTCCCTGCAGTGTTTAAGCCAACAGGAGTGTGTGGTGATATTGATGCTGTTTGTTAGAACTTCTCTCCAGCCATGTGCTGATCACCTCATGGTCACAAACACAATATCCACATGGAGTCAGAATGAACACAGAATGCGAGCACTTTGTGATTATGTTTATATTTGCTGATATCTAAATCTACACTTGTGGACTATACAGTCAAAAGAAGAAATACACAAATACAAGAAAAAACTATCACAAAAAATACAAGCCAGGCAAGTCAAACTGCAGATGTCCTTTCTGTACAAAATACCTCACCTGCACAGCAACGTAGAAAGAAAATTAACATGAAAGAAAACATTCACATTATAAATTATGGGCTGAAGGTCAAAGAAATTCAAGTATTCTGTTTCTTCAGACAGTCATAACGTGTCCAAACTGCACGTGTATAATATCTTATACAAAAAACAAAAAGTATTTTTGTGAAATACTTTTAGTGAAAGTAGTTCTCTCCTTAGACGTTTTCTTTTTCTTTTTTTGTCTTTCACGCTTGACATTAATGTGTACTGGAAAACAACAATCAACATTAAACAGTCTTGAAGTTAATACAAAATCCAAATAAAGTGATAAATATGAAGAGGAGAGGGAGTCCATGTTGTGTTTTGATACATCTGTGCTGTCCATGTGACGAGTGGTAATTATGCTTGTTTTCTGACTGCAGTCCACATTATTGTTCTTTGCTGTCGGTCTTTTCTTTGTTCATTTTCTTCATCTTCATACGCCGGTTTTGAAACCAGATTTTGACCTGCCTCTCGGTCAGATTCAGGACCCTAGCGACCTCGAATCGGCGGTCTCTTGTAAGGTACATATTGAACAAAAACTCCTTTTCCAGTTCGAGAGTCTGGTACTTTGTGTAAGGACATCGCTTCTTCCTTGTGGAGCGGGCGTGTATCCAGTTTGCCACTGGGTTATCTGCAAACAAGAACCATAGTAGCAATAATAATAATAATAATAATAATAATAATAATAATAATAATAATAATAATAATAATAATAATAATAATAATAATAATAATAATAATAATAATAATAATAATAATAATAATAATAATAATAATAATAATAATAATAATATATGGGGCTAATATGCATGACATTTACAACACAGAATGTTAATTTTTTTAAAAAGTGTTTCACCAGTTGTGTTTGCTCATCACATGTCCAAATGAAAACTATGTCAAATCACACATTTTACCATTCACTAGTAAAAGCTAAGATGATAGTGAACATTTTGTAGAAAGACCCACAAAGTCTATCTATCCAACCTTACACTGATTTGCCTCCTTGTCCCCTTAATGTGTGAGTAGCACCCTCGTAAAATACTCAATGCGCTTATTCAGTTTATTGGCCCATAAAATGGCCCGGGGTTCAAGCCTTTACAGGTCCGTGGTGAAAGTCCCTCACTATATGCCTACATTCCTCAAGTTGGCTGGAACAGTCATGTGAATTTGTTTTGGACCCGAAGGGTAGAGCACATTTTCATATATAACATGCCAATTCCCTCTATGTATAGCTTCTTCAAGTGTAAGTAAATGATGTGTTTAACCATTAGGGATAAAATAAGACACAAAACCTGACCCTTCCTCCGTGATGGGCCTGAAAACAGATCTTATAGTCGATTATAGGGTTTGTTAATGTAAAAGGTAAAGGGTCAGAACATGGTCGTAAACACGCATCATTAAGAATTTACTAATGAATACTGAATCATACGCAGGTTCAGGGTATTCACTTTTTTTTTTTTTAAATCCTCGTATATTCCAAATTCAACGTCTTCTTGTAGGATTGAGTCCATGTTTACAACCCCGTCTGGTTTTATAGCCCCAATATTAGCCAAGTAGCGTTTGTCTTTTATGGTGTCTAAAGCTTTCCTCTAAACGCAGGTTCCCCATAGCCGGGCCGAAAAAGGGAGGATGGAACAGGTTTTATGATATCAATTTTACGAAGGGCGTTGAAAAGCCTCTAAGCAAAAGCTGTTTTAACACAATCCCAAAGCAAAACTCCCACCCGACTGTAAAAGACTAGGAGCTTGAACTTACTCGGGTCTAGCTCCGGCTTCTCGTCTTTATGCTTTCCTTTCTCTTCGGGAGAGTGGATATTCTGGTGCGTCTTGTCTCGGATATCAGTGGATGAGCAGTACAGATAATCCGTGTAGGTCCGTCCGCTGGAGCCGAGACACTCCCCGGCTCTGTGCTCCTGGTAGGCGTCAGGCTTAAGCCCGTAGTGCCTGCCGTTCCCCGGGTAGCCATGGAAAGGCACTGCGCCTGTTATCGGCTCCAGCCATGAGCGCATATACCTCGAGTCTGTGCCTAAGTGAGCTTGGTGACTGTATGGATGGTAACCCACTGATGACTGGGAGTGTACAGGGGCCCAGGAGGTGGAGAAGACGGGTGGCTTGGGTGCGAAGCTGCAGGAAGGGTAGTCAGCACAGTCCGGTACTAGGGACGTCGGTCGAGGGCCGGCTGGGTGCGAACCGGGAGACGAAAACCGACTTGCTGCAAGGACATCCTCGTTCTCATGGTTGATCAAGGAGTCCACATAATAATTACTTATGGGACCCGTGGTCGACATGTCGAAGCTTCCCCGACTCTTTTACATGCATCCGATTATTATATGGAGTGTATGTGTACTTTTTTTATCTAGCCATGGAACAATCAAGGCAGGTAATTACTTCTCAACGCTTCCCTGGCTGCTATTGGCTGCCTCACGGACACGTGACATATTTACCCCCACAAAAATTGTACAGTGGATCAATGCGCCACTTATCCTGGGATCCCAATGCACATAAAACGGATTAAAGAATGTACTCACATCCCCGGACGGTGAGGTAACGTTAACAACTATGTTCCTTTATTGAAATATCGCGCATTCATAGCGCTATTTTATGCTCTCTGGGCGCAGCACAGACCTGCGCAGATAGCGTCATAACCGAGCAAGGCACTATTTGATGGTGTAATCAATCTCTGTCGAGCAGAATCTACCGTAACCTCACGTTACTGCCATGGATAGTGTTACAGCATTAAGGTGTTTATTGAGGCACTGATGCTTTTTATCTTTATCAAACCAGCAGCACATTTAATAAAGACGGGGTTTATAACTCCCCGTTGAATTGTGCTTATTTCTACATACACAGAGAGAGAGAGAAATCTGCAGCAGCTACACGCAGCCTAGAGAGACGGCAGAGGGACACAAACCACAGGATGAAGGATACACCAACAATAAAGTTAGCGCTGTTTTAACGAGGACGCACAAACCAAACATTTCCAAAACGGGATCTGTGGAAATACGAGAGGAGGAGATTGAGATTCTTGACAAACAGCCCACTCCAGCGGACTATATTCAGCTGGTGACCGTTCATGATTTTATGCCCAACAATAAATTTTAACGAGGATCATTTGATTGTTCATAAACGTGTCGTTATTAAGAATGCGTAAAAGCGCCACCAAGGTATACGCACGCAAAACACTTTTTTTTATAAGAATGAGAAGCTGGAGAGATGAAAAGAAAAAGAGAGACAGCAGAGGAGAGGAGGTAAAAAGGTTCGTTAGAGCGCTAACTACATGAAGCTTTCATAACCAGGGTAATGTTACTGCTCTATAATGACAGGAGTCTCAGGGTTTGCCTTGAGTACAGTGGTGTGACTTGTCACAATAGGCAGTGGGGCGATCATGAGCTCCTCTGCAGGTCTTATTTTCAGAGACACGGAAAATAAGATATAAACGATTACGCATGAGCACCCGGAGTGCCACAAGGAACATATTAAACCAACGGTGGCATAAATACTAACTGTTTGTTGTGTATACAGGATAACAACGTAGTAAATCATAAAAGCTGCACACGTCGGTTTTTTTTAAATAAAGTTCTGACTTTGATGAATGAGTTGTAATCTTGTGCGTGCTTAAATGCGTGCGTTGTTTCTTCTGCTGGAGGCTATTTTTCTGCGAATATAATCTCCCTGCTGTTTTGATATCTGTTTTGTTGACCGGTAGAATGTGAAAAGTTATATGTGTGTTAGGTTTCTGCAAGACTTAACACGAGGAACTAAATATAAGGATGTGTTGAACCTGAAGTACACATAAAAGCCTCATTCGAGTATCGCAACCGAACAAACTATATTTATACTTATATCAAACCAATGTGACTGTAATAAGTTACTTACCTTTCCAAATATAACATAACAGTTGAACCAGGGGGACAAATTTCAAAATAAATTTCACTTGACGCACGACGAACCGTAAAGTTTCAGACGTGGAAGCGTAATCTTGCATTTGTCATCTCCAAGCTATCAGAGGACTTCATTTATTAACCTTCACACTGACGCTTAATTGGATTAAAATTCATTCTTTCCTGTGGAAAATAAACGGACTTAATGTTCATTAAGTGAACCCCAGGACTTAAAAAGTATAGTTGGTATTAGGAAGGGCGATGATTGTCATGGCTGATGAGTTCAGATTCAACCATGAAATTTAAAAGGCCAGACGTCAGACCTTAACCCAGCAAAGCGGTGTCCTGGAGTGTGTGCTGATGAATGCACCAGTCAGGACGAGTCAAATATTTACCTACATGTTTACACAAATAAAGACATTTAGAACCCCTCAATCTTAAATCTTAGATTAGGTCGTGTTAAAGCTGTGCGCTTTCTGTAGGTTGAAGCTGTGTCCGTTTATTCTCCTGCTGCCATTACAACAGAATGAAAAAGTGTTCAGTGACCATTTATTATCATAACGCATGGCTGTTCGAAGACATTATATACACATTTATGTCTAATATAATAAATAGTCATTCTTGTTCATTTGTTGAAAGGTGTGAGCGTAGACGTCAATAATTGTTGAGTGTATTTGTGGTAATATGTGTTTGTGGCCACTAATGAGAAGTGTACCTGTATATCTCCTCTAACGTGTATTCATATTTGCTGTTTTATAATAATAAAAAATATATATCATTCCTTGCTGATGTTGTTGTTTATGTCCTTTGCTTTTGCTTTTTCACGCCACATAGTTAACAACACCGCTGAAGAGCAGACTGCTGAACACATTCCTCTTTGTTGCACCACGGATTCTTTTGTGTTATAAATTTTTCATCTCTTCTCTAATGTTATATTGAGGAACACAGCCTGATACGACAAAACAAAACCCTGGCCCCACAGTTTTGGCTTAAACATGAATGCGAACGGAAGATGTAAGTTTAAAAGGTGTATGAAAGCAAAAAACAGAAGGAGATAGTTTGGTTTCCTTTAATATTTTTGTGTTCGTTAATCTTCATTTTGTTGGTATAAAGTCTACAAGTGCAAATACACCTGGAAATAATGTACAATGTGTAACATAGGACACAACTCAGACCATCGTTAGACTAGAGCTTGGTGTATTCAACCTTAATTCACTGACAAACTGAATGCAATCATCTCAAATGCCAAGTTCTTAAATGTTTATAATGACTGATCAATAAGCACAACAATACTCAATTCAGATGTCAAACCGATGAGTCAGTCCTGGATATTTCTTGATTAAAACATAAAGCATCACATTCTAAAACGATGAATAAAAACGCAACATTCAATAAACAGATGCAGGGCAGCTTGAATGAAAAGATAGGCCCAGATACATTTCAAGAGAACACCAAAGGATTCAGATTAAAGTGAGTCACAATTTTAAAAGCAATTTTTTTAGCGTCTCACATCCTGAAAAATAACTTTAAAAAACAGCTTTTCCTCGATCGACACCTTCGTTCTACAGCGCACATTGAGCACTTATTCGTAATGCTGGGATTCAGATACATTTAAAAGGAAATATTGAGGACGGTGGATTATGATGTAAAAAAAAATGTAAAAAAAATCAAGAACATCGAACAAGAAGCAGAGAATAAACGTGGGCGGTAATGACAGGTCGGACATCACTTCATTTCTAAACATTATGATAAATCACAGGAGGACAGAACTCGACAGGATGATTGTTAAGCGCAGATAATGTCCTGTACATGATGAGATGAATATTCTTTGTCAAAGATTGAAATTTGTTTCTGTCTCCATGCAGACAGTCAGGGACGTGTCATTGCTGCGGATGATTGATGAGCGAAACATTCAAGTCATGTGGTGTAAAAAGACTTTTTTTCATCGCTCGATCCCATTTTCTGGCATCCGATGACAAGATGAAGGCAGATTGTCTCATGGTTCCACCACACAGATTTGTTTTTCCCAAAGAGGTCATTTTAACAAATTATTCTGGTGGGTTTTTCCCCCTATATCAAACAAGTCAAACAAGTCTGTCTCCCTCTAAAAATCACAAAACATAGTTTAACCTATCTCGTTGTTTAGATTTTATCCAGAAGCAACATTTGGACAATTATCAGCCTCTAAAGTTTACTTAAAGTGAATAAACGTGAAGCTATTTATTAGGTCCCATGAGCAGAACATAAAGCTCCGGGAGATAGTTTGCTCCGCTGTGCAGTTTATTGGCGCATCCAAACACTCTTCTCAATTAGAAACGTTCCTAAATCGAAGTCAGTCAAGCATGGAACGAAACAGGATCAAAAAACATAAAATTCCCCCTCCCATCTTTCAGAATAACCTCTGACACCCCACTGCTGATTAATACAGGGGTCTGTTCTCTGTCTCGCATCCATCCTGCCGTAGTGATGAAATATTCTCATTCTTGTCCTTCAGAAGAAGGATTTTTCTTAATGATATAAAGAAAAGCGATTTTTGTGCAGCAATCCGGGCAATCCACATAATCCTTAAAATAAAATCCTTAAAATAAAATAAAGCCGCATAGCTTGTGACATTTTTGTAGCTTTGATGTTGCTGCAGTTTAGCTGATTACAAACTCCAAACCATACAACGCCGGTAGAAAGAAAATATTTGTTATTTGACGCTCAAAAAAAAAAAAATCCGTCAAAAAAGCGGTCCAGTGAAAGAAATAAAATTGATGTGCCACGTCTTTAAATTCAATCATCTACAGACTTAATTCTACAAAAAAATCCTCAATAATTCTACAATATTTTATTGATCCCAATATTTCACAATAAAACTTAACGATATAGGTTTTGTCAGAAAGAAGAAGGAAAAAGAAATAGGTAAAACACATCAGGGCGTTCATGTCTGATCATGCCAGTGGCAATCACACATCTTGAGCTGCCCAGGAAAGAGTCTGTCTAAAGCTTCCAGTTCCTGTGCGCCACTACAAAGTGAATAAATTGCTTTATGTCTATATGGTTTTAGGGTGAAACTGTGCAGCTCTCGGGGCTGTTTCCAGCGCTGTAAAGTCTTTGTCAGTGATGCATTCCAAGGGAGACACTCATTCAATGAGCTGAATGAAAGTGACTTTGGATTCCAGACTGTCTCTTCCAGTTGCACTACCGCCAAACGGAGGGGGGCTGAGAAAACACGGGGAAATGGTGACCAGTATAAACACTGGAATCTGTTGCAGGAAAGATGCAGACTGCGCCCCAAGAGCAGACTATAAATAAGTTATTGTGTGCTCTTCTTTACAGACGAGCTCATCCGCTTGTCTGAATACTTTTATTTCTTCAATAAACATTACGATATGTGGTTAATTTCACGTAAAAATAACATTTTTGTACAATAGTTTTAGTTATTAAAAGAAAGGATTGATTAGTTGAGACATCAAATCAGAAAAATGGGCGTGATCGAACTGCCATAACGAAGAGATACAAGAGCCAGCAATCAGATAAATAATTCAACGCGGAGCTACAATATCATTTAAAGCTGACTCTGTCGCAGGGAAGATAGAACCGTTTGTCTGTATGATAGGTCTGTCTCTTAAAAACGTCTTTTATTGGGTGAGTAAATTTGGGTGATAAATATTTAATAAGATGAATATTTAATAAGATTTAATAGCCCAAAAGATCAGTTTGTCAACGGGCCGGAAAAAGACAAAATTGTAGCACTTAACTTTAAAAAATGATGCACAACAAAAATAAGACAGGACAGCATGAACTAGTTCGATGCTTCATGCATAAAATGCTTGCATTAATTTCAAATGAGTAAAATTCTAACGAAATGGTTGCCGCATGTTGTAAACTGGTAAACTGAAGTGGATACGATTTATTTTCAGGATAGAACTAAATCAATTTCAATATAGCCCACTAATCAACCTAGAATCTACAATTTGGAAAAGGTTGACATTTATAAGAAAACAGCAACAACAACAACAACAACACCCAAAAAGCTTTGGAAATAAGTAAACCGAAGTGTTAAAACGACAACGGAATTGTCAATATGCGTCAATCCTCATTCATATATGGACGCAGATTGATGCATCAGATAAATTAATGAGTCAAATATGCGAGCTGTAGCCATCTTTCCATCAATCCATGCAGAAGCATCATAAAGCAGCTGACAGATGCAATACGACGCAGTCTAAAACTTTACCCCATGTTGTTTACAACCTATTCTCCCTCTGGGAGCCTCAGAAGGTTTTACAGCCCACCACAAACTAACAGCAAAGAAAGAAAACGTCTCTGTCCAAGGTATTGCATCCCAGTTCATTTACAATGCCATTTGCGGGGGACCTGGGTGACTATAGGGGGGTAATTCAGCGGAAATTGTGCCCTTGATGAAGACGAACTGACGTAATCAAGGCAGTTTCTTGTTGCCGAGCCAGGAAGCCAACCCCAACAACATGAAACTACCTAAACCACGCTTCAGCTTCGCGCAAAAGGGGGTTTAAAATCCATGGAACGGACAATGCATGCAAAAAGCCAAGAGAGGATTACCGCAGCAAAAAACAAAAAAAGAAAGAAAGAAAGAAAAAAGGCGAGTACCCCGCACAATAAAACACACCAATCAGTTCAAACGAGCTGATTCGTTATAACACAGCCTGTAGACAACTAGAGCCACGGATGCCAAGAGCCAGAGCAGTGTGATGCTAATGTAAAAATCCAATAAATAGCACTGTAATGCCTCAGCCGGCTGCTGAGCTGCACGAAACAACCGAACAAGAAAATAAAAAATACAAAAATCCAGCAACAAAATGAATTTAAAAAAAAATAATAATTCAACAATCGACATTTACATCCCAGCGAAAACGAAAGCAGAAAGCAGCAGCAGGCTGATGAATAGTGTCGGCTTCATATAAACACATCGGCGTGTGTGTGTGTGTATGTGTGTGTGTATGTGTGTGTGTGTGTGTGTGAGTGTGTATGTGTGTGTGTGTGAGCGCGCACCACGCGTGTCACCGGGAGCTGTCAAGCGTGTTCCACATCTGACAGATGTGGCATACTTTCCAAAACAGGAAACAAAAAAATATGATGTTAAAAAAAAATAAAAATGTTCATCCTACCTTCAGATTGTCTCCTTGCAGAGACGCCTTCCCGGTGTGTTTTAGATATCCACGTGTTTGCAGGGATGCTTGTTGTTATGAAGTGTTCTTGCAGCCATCGCGGTCGCGGTGCTTTTTTTTTTGCTTTTTTTTTATCCACCATCTTCCTTATCTCCCAGCTGCCATTTAGGTTCCGATTATATCCGGTGGTGGAGGCGGGCGGCTCCTTCCACAGCCCAGCGCCTCGGCTGGATCCGGCACATTGCAGTCTCTGCTGTGTGGATTAGCCCTCCTCCACACACACCTTTAAACGCATCTTTACTGCTGCAGCACATTATATTTGCAGATCATAAAATCCTCCCCCAACGCTTTCCAGGGCGAACCTGACATTAGAATTTTATGACCTTGACTTACTGTGGTCACCTGGATAATATTTAAATCAACGTTACGGTCTCTCACTTCTATTAAAAGTGCCATGATCTCCTTCTCTCATCCGCAGTGTCTCTCCCTCCCTCTCATTTGCACCATTATAGCGGGAGAAGGACGAAGTTGGTAATATCTTTCCGTTTCCCCCCTCCTTTTATTGTTTTGGAATCGTTTGCCGTGAAGCTTAATATCGTCTCGTCCGTGCACATCCCGCTGCACTAATATGCCACAGCAACACACACCAACGAGGAGCGGCACGAGTGGCACAACATTCATTATAGCTCGGCAAAGTGGAACTGCTTACATGCCAGGCGTTATTTATGGACTGCTCTTTCGTTTTGTTCTTATTATAATTATTATTGTAAGGTAATAACCTCTCACTGTTCCAACGTTCACCTGGAAACCAAGTCTAGTCTGCAGGTCGCTGCGTTTTATAGTTCATAGAGGAAGGCACTGCGTGTGTGTGTGTGTGTGTGTGTGTGTGTGTGTGTGTGTGTGTGTGTGTGTGTGTGTGTGTGTGTGTGTGTGTGTGTGTGTGTGGGTGCGCGTGTGGGTGGGTGTGTGTGCGTAAAAAGAATTTGATAAATGATAATTAAATGCGTTATAAGATGACACATGGATGATCGGTCCGGATGTAGTGCCTAATGCATATGTATGTGTGTGTGTGTGTGTGTGTGTGTGTGTGTGTGTGTGTGTGTGTGTGTGTGTGTGTGTGTGTGTGTGTGTGTGTGTGTGTGTGTGTGTGTGTGTGTGTGTGTGTGTGTGAATGTTGATGCGGGTTTAAAAAATATCACGAATAGTTATAAGCGCCACTCCGCTCCCTCTCTCGGTTCTCCCTGTTCAGCTTCTTGAGCTTCATGCGTCGGTTCTGGAACCAGATCTTGACCTGTCTGTCGGTCAGGTTGATACTCCGACTGATCTCCAGGCGGCGCTCCCGAGAAAGATACATGTTGAACAAGAACTCCTTCTCCAGCTCCAGCGTCTGGTGCTTTGTGTAAGGACACCGTTTCTTCCTTCCACTTTTGGCGTTCAACCAATTTCCAGTTGTCTTTTCCACGGATAATTCATCTACCAGGGAAAGAGAAGGACAACAATGAGCAATTGTGATGAGAAAAAAAAAAACCGGAGTTGCGCAGAGATCATATGCACCTTTATAACATCCATCAATGCAATGAATGGAAGGAACACACCCATATTTAAATACACGTGCAACATCGTTAATCTGAATAAAAATTAGTGTGTGATAAAGGAGCTTTACCTCGTCGTGGACCCTCTTCGTCTCTTCCTTCAACAAAAATGAAGGAACCCACCTTCTGCTACAACTCCTACTGCTCGCAAATTGCTTTTGTGTATGATGTACAGCGGGGCTATAATTAGATCAAATCAAACTAGGGTGTAAGCACTTCTTTTGTCTATGTTGGACCTCAGACTCCCATAAAAGTTTATTACCTCTGCACACCGGAGCCAAATGCAAAAAAAAAATAAAAAAAATTCGAAGAATCATTCCGAATCGAAAAGAGTCTCCGTAGCATAATAGTAGATGTAGAAAACAAAATAAAGACAAAGAGAGAAGACATGTCTGGGATGGCAGCGCAAATCACACTGCCGCACATCCAGTTAAACTAATTTCTTGATTAGGTTGTGGGCTCTGGGGAATAAAGCTTCTGCCACACGAACACACGCAGACACACACACACACACACACACACACACACACACACACACACACACACACACACACACACACACACACACACACACACACACACACACACACACACACACACACACTCACACACACACCAACTAACGACATGCGGGTTACTGTAATAATTATCTTAATGTGAATGCTCAGTGTGTGGCCCGCATTTAAATAATTACAAAAACATTTAATCCAGTAGTGAGGGGTGAACACGACACACAAGCACAGGGACATGTTAACACACACATGAACACAGCAACAAAGAAACGCCTCCTTCAATTAAATTAGAATAAAATTACAAGAGCTTCTCGGTCACCATTAGCTGCTAAATCCATAAATAACACAACAAATATAAGATGAAAAAAATTGCAGAGGGACGTGCAGATTAGAGTGCCCAAATTAATTAAGATAATGACAATAATAATAACGGCAACAATTATTCTTATTAAATGTTTTTTATGATCAATTTAAAAAATGTAAATTTATTTTAAACAGTTGATTTGAACTATTTTAAATACACCATGTTTTAGTTCTGTTTTATTCAAATCAGGATGACATTATTTTATACAATAGAAAACATATATAAATATGCCCAGACTCGGATTATCACCGTAAAATACGTAGTACAAATGCCTGTATTATACTGTGTTATAATAAATTGAGTTATAGGCAAATGTATGTGGAAATAACGACTTTGAAATGTAACAGTAAGAACCCACAGTCTCCAATGAGACTGGACTACACAGCAAAGCGCACCGGTTTTATGTTCGCTTTGTATTTGAATTTCGGGGTGCAACGATGCAGCTTAAAACCGGTTAGGTCTCACACTGCAAATGAGCCACGTAAGAAAGAGAAGAGGAGAAACGGAAACAGTGTGTGTGTGAGTGTGTAAGCGAGAGAGAAAGAGGGAGAGAGTGAGAAAGAGAGAGAGAGAGAGAGAGCGCAAGGGAGAAGGGGAAGAGAGAGAGAGAGAGTATATATCAATGAAAACTACCCATCTCGCATTTATGGAAAGGTGTTAAATGCCACGGGCACCACAACCCCTGCTGTGCTGGCAAATTCTCATAAAGACCACGTGACTCTTACAAAACGTAACTGCGCTAGTGGGCCGTGGCGCAACACAAATTATACGAACACAGACACAAATGCTGTGTGTGTGTGTGTGTGTGTGTGTGTGTGTGTGTGTGTGTGTGTGTGTGTGTGTGTGTGTGTGTGTGTGTGTGTGTGTGTGTGTGTGTGTGTGTGTGTGTGTGTGCGTGTGTGTGTGTGTGTTAGGATCCTTGTGGGGGAAGGAGGAGGGTGGGGTATGAGGCTTTCATACCTTTACACTCCTCGTCTGAGTTTTCTGAGCAGCTGTCACTCCTGGCCTTCTCGTCCTTCCTGCTCTGACTCTCATCTTTCTTTGGGAACTCTCTCTCCGTCTCCTGCGCAGATGTGGAGCAACTTTTTGTGGATTCTGAAGCTGACTCAGCAGATGTCGATAAGTGGGTCAGGGAGAAGCTGGAGGGGAAATGCTGGTCGTCCTGTTGAGGCCTCCCCCCGTTGAACACCTGGATACGGCGCCTGGACGAGGCTGCGGGTTGCTCAGGCCTGGAGTTATTGTCGCCCAGCCGGATGTAAGACACCGCCTCTGTTGTCTGTTTCCCCTTATTGCCGCCTTCCTGATCCTGATAGAGGCAACAAAACGCCTCCTCTTTGACGTTACCCGCTGGATACGGACAGGGTTGTAAATACTGAGCAACAGGTTGTTCGAGTCTACTGGCTTTGGAGCCTGGAGTCCATGCGGACAGATGTGTAGACAGGTAGGGCGCATCCTGGAAGCCGCTCAGCTGAAAACCGCCTGGAACCTCGTCTGTTTTGGAGAGTGAAGATGGTCGAACCTTCCCACCGTTCCTCATCACAGAGTATCCGTAGTCTGCAGCTGTGTGGATGTACATTCTAGGGTTGCTGGAATAACTGTCATCCCTGAAGGAAGATGATCCTCCCATTAAAGAATCCATCAGGAAGCTACCAGGCGTAATGTTATTCGGACATGACATTTTCATTTGCATAAGTGGTGTGACCCACTGGACTGGACTACGGGGTCTCTCTAGGAGCGTAAGGACAGTATGATGCTGACATCTTTTGGAAGGGGGTGCAAAAATATCACCAACATAATTATGGATGCCGGGAGACATGTCATGTGATTTTCAGACCAATAGCGACGTGGAAGTGGCCTTGATGCTCCAGACCGACGTGACGTCAGGACGGTCAAGTTGGGAAGCAAGGAGGCTTTTTGGTGGAGCAAGAGCGTCACCTAGTGGCCACAGCTGGTCAGGACAGCAGGGCCCGCACCAGAAGGAACAAAGGACGGCCGAGGAGCAGCAGGGATTTTTGAATGCACTTCTTACCGTGGCTTTAGTGCATTCTAATTCAGTTTACTTTCTACTATTCAAAAGCAACTAATGTGATCAGTGAGTGATGTATTCTTCTTGGCTCCAGCGCTGCGGGGATGAACCCATCGTGGATTCTTCATTCAACAAAGTCACGTTTATTTTTTGTTTGTTTTCATCGTTTTTATGCAATTGTTGCTACCGATTTAGGAAGAGGTAAGGTACACAGGTGTGTGGTGGAAAAATTTCAGTGGAGACGAGCAGATTTTTCAATGAACTTCATCCGAAAAGCCGTCAAACGGCGGGTTTGAACCTTTTACGACATGAAGCCTTAAAGCTATTGAGCCTTAAAGTTGCTGCTAAAGTTAAGATTGTTTTCTCTTTTCTGTGTTTACTGTAACACATTCCATGCATTTATCACGAAAACCCTTTATTCTGTCTGCTTGTTTTGTTTTGAATTTCGTGGTATTTAATTGAAATGTTTCTTGATTTGACTTCACCAATAATGCAAGAACACTCGTTAAAATGACAAATGTATAAACTAATTAATTAAGACTAGACTGACTCATGACGCATTTGGCTGTTCGATGGACTCTAAATAATCTCCAGAATATGGAATTGGTATGCAAGACGGTTCATGGGCCTTGAAGGGTTTTTATTATTCAATGTTGAGATATAAAGGACGACTTTAAAGCACTGCGTAACGCGTAATGTTTCTTCTTTTACATGTTGTTCACAAAACGCATCGTACAACCAAATAAAGAAATGACTGCATGTCTGGGCTTTTGTGGAGAATCCTCTATTCGATTCGGATTCTGTCTTATTTCTGTAAATGTCGTTTAACACGGTAGAAATCTGAATAAACATACTCCTGGTTTAAGTAGATGGGATGTGGGCCACACAAGCTGGAATGGGAATTAACTGGTGTCAACATAATCTGCAGGAAATGATGCAGATATGTGCTTTATTTAATAAAACAAATTGTAATTTAATTTTATCCTATTTCAATTTTCCACCCTGCTTTGTTGCTAGAGTTTACATTTATGAAGATCATTACGTTTTGTATTTTTTTATTTATTTCAGAAATCTTAGTCGAAAACAACGACGTACTGTGACACAGCCGAAACCACCTCATCATACTGAGGTAATAAGGTGGGCCTGCTATTGTGAAAAACAAGAGAACATCCCGTTCCTCATGAAAACATGTCTACAAATAACTAAATAAAAAAAGGATTATAGATTACGCATTACAGACAGTATGGTCTACATGTTGCTGTAATATATTATCTGTGTGAGTATTAATGTTAAAACACTCTAGTTTGTTTCTGTCTCACATGTCATTATTTTTCCTGTGGAATTTTTTTGTGTCGAATGTTTACGTCCATGTTTTCTGTGCTGCAGTCACTTCACGACACTTCACTACATTCCTCCGGTCCAAATAAATCAGAAAGAATTATACTTAATAATGTCATAATGCTGCTGGTTAATCATCATCAAAAAACGAAACTTATTGTTATAGGAATTGAATAAACTTCAACAGTTATTTTTATTTTTTTAAACTGATTTTGTAATTTAGTCAGACTCAGCCGTTTGATCTGCCTATTTAAATAATTGAAGTGATGTAAGCAAAAAATGACTTTGTCATCTCGTCAGCGATCCAAACACATCTCAATCAGCTCAGACCTCCACACACACACGGAAATGAGTTTGGCCGCTTCAGAATGCTCGCTGTGCTCGTTACTCACGTCTGCGTGGACGTGCGCGTTTGCGTGCACGCGGGCGTGCTCGCGTCATCCAGGTTGGTTATATCCAGACGCGCACACGCCTGCGTCTGTCTGTGCGTTCAGTTCAGACTCATTATCAAAGACAAGGGCAAGATGCAACCACCGACGCGTCTGCGTTTGTGCACGAACGGTCAGCTGACTGCATCTGAATATAAGTAGAATAAATATTCAAAATAACTGCTATCCACTTTTATTCTGTACATTTATTAAACAACTGAGATCAATCAAAGGCACAGATCGTTAAATGTTGGACGGGAAACCTGCCTATTCAGATATATATGTGGCTTTTATCTGCTATTAGGCTAATTGAGGATCAGAAATCAGAAACGTTTACACTGACAAGCGAGTTTACACCTATACAGCCCAGGCTGAAGAATTTGTCTTGTAATGCTGCTGCAAAACAATGACATGCAAGTTAATGTAAATCCATTGTAGGGAAATGGAACGGACTATTTTAAACATGAAAATAATGTCTGTTGCAAATGTTTCACTTGGTCATGGAATTAGTGTAATTCCTAAAAATGACCCTTTTTTTTCCACAGAAAGATGTCAGAATCACAGCGATGCTCATTAATATATATTACATCTTTATTTATTCCTCTCACACAATCTGTACGGTGGAGGCGCACAGACGATTAACCACACAGCACAGCTCACAAATTCACACAACTGAGACATATATAGTTAGTAATGGCCAGATGAAGCCCCATGAAGCATTGAAGCTTTTCATCCCAATCGGTTCACTGCAGTTCGAAGCTTCTAGCAGGAAGCCTGTGAATAAAAATGTGTATAAATAAAAAGAAATCAAATAAATAAATCTATTAATAATTCGCCTATAGAGAATTACTTTTGTTTAACACCATATGCTTGCACACGTATACAGTGCACACACACACACACACACACACACACACACACACACACACACACACACACACACACACACACACACACACACACACACACACACACACACACACACCCCTCTCATATATGATACTTTCACACTTAATCTCGAGGATAACTTCCACGCAGCCCAACACAAAATGCCACGCACATAATAGCGCAAAATTTGAAGGAGCAGCTTTAAATTAAGGCAGACAGAAAAGATGTCGCAGAACCGGAGTTATGACCCAAAAGAACTCACGATGCAGCAGCCCATCTATTATGATGTCATTTACCTGAAATGTTAGCAGGAGCAGTAAATTTCTCTAAATGTCACATATCTTTTATTTATTTTTTTGCTGCAGACCTGAGAGTTCGGCCACAAGACAGTCGGAGACAGGCCCACAGAAAGACTGCGTCGATGTTTCACAAGGAGCAGCGTGGAAATAAACCTGATCTGTGATGGATTTAGTATCACTATAGTTTGAGAGCTGGTCTGTTACTCCATGCAATGTCATTGTTCGCTGATTTGAACGTGTTCCAACCGATCGGGAAGCTGACAGCAACTGAATCAGAAATACTGTGTTGCACACAAAGAATATTTTATTATTTTCTTTATAATAAATGCTGATGAAGAACAACAAGATTTTCATATGACATGCATCTGTTTTCATAGATATGTGCATTCTCTTACAAATTTATACTCCTTCGATTTGTCACAGAAAAAAAGAAAAACAAACGTACAATCTTATAAAACCTTCCTCTTTTGGAAACTTCTTTTTTTTTTTTTACGTGCATACCAACAACTCTGTACTATCACCAAGGTAAAGATAAAGCTCCCATGCTGGAGTGCAGGATGAATGGAACTGCACTCGGGGAAAAAAAAGTTTTTACGCACTAAACCTTTTTTCCTTGGTCGGTAACACACAACCCACACGGAGTCGACTCCGGCTGTATTTTACCAAGGTCATTAAATTTTCATTTATTTGATAGGAAACTAGGAGGCTGTATTTATATTATAAACAGGTATGGGTGTTGAATAGTTGGAGACAGGAGGCATTAGATCGGGTTTCCTTATTGCACAAATCAGTTGACACTGAGACTAATTTCCTCTTGGCAGCTACGTTGAAATATCTTTCCATTTGGATGTGAGAAGGTTCTGCTTTGTGTCCTCCTTCATGCTGCTGTGCAGTGAATGTACGCTAGAATTTACGGTGTCAGAATCATGTAAGTTATTAATTAAAAGTGGGAACTAGAATGAAAGTATTATGTCGAAATTATTACCACCGACGACCACAACGAATAGAAACCAGCCGCTATATCCAACGTAAAACTTCCCATAAATTACATCTTGGTGATAACAATAAACAAAGGTCCCACAAATGCGCTAATGTAAATTCAAGCGTTTTGAAAGTTATTTGGTTGCAGCAAATAACTGGAGCTCGTTTTACAGCGTCGAACTGTTTTATGGCCCCATAGAAGTGGATAGGTGGTGAGATGCGAGTAGTACAATGCAGTATAATGCATTCAATAGCCTATAACCCACTGATTACTGCAGAGAAGGAAACTGAAAAAAAAAATAAAAAAACAACCAAATTTATTCCGCAAAGAAACACAAAATAATTAACAAATTATAATAAATGACTATTTAACATTAAATCCGTGACAACATGTAAATGAGACAAGTAAAATATCTTGTAGAACACTTTACCCTAATTATTCGTTACCCGTTTAATATTGTGATAAAGTAAAAATACGTTTAATCTTATTCCGCAGGCCTAAATAATGAACTCCTTTTCCGTATATTTATATAAAATCACTATACTTATATCGACCAGTCGACGGGAAAAGGATAGGATCCAGCATTTAGTAAAAATACAAGCTTAGATCTATTCCTCGTGTATCACTCTTTATTTATAGACTACATGCATCCCCCAAATAAAAATAAAAAAATAGACCAAAAGATCGAAAAACTGGATTGGAAAAAAAAAAAGCTTAACCAAATTCCTCAGATTTTATGTGCCTGGTAATTAATTCATTAATTACGATTTAATGAATCCATCATATCTTCTCCCCTCCTGTTTTAATCTGC
Source organism: Antennarius striatus (assembly GCF_040054535.1). NCBI lineage: Eukaryota > Metazoa > Chordata > Actinopteri > Lophiiformes > Antennariidae > Antennarius > Antennarius striatus. The sequence continues at coordinate 21,062,628 of NC_090777.1, read as the reverse complement.
CGCCACTTTCCTGCGCCACATGACCGATACGCACAGCCGGACTGAGACGTGGCGGAGGGATGCCCGTCTGATAACGGGGCGTCCATTTGAGAAATCCAGATGAGGCAATCCTGTCTCTATACCAGGAGGATCCTTGCCCCCGTGTGGTTGATGCGCAACACTTACAGAAGGCTGTTAGTGACGTTGTGTGTTGGAGAAACTAACAAATTACCCACGTCACAGTCCCAGGGCCAAGGTTGGTGGGTGTGGCGAGAGAGGAGCTCCTTCAGCCTTGATCTCCGCCAGCCAGCATCGCCTTTCCTTTGTTAGATCAACCCCTGCCCTTCCTGAGCTCACACTGACAAATACGGAGTGACTAAGAAAAATACCTTTTTTTTCTTCACTGACATTCAAGTGATTTAAGCCCTGACAAAAAAAACTTTTTAACCTCTGTCACAATTAGAACCCACTCTGACTAAGCACTGTGTGTGGGTCTGTGTGGGTGAGCGCGCACTGCAAACTATATTTTGTCCATGAAGAAGAAGAGTAGATATAATCAGGAGTTAATGATGCACACACACGCGCACGCACGCACACACACACACACACACACACACATACACTCTTGTTTGTTTGTTTTTTTGGGGGAGGTTTTAGATGATATAGATATGGGCATAAAGTTTATATCAACATTGTTTCAAAGGTCTCATGCGTGAAAACGTACACATTTTACAAGGACAATAAAGTGTATTTACTGGGCGTGCTAAAGCTGGCAAAGTTACCTGCTGTAGTTTAATGCGAGGGGTCAAAGTTGGTCTCTGTACACATTCCACTTTGTGTTCCCACTCTCTCTCATTGGCCCGCTCCGCCGCGGCACACATTTCCGGGCTAAAGGGGCTCCTTGATTCCACTTTATTGCAGCAGGTTAAAGGTGAAGGCCTTGACATTATTGAAGTTCAAAGACTACATTTAATTATAAATTGTAGTTAATGCACATGTGCAATCATCATGTACATATGTTGGGGTGCACGAGAACGCACATGCTCTCTCTCTCTCACACACACACACAAACACACACACACACACACACACACACATACGGGCGCGCACACATACACATGGAGCCTGCCAAGTATAATTTCATCTCCCGTTGCTGTCTCATCTTTTAACTCTCAACACGTGGTCCAATTAGTCAACAACTATTTATTTACATGTTGAAACGTGTAAACGAGCGATCAGCTCAGACAAATATAAAATATATAAAACATTAGCAACCTGCGTAAGATGTTAGAATAAGTCAAAGTATATCAAAATGAAACTTACATGTCGTTAGGAAGCTCTACTCTGCAGAGACCGGATTCGCCGCGGATTTCCAGCGTTCACGGTGGAGGTGGTGGACATGACGGCTGCGCGCTAAGGGGGTCGGGGCTTGGTTTGACGTTGCAGACTGCAAAGACCGAGTTCATGTCGAAACCTCTTGGCAAGTTTTTTTCCTCTCCTATCGGACGTCCAGTCTTGCTTGTTTACTATTTACTGCGGAAGTGAAGGCCATTCCCCCCGAACAGACGGTGCAATTAAGAGGAAAAAAATAGCCATTTAGTGCCTCTGTCTTTATGGCAGTGTCTAGACTACAAGAGTAGGGATTCCATTTAGTGGCCACTAAAAGACCTTATCATTCCACTCTTTCCTACATTTGTAAGATCTAGACTCTATCTTTGTTTGAAACGCTTCCCAAAATCCAAACACGGAAATCACCTAATTTTGGATCCTTCGAAGCTCCACAGCAAAATGTCCTGAACAACACCGACATGTTAAAACTGTGCTATATCGTCCTTGCACACCATCAGTTTATAAAATTCTACTTCTTAAATTCTACCTCTAAAATCCACCTAATGAGGATTAAGAGAATACTGCGCCTGTGAAAAATAAATGCGCACTGGCAAAGGTGCAAAGACAACACAAAAAGCACAAAGCCGTTGAGATTTGCCTATATGTTTCTGTTTATTTTATATGTATTATATTAATGATACACAAGCCAACAATCTTTTCCTCCTCTGGAATCCAAAGCACCAATGTTTCAAGCAAATAATTTAACGAGTGTTGGCATTAAAGCTGTTAAAGTTGGATGGGCAGTATACTAAAAAATAGCAGCAGGGATAGGGGAAAGGAAATTCAATATACGCCTATTTACATTTACGAATACCCATTGCATATAGGCTACTCTGTACAGGGTGGGGGTAATACTTTCACAGATTGGACGTCACAGTTCTGAATGGCGAAAAAATGTAGCCTATACATTTGCTAAACTTTGTTCATACTGGTCGAGAAATAATTAGAGAATGATATGGTATATACACAGACCAGAGGGGGGAGGGGGGGCTATGCACGCAACAATGGTTCAAATTGTTACATTTGACATTTTAACAACAAATATGTTTAGATATGAACAATATAATAAACACAATGGGGGAATCGTGATAAATAGAGGACATTATCAAGAACAGCATAAATGATTATTCTGACCATGTAGACCTTCCTGGAGATCAGCTAGAAATTCACCGCCGCCCGCAGGGCAATAAGAAAATGGCGACTTTATCCCGTGCAGGCCCACGACTCCCACTGTCCACTTTAACATTGCACCGTTGGTGGGATGGGCTCCTTTCGAATGTGGTTTATGCCCATGATTACAATTAGAGTAGGCCTTAATGTCACTGACCAACGCTGTGACACTTTCTGCTCACAATAAGGGGTTTCCAGAGAAGTACTGGAGGCGATCCCTGCTCAGCTTCTTCTCTTTCATTCTTCTATTCTGAAACCAAATTTTAACCTGACGGTCGGTGAGGTTTAACATTCGGGAGAGCTGAAGCCTTTTTTCTTTGTTGATGTAAACGTTAAAGAAGAATTCCCGCTCCAGCTCCCGAATCTGAAACTTGGAATAAGGACACCTCTTCTTCCTTGTACGAGGGGTGCCTGGAAAAAAAATAAAATTATATTGATAAATAGCCAAAAACACAGACTACCTAAGATAATTTGACAGTACCAAAAGATGTTTAAAAAAAATCGTTTTGTTGTATTAGTAATAACTTTTCAGTCAATAACCATGACGAATATTAGCTGCTGAACCAGATTAACCCGCCATAAAGATTCTTAATATAAATATTCATAACATATATGTTGTCTTATATATAGGTTGTAAATAATCAAATCCCTTGGAGCGAAAAATATCAATTTACAACATCTAAGAACGTGTTTATCTGCTATACGAAAATAAAACAAGAGAAGTATTTGGGCACATTCTGTGCGTCACATTCCTCTGGGGCTGAACTAACTATTTACACTGTCTTTTGGCATTGACTTGAAATGTCTGTAACAGCCTGGGCTGACCACTGTGGTCTTATAACGTCTTATCAAACAGGTGACATGGGAAATATATTCTTTTATGGGTTTTTTTTTCTGCGATAGGGGCAAAAGTCATCCTCAGCTGTCTTGTACCTGCAGCTTTGCTGGGAAAATATAATGTGAACAAGGCTCAACACCACGAGGACCTGTGTGTTATAATAACAGACATTTCATAGCCATAGCCCTCAAGTTAACACTGATGTCAGACTGCATGCAAAGCAGCAGAAAATATCAGAAAAGCTACGAATTTTAGATTATTTTTAAGGAAATAACATAGATGGGTGGATAGATAGATGGATGGATGGATGGATGGATGGATGGATAGATAGATAGATAGATAGATAGATAGATAGATAGATAGATAGATAGATAGATAGATAGATAGATAGATAGATAGATAGATAGATAGATAGATAGATAGATAGATAGATAGATAGATAGATAGATAGATAGATAGATAGATAGACGGCTACTGTCATTAACCGTAAAGTGTGTAATATTCTGCGCAAGATGTCGTTTGCGAGCAAACCAGTGCTAAAAAGAAAATTCACAAGACGCCAAAAGCAATGTTCTGCTCAATTGGTTTTTACTCTCGACAACCCTACAAGAAAATCTCTTAAAATGCCCCCACGCAAGTTCATGATCAAAGTTAACATTTGTCACAATAGCTCTCTCTTAAAAAAATTCACAGACTCTCACCATCGAGGCGTCTGTGTATAACATCCCTTTTTTTTTCCAAAGCGCTTTCCCATCGTAAAAATTCTTCTCGTTGCAAGAAAGAGCTTTGTAGGGTTATAATAAAATCCTTTGAATGCTTATAAAACTCCACATAAAATCTGACCGACAAACACCGGGCTGGTCCCCTTAACCTTCCCCCATTTTACAGCGTCGGTATACCTACTGGAGTGGTTGCTTTTGCTGGCGTTGCCGTCCTTGGTTGTTGCGGAGGAAGACGTGCAGGAGCCTGAATTTGTGTGTTCCTCCTCGTCGTCTCCGTCTTTTTCCTGCTCCGGAGCTCCGGCTCCAGAGGCTGTGGACTGCTGTCTCTGCTGCTGATCCTGCTGCTGCTGGGACTCGCTTTCCTGCTTTCCCCCCTCGCCCTTTTGTAAACAATTGTCTGACTGATTGTCCGTGCTGCTGCAGTACGCGCTCTCGAAAAAGCGGTCGAAACCTTGAGGGAGGACGTTGTTTTTCCCCACACCGGAGTAAAAACCTGTGGAAGGATGATTGGAGCCCGGATGGGTGTGATGGTGGTGGTGGTGGCTGTATACACTTTCGTTCTTCATAAGCATTTCTGTCATGGTGGATGGAGGAAGACAGTCTCTATGCACCAGATCTTCTCCCGAGTAGCACGATGCGTAATTGCTTCTGTGGTGCCATTTACTCGCTGGGTCCAAGCCGTATGAAACTTCGCGTACCGGCTGTACTTGAGACAGATTTGTGGAATAAGGGTAGCTGATTTGCCGGGACGGGGCCTGTGGAAGAAACGAAGAGACCGCAGAAAACTCGGGGACGTAGTAGGTGCAGCTAGGGAGGTAGATGTTGGACGCGCAGCCCGTTCTGTCCCCAAACTCGGATGTCCTGTCTTTACGCGTCTGTGAGCAGAAGTTCCCCAAATTCACCGAGTTAAACATCTTTCTCTCTACGGTACTCCGTCTATAGATAGATGTTTTGGATACGAGCTGCAGCAGAAGGGGAAAATTTGGGAAGGCGAGATGACGCGCAATCCGTCTAAGTCGCCCCGCAGACACGTGATCGAAAGTAGATATTGTCATATATCAATTTGGAAGAGTTGCATGTGTAGGAGTGGTTGGTTAGGTAAGATATCCCAGGTTCAAGAGAACATTTCTCAAACACCACCGGCACAGCGAAACCAGCAACAGATTCCTGTTTGCATGCTTATGACAATTACTGAGATATGTGCTGTATGTGTGTGTGTGTGTGTGTGTGTGTGTGTGTGTGTGTGTGTGTGTGTGTGTGTGTGTGTGTGTGTGTGTGTGTGTGTGTGTGTGTGTGTGTGTGTGTGTGTGTGTGTGTGTGTGTGTGTGTTTGTTTATGGGCTGGTGGTAGGTTGGCTAAACAGCCACAGATCCTTAAACAGGCGCAGCACAAACTCCTGTTTGCTTTCACTTACATGTATTTCATAGTATTATCGAGTTTTACATATAAGATTCTACCCATTATTATTAGCGCAAACTGTTGTTCTAATATTATATATATTGTAGATTATTAAGTACTGTTATAAAGCATTACATACTAACTACTATTCCTATCACGAAATACCGATGGTCTGGTTGTTGTCATATTTGAATAATAGAATGAGGAATTGGGATCCAGCAGCCCAACAGATCAGCATTAGGAATGCGCATTAGGTCAGTAATGAGTGTGTGGCCCAAATAAGGTATGGGTCGTTTAAAACGCTGTTCCATGTGTCGTTTCACTATTTAATAAAACTTTAACATTCCGAAGTGAATGACTCGTGTTCGTCTGCAAATCAATGAGCCCTTGTTTTCCTGAATATGCGTGGAGACTTGTTTCTGAACAGTTATATGATTTTCTTTCACAGCAGCAGCACGAATCTGCTGCACACACTGCAACAACGAGGTTATTGATTGTTCAATTTTCATTTAATTTATTTTACTAAATGGACACCACCGCATCAACTAGTTGTCGACTGTAATGAACCTGAACCACTGGATATGAATTGCAGAGCGCACTGCGTGTCAGTGTCGGCCAACTCTTAGTCCCTTTGACTTTGGACCATGACAATGTCCACAGAGGACCGCCGCGCAATTCAAGGATGATGGAGCTCCTGTAGTAGTAAACAACCTTTGAACTTTGCGTCTCTCATTGTGAGAAAAAAGCGACTTATGATGCCAATTTTTAATTCTGAAAACGTTTCTCCTCAAATTTTTGGATTCCGTATTCTTCCACGTTGGAGTGGTTAATGACATCAAGTGTGCAAGCTCTTCTCTGCAAATGCTCATTGATATGTTGGGATACAGTGTCTCCTTGGACTCGCTAGTCGATCAAATTAAAAGGTTTGGGTTATAAGCTATAGAGCGATGCAACAATTAGTCTTCCTGTAAGAGGCCACTCAGAGTGGGGCCTATTGACCAAGCGGGATGAATATCCTGGTTCTCCCTCTAAAATTAAATAACTCCCATAGCTGATGTTCCGGGCTGCAATGATCATTTCATTTCCCACTGGAATGGCAACATTTATCTGTGGTTGTCTGCTAAAACAGACATATCCTTCCATCTTTTTTAATAAACTGTAATAAATGAATGGTTTAGAGAAAAGATGCGCCTGTGTGCGCTTCCCTGCGATATTGTAAACTTTTAATTGTGCTATTGAGGCCCACTTCGAACCTTTATAGACTGATACTATCACAAGGTGAAATAAATATGATGGGCCATTGTTTATGATTAGACTAGGTCCTAAATGTTGCAAAAGGCTCTTGAATTATTATCCAATATACCAATAACACAATCACAGTCACTTATGGGACATGTGTGTTGTTTTCAAATAATTGAAAATAAAGTTAGCGTCTTTGGTGATTTCTACCAGCAAGAACAAAAACAGCATCATCATCAGATCTCAGCGCTGGAACTGAGAGTCCAATGCAGGGGTATTTGTGGGGAAAAAAAGGTGGCATTGGCATTAGCTTGTTTACTACCCTACAGACAAAAGGTTGCCTCACATGATGCATCCTGCATCCAAGTACAAAGAAAGCAGACAGCTGTCCAGACACAGCACTTGAATTTGACCACTAAAATCCTCTCTACGTCCACCATAAAACTCAGAATGTCTGTGGTAACGCTAAAGGCCTTTGTTCTATACAAAACCATTTGAGAATGAGAGGAATTTGGGTTGCAGTTAGTTGATATGATGCAACTTTAAAAAAAGACACAACAACAGTGCATTTTCAGCAACTAATGCTCGACTGTATATTTATTAAATCTACAACTGAATGTGTTAGCTTCAGTGTTTGAAATCCATCCAAATAATAAAATTACAACCTGCACGGGGAAAAAAACCCACAAGAATTTAGAAGTTAACTTTTTTCCTTAATGAAATTGATGTGATTGAGAAACCGCATTTGTAATTGTTGTCGACACAGAACTCGACGCATGATTCAGCATTAGTGTTCTGCTATTGCATAAGAGTAAAAATACTTCGAACATCAAATCATCATTGCTCATTTTAAAGAATGAAATACAATAAATACATGCGTTATTATTATTACCGTAAAATTAAAACGCATATATTGAATATAAAGTTGAATTTCTGTTGTTTTTTTCGGTCAAAACTTTTTTTTGCAGGCCTAATGTAAACTATAAAATATAAAAAGATGTTACAGAGCAATAAATAAAGGAATAGTATTGATTCCTGCGGGTAAAAATAGAACCGACGCACAGTCCAAAACAATATTGTCAAGTCACCCCTCTTCATTACATTTTCAATGATGCGTATTAGTGCAATATTAATACGTAATGTGATGGTATTAATAGATGACAATAAAAAATGCACTAATAAAAATTCCAAAGCGAGAACTTCTCAATAAGACAGCGGAAGAACGGAGGTTCCAGAGGCTACATGCTGCACAGAAGCGACTTGAGAGTTGAAAACGAGGAATCATCCTTCGTACTAAGTCTGTATTTGTCATGATGTGGTCAAATATGACTAGTCCACATTAATCTATTGTGAATAAATCGCATTCCAGTGGTTTAAACACTGTCTATCTTCGTTTTGTTTCGCTCGGGCCATCAGTCAAAGAATAAGGTTTATAATGTGTTTAATTCCCTGCATGGACGACTATTCCACTAGCAGTAGGACCCAGGAAAGTTTTATTCGGTTGCACCAAAGCAGCAGGCTATGTATATGCAGAGTTTGCACGCACACGGTTTGTATAGGAGTTTCCAGGCCCCCACTTATTGTATCGCGAAACCGATCACATCGAGTCAACTAATAATGCAAACAAACGCAGGAGGTATTTTTAAGTAACGCTCAAAATGTTCAGTCGAATGTACCCGAGGACAAAACTGACAAAAACATTTGCCGTTCGTCGCTTAAATATCTCTGGTGCAGCACCAACTTTACGACGTCTTCTGTGGAATTTAAGTTATCTATTTGTACCTAGCACCATAATTATAATGGTTAACCTAGGTGTCAAGCTCTTGTTTAAGAGACTGTTTGAAACTGGCGCTCCTAAATATTGTTTTGGATCTAGACGATAAATCCTGCGCCAAATGAAACAACACTCAAGGCAGCCCAAAAGACAGACAGACGCGCACAATGCGCACTTATTTGGAGTCAAGGCGAAGTGTGGGAAGCCTTTGTAATCATATTACTGTCCCCCCATGGCCCAGATAACTTTAATTGGATGTAAGTCGGGTAGTTAAACTTGGCTGTATGAGCTGTGAACAGTTTCAAGCAACACTTAAGACCCCCTTTCCTTTTTTCTGTCTTTTTCTTTTTTTTTTACTGAGGTCCCACTGAATGCACCATAGCGTGAAGCGTTTGTGGTGACAACAATGGCCTAGCCAACAAGATAAGGATGTGTGCTGCTGTTAGCAATCTCCAGAGTGTATTTCTCTTTCAACCACCAGGATATAAAGCTTTCACAGCAACGTGTTACCTTTTTTTATTAGAAGGAGGCTATTAAATGATTTCAGATCCCTAGAAATCTCCCAATAACAACGGAAATCTGGAACAGCCTTGAGGAGGGGAAAAACCAATTCTGAAGTGCGTCCACCATTGAGCGAATTCTTCGAATTTAAAAATAAGCATGGATTTGGTATTTAATTTAATTTAATTTATTTATTTTTTCTGCCAGGCTGTAGCTTTAGTCTTAATGCAATTACTAAACGTTAAATAAAGAGGGTTTTATGTGTCCAAAGGTCTTAAGGGTTTGGCCTAACACACGCACTAAATGTGACAGACTGCATTGGAAATTTGAAAGATATTTTTAGGCGCGGTCAGTTTAACTATTTCAAAGGTCTATATATATTTGAAAGTAGTAAAATTATAAAAGGGATAAAATGTGAAAGATTTTAAAAGCAGATCAGACTGGATCACAAACTGAATGAAGTTAGTTTTTGGTGTGTGTGTGTGTGTGTGTGTGTGTGTGGTTTTGTTTTGTTTTTTTACAAGTTGTGCACAAGATAGCAAAAGTAAACTAGCAGTTATCCAATTGTTTGATTGACTTTTGGCTTTCATATGCTGTATTCTACTTATTTTTCAACAATGATCCCGTTCTCCGTCTGATTTTCCACCTGCAACCACATAAACTCTGACTTTGGTTGCAGCGGTGTTCTACCGAGCAATAATAAAACAGAAAACTCTTGTAGAAAATAAAATAACACATTAATGATTGTATAATCATTAAAAATCTGACATTTAATAACACCAGTTTGCGTTAGAGACTTTTAGAGGTAAAAATTAACTGCGCATAAAGTGTGTATTTTGAATTAGAAGAAACGCACACGACAGGGTTTTTTTTCACGTTTTATTTTACCTGGGACACGCACAGGATTTGATCTATATGTTCAATGGAATGTTTACGCACCAGATTATAAAATCGTTGAAATGTTTGTTTAACTTAGATTTTTAAAGGTTTCAAATACAGAGGCAGGTCCTCTAAACACATCCAGGAAACGGCGCTGCGATAGAAAGAGCTCATAACAATCATCCGAACTGATGATGGTCAGTTTTAGACTGGCCAACAAAAAAAAAAGAAAAGAGAATATTCCCAGCTTGTAGAATATTTTTAGTGCAGGTACCGCCGGTGGTGCAGTTCTATGCATACTTGACCTTCACTGAGTGTGTTGTGGCCTAAGCTTTGCCCTAAGGACAATCCTCCCCCCATACGAAACATTCGAGTAAATTATCTTGTGTGTGAAACACCATCAAAGACCCACTTATACCTGTTTGCGCTGAGCGACATAAATACAAACATAGAATAAAAGCTAAATATCACTGTGGACACTCACAGATTCCATCCACGCTCCATACACTGTCACTAGGTAATTGCGCGTTTCAAAACACGCAAACTATGAAGCGGAAAAGAACAAGCAAAAAAAAAAAAAGTATTAAAAAAAATGATTGGATAGAGAAATGCAATTTAATTTTCTATTAATTTTGAAATCGAAAGATGTCTCTCATTTCTTGCCATTAGAGGCAGCTGTTCTAAAGCATTCAGGTTGTTCCAAGGCAGCAATGAAACCTTACTCCACCACATTAAGGGATGTTGAACGTGGGATGCACTGAAAAACAAATTGATAAGATAGCACATTTTAGAAAACATAGGCCATAAAGAACTCGTTTCAAATCATGTCAAAATCAATAATAATATATAAGAGTTCTGAAAGGAGCGAAACGATATAGATCTTTCATGTGAACCGTTCTACCTATCTTCTCTTTCTCTTATCACATTGACACACTCTCCCTGCACTCTCAGTCACACACACTGACTCGACACCCCCCCCCCCACACACACACACACACACCTCACACTTCAGTAGGAATAACACTGTTTTCTATTTCTCCGGCCAGCTTCGTACCATAAACGGCAGAGGGGTGGCGGGGGATGCAGACTACATGCCACACAAGTTCTCTGCGAAGGGCACTGAGCAGCTCGGTGACCTTTGGGAAACGGAGACAGGCCGCCATAAACAGATTTAGTCAGTCTCAAAGTCAAAAGTGTTCAAGAGCAGTGAAAGACCCATTGTAAAGGCCCACGGAGCCAAATGAGATTTCATCATGTTTTACAATCTGAATAAGTCGGGCTTCCGTAGAATGACGACAACTTTCCTTCCTTTCTCCCTCTCATATGTTGTGATTTCTGCAAATGCAAACCAAGCTGTTCCATATGGGGTCAAACTACATGCTATCTTTAGTGATTTTGCAGGAGGTTGCAGCCCCTAAAAACGTTGCAGATTGTCCAGTTCCTACAAACCCACTTGGGATTAATTCACCAAGATGTTTACCGTGACGTGGAGGGGCGAGAATCTCCACAGACATGTTCGTTACAAGGATGAATTAAATTATGGATGGAACATGCAGGAACGAATAGGCGCAGGCATGTCTGCACACAAGGCACCAACAGATCCTGGTTTAAAGTTCAAGTTGCCTCTGCATGTTCAGAAATCGAGGCACTGCGCAAAGGCACACGTTATTGCACAACAAATAATGTCTAGGGTTTCTACAGTAATCACTTCACTAGCCCGCAGACACAAACCTCTGCTCACATCATTTCATCTTAGTAACACATCTGATTCACGTCTGCTCCCCCAGTGCTTAAACCAGTTTCCTTCTGAATTAACAAATTGTCTTTTTTCCCCCCCTCCCTGTTGCGGGATCGGATCGAATTTGTTTTAATTCACATAACGATGATCCGTTTGCATGAAAAATCATTTAACTTAATAATATCCAGTCCCTATTGCCCTTTTCCCACCACACCAGATGGGTATAAAGCAAAAACATATAATCGTTAGATTATTACATCTGATTATGTTTGTGTTTTAAAAAAGCGCACTAACGAACAAGACCTACCGACATCTTTCTGAAGTTTTCTTAATAATATTGCCACAGACAGTATAGCTGAGATTCCACCGGACAATCTGAGGCATCCTGGCGCATTTTTGCATTTATTATTCTCATCTAAATCGTTTATCAAAGCAACAAAACAAAACATAAGATATTTTATCTCTCTTCATGGTCAACGGCGCGTTTGATAGGCGAAAAAGACTGGAGTTGTTATGAATGATGTCCTCTTGATGAGCAGATCCTATACAGGCATACACCATTACTTCACCGTCTTTGTTATTATCACACTGCAGCAAACACTTGGTACACTGTCGTGCTTTTCATGTGCGTCCCTTTGATTTAAAACATAGAAGGGCGTATGGAGGCTGTCATCAGTGGCCATAGGGTGAATATGAAAACATTACACCTGCATAAACACATGAACATCCTCTGAAAAACATGCGAAAATTCCAGGCGGGTATCCAACTGAGAGGATCAAATCTCCTTAACGAAAAGTGAAAATGTACTGTACACGTTTCAGAACCCAAATCCACACACTGGACATCCAGCCTGTGTTTGACTATATTTCCTGTATACCCAAAGACAATACAGGTATATAGGAATTTCACAATTTTCTTAGGTTTTCCAGCAGCACTTGAATCTATATATGTTGAGAACCATGACGCATTAAGCTGATGCAAACAAATGAAAGCATTTGGAGTAAAGTGGGAGTTTGAGGTGAATGGACCCAAATTTCAGAGGCTTTGTGTGTAAGAGTCGAAGCTACACACATTTAAAGCTATGTGATTGATACTTGAAATGCAAGCTGATAGTTCAATAATGAGCAATAATAATCTTATATATATTTGCAAAGTGACGAATAAATTAGGAAAATTATCCTGTAACGCACAGGACCAGCCCTGAACAGGTAGATCACTGAAACTGGAGGAATTAAGCTGATCAAGAACTCTGCATAACACTGCATTGCTTTACACTTTTCTACCAGTAGGGAGAGCTTTGTGGATATGATATTCTGAGTATGAGATTATTGCAGTGATGTTCATGTGTCTTTTTAAGGTTTGTGCTATTTGATAAGGATACCATCATGATTTGTGACACGATCTGTGTTTATATATTAATATAACATTTCCTTCTCACCTCAATGTGGGAACAAAACACCACGCCCTCTTCATTCATACCAGAGCACTGAATCACCTCACAACAGGCACACACCTAACATGGGTGTTCAGACTCACCCCCATTCCCTAAGGGTTCCTGTGTTTTAGAAAGTTTATCACGGCCCGCTGTCTTCCACTATTGATCAGTGTAACACAGAATACACGCACTTTCGGTTAAGTGTCTGTTTTACTCCTGAATTTCTGATTTAGTTAATTTTTTTATATGTTTATATTTTTATATTAATAAATGCATTTATCTTTGCTGTTCTCATTTACGCACCAGTATTTTTACCTTTCACATCTCACAAAAAAAATAAAAATGTAATTCACATGTATTTTTCTTGTGTACGAATATTTATATTCTCTTTATTATTAGTATTTAAATCTTCAATGCATAGCAGATAATAAGACTTTAAGGTGAAGGCTGGAGTGTATGAAGCTCAGGGGTATAACCCTATAACTCCTGAGCTATTTATGTGCGTTAATCATCAGAAATTGATGAAGTTGAATATAAAGGGAACCTGCAAAACTCCAAAAATTAAAATGAAAGGTGTTCTATATCTAAAATAACGTGGTGGCTGACTGTTGCAGCCGGCTGCAAAATTATGAGTATTAATGGATGTAAAATGGGATATAGAATATGCGTCTAGCCGCCATTTTGCAAGGAAAGCTCTCATAGTTATACCTATCGTCTCTGAGCGGCCATACTAAAGCAGGGCCAACCTGTGTGGGCTCCTATTGATTATAGTTCACAGCATGAACAATTATGTGCCAACATTACACCCCTCAAATGCTTCCAAATGTTGCACTCCAATACGCAGGAGTAAAGAACCGCGCGCACATGGATTTTTAAGTTGTGTTAGAGGTCACATCTATAATAAAATAATCCAGCAGGCAGAAAACCCCAAGGAAGCAGAAGATTCAAGAAGCAACCCTTCATGGGACAAACTCAGGTAACACCAATAAACGTTTCAATATTCTGTTTATTGAAGACTTTACGCATATACATTCATATTATTATTACTTTAACAAGACAACGTAGCAATCCTTACAAGCGCATAGAAGGAAAGGAATGCAATGAGTGACGAAATATAAGAACGATAAAACGAACAACTATTACACAGAAACAGGGTTGTTGGTTTTTTTTTTAAATGTCGGGTGGTAGCGTGTCTGAAATATCATTTCTTAAAGTCCATTCTTGGCAGTATAATACAATAATACATTTCCAACTTCACAACCATATGGAATGCGATATTGTACAAGACGATCAACAAAATAAAGCACTATTACATAGCGATAGGAGATCCTCAAATAGGATGTATATAGTAACATGTGACATTTCATTTTACAAAGTTATACACGAGTACAAGATAAGGTTAGGGACAACACTGAGTACGGGGAGAAATAACATCAATCAGGCCTGGAAGGCCCTCTGTTCTTTCTCATAATAATAATAATAATAATAATAATAATAATAATAATAATAATAATAATAATAAAAGAAGTTGGAGTTTGTTTCAAAATGTCTTTTAGTTGTTTGCTTTGAATTTGCTCAGACAAAATGTATAAAAAGTCAAGTGTCCCCCAAAATTATTTAAAGCAATTTCACATCAACAACATGCTGCAAATACATTTTCACTGCTATAGCTTACTCGTTATACACGACAAAATGATTTACCGCATTCTCCCCGAATGACGGGAGCACAAACAGGCCTATGAGTAACTTTCCTACATTTCTACTTATGTACTTCCATTTGGGAACACAATTTTCTTAAATGCTCTTTCAGATAAAGAAAAAAAAAAAAGAACTTAAACATTTTTACCAAGTTGGTATACAAATGTTTTTGTAGTGGTGAATATTATTTACTGCAGAATACAGTTTTTACCTGGTACAATCTGGACTTGAACTTTAAATAGCAGCTCAAAACCGTGTTTAAAAGGTCATCTCTCTCAGCTACAAACAATAAACTCACAGAGGCTTCTATGGTTGTTGTTGACAAGTTGAGCGGTCATAAAATTAAGAAAATACCCTTAGAAACTCGTTAGCACATCGTCACAGCAAATTATTTTTCAACGCGGAGTCTTCACGGGATCGATATGGATTATAGGCTGCAGTCTTCCTCTCCTGCAGACGCCCAGACTTCCTGCCCGTGACCGTGAACGTGCCAAGAACGCGCGGTGAATAGTCGACTAAAGAAAGGAGATACGATCATCTTCCTTCATCTGAAGCAGGAGGTATTTATGGAGTTCGATTTTTCTAGATCAGTTTATACCGTCAATGAATGGGAGGATGTGGATCCAGCCTCTACCAGTCCCTGTCTCTGACTTCACTCTTATTTTGAGGTCTATTTTGTGAGTTTACCAGCTGGCCCCCCTCTCTCCCTCCCCACCTCATTTTAGACCCATTATACAGGAACAACAGAGGTGCTGTCATTATGACTCATCTAGATAGATAGATTTAAAAATATATATAAATATTTCACGTGGTTTAAATTTAGGGCGTGTACCGATTTCTTGAAAAATCAGCAACCCCCCCCCCTAAAAAAAACCCACCTAAAAACAACAACAACAAAACATTTCCACATTTTTTTTGTGCGATTACACCAAACATGAAGGCAGTCTCGACAGGTTGAAAATAGTTTTGACTTTTTTATCATGTGTAGGCCGCACGTGTGAGGGGAAAAAATAAACCCCATAAAAAATATTTCAATAATTGCCTGCAACGTTAAAAATGGCTAGATGAGTACATGCATTGAAAGGATACCTAAGGGAGTATAGAAGGCTTGGCTTTTACTGCCTATCGATTCACCTTCTGCCGCATCTCTAAAAGTAGGCCAGAGCTTGCTCCCTCAGCATGAGTCTCTTCTTCTTCATCCTGCGGTTCTGGAACCAGATCTTGACTTGTTGGTCGCTGAGGTTCAGACGGTCGGAGAGCTCCCTCCGCCGCTGTCTGGTGATGAACTCGTTCATCATGAATTCACCTTCTAGCTCAGCTAGCTGCAGTTTGGAATAAGGTTTGCGCTTCTTTCTGGTCCGGGTGTGCATCGGGTACCACGGGGCACCTGGAGGAGAGGGAGAATGGCATGCATGGCGTTAGTCATCACAGGGGCAAAATCACGGTCATCTCCAAGGTTATGAGCCCTCAGGGGCTTCAGTCGTCCCAGGCAAGCTTAGAGGTAACTGGCCTGTCGTATAGACTAAATGGGTTTAATAGAACAATTACTATTTATCCTGGAGACAAAAGAACAATGCTACCAGATTCCAGGTGAGTTTTGTGGTTTGTCAAAAATCTCTCTCTCACACACACACACACACACACACACACACACACACACACACACACACACACACACACACACACACACACACACACACACACACACACACACACACGCACACACACCAAAAATAATCAAATGGTTGGTTCTCTATGTGGACGACACCCGATCATATCTGACCTCTAGTTAAATCTCTGCACCCCCAGGTTCCGATATATCAATCACGATTCTTTCCCAATTTTCACCCCACCCCTACCCCCATTCCCCCACCCCCACCCTGCCTCCACAGGGACCTCCTGTAACAGCGGGTTTTTGTCACAAGTTTTATTGTTGCAGTTAAAGTAGCATTACTGTGATAATTAAGACGTGCTTACAAATACCCCTACTTATTTGCCAGTTTCGGAGCATATTAAACGAGTCTTGAGCGCACGGTGACAGATATTAATTCTGTTTACGAGTCATTAAAATGAAAACTCCGTCTCTATTAGATGCAGTCATCCAAATCGGCTCGCTTATTTTAATTACTGCCTAATTTGTTTTCACAAAGTGCAACGAGATTCCAAAACTAACCACTCGAAAACTGGCATGGGAATGAAATGTCAGAGCTGCTTTATCACTGAAAAACCTGGATGACGACGCAGCTCGGAGAGATTCTCTGTAACTGTGGACGCCACATGGCGACTGAGGTATTTTAGGGCAACCCCTAGCGGCGTTTACGCACCACGCAAGTCCCCTGCAGGCTAAAGCGAGCTGCAAGTTGTTCATCAATATAACAACCACTGCTGCCTGCGTGTTATTTCAATGGTAGCCCATGCGTAAACGTTTTAAATAACGGTTTCAGAATGATTTAAAAAAAGAAAAGAAACACTCACCTCCGCCTGCGGCTATGTTACTTGATTGGTTTCCCGGTGACACCAGGGTCTGTGCGTCGCTGGATGAAGGCTTGCCTTCGTTGAGCAGAGAGGAGCTAGAGTCGGACTCCATCGACTGACAGGATGGTGGGTCTTGCGTTAGCTGTTCGGTCCCGTATTCATATTTGGAAAAGGCGACATTGCTGCCAATTCCAGTGTGCATCCCGAGATCGGATGTCAATGATGATGAGTCTCTCGCCCTATCCTCCCGTTTCAGGCTGCTGCCACCTGAACATGTCTCTCTGTTCCCGTTGCCGTTGTTATAATAACATTTACCGTCTTCTGGTCTGGTTATTTCACACGATCTATTGAAAGAGGGGTTAATAGACACGGGGCTGCTAAAGTAGGATTGAGAGTATCCATTGCACGGCTCCGAAGGATTCCACGGGAGGGAGCAAACATTGTCCCTTCTCGGGTAGGAGAGAGACGGCAGCCCCGCCAGTTGTCCCCCCGAGGCTCTAAAATTCGGAAAGTAAAACGTGTCTCCAGTGTGGATGTTTACCAAAGGTCCCACAAACCCTGGATTAAGGAGATTATGCTCGCCCATTTCCGCGGGCCCGACCAACAGCTTCTAGTTTATTGCAATCTGACATTTAACATAGTTAAACCTGGAGGGGCGCCTGATTGGACATCTCCAAACCACGTGGCCAAGCAAAGTCCTGCTACACACGGTACCACCCACTCGGTGCTTCACAGACAAAACAAAGCATTAACTTCTGTATTAGAGGTTTATATGCTTTTTAAAAATACTATAAACCTTTTATTAAAATGTAGAATCTTGTTTTTCTTCACTCGAGTCATGCTGAGTCCAAAAGGAGTGCAGGGCTGCTTCTCCTTTTACACTTGTGGAACTGTCCATGGCCTCGTTTAATGTCTTTATAAGCTGGCAAAAGTTTTTTAATGCTATTCCTTGCGAAAACAATTTTCTTGAAGGAGAGGGTGCATATGACATCTTGTTTTCTAGCAAATTATGGTTGAATTCCGTGTCACATAAAGCTGTGATGTCCCTATTTTACAAGCTTGTTTTAAGAAAAGACTGATGCTCATTGCCGCACTCTCCTCATATTTACAGTAACGGGGTCAGCAGGTTGAAGCCACTGACTCTCTAAAAGAGGACGATATTCTACAATGTTACTTTAAGAGGGTATATTTCACATAGACTAATATTCTCTAGTACACCTCACATGAGCAACTTTAACAGATACCTCCAATAAACGTTTGCAGCCAAACTCTGGTGGGATTGTTAGACCACTCACAATTCTTTTATATGAGTTTTACAAGATATCAGAGGACACTTAACTGAATCAAGCAGCCGAGACTGTCTCTACTTTATCTCTCGCTAATTAGTTGATTTGTAGATTCAGCTCTGAGGACCACAAACAAGTCTGTTATGTCATACTGTAGGCAGTTACGCCTTTTAGTAAAAAAACACAATTTTTTTCTTAGAAAATGCTTTCTTTAGAGAGATCCCCAAAGTCCAATTTTTCCGCAGAAGACTTCGCCACAAATTGCACATGATTCCATTTTGCAAACAGCTGGTGCAAATATGCAATGTGGTTATCAAACCAAACGAATAAAGCCCTTGTTTGTTGCTGGCTTTTTGTGTTTTCTTTTTCCTATGTCGACAGACTACTCATTAATTGAGAAATAAATCCAAGCAAACTTTCACCTCCTTTAAAGCTTTGAATATTACACTATAAAATACATTAAATATCTTCAGTAATCAGAATTATCATTATTAATTCATAACTTGGCCATTCTCCCCCGACTATATCATATAGTCGGGGGAGAGTGGCCAACTTTTGGAGTTCATATATGAACTTTTTTAATCATTAGAAAAAGTGTACGTTTTATAATGATTAAAAAGTTTTTGTACTTCAAGAAAATACAGTTTGGTTGCATGATTATTTTTAGAAGGAGTAAAGAAAAGCCTACATATAAAAGGGCGCAGAAGTCTAACCCGTCAATCCACTCAAGTTCACGAAGAAGAAATATGGTGCTTTGAACTTGATATTGAACTCAAATGTTCCAGTTAAACGAGCAAAATAAGGAGAGGCAATTTTTAAAAAGACTAAATGTACAAATAAATATGAAAGTTCACAACAGCTAAAAAGGGAAAGATCACAAGTCACAAGCCCAAGTCACAAAATAATATGTGTAATAATAATATGTGTATATTCTAAGACCGCTTTGTCACTGATATAAAAAGTAATTTGTCATCTTCATGAGAAATGTAAGAATAAGATCCCCGATGAGAATCAAATAATAATAATTTTTTAAAAATACACAAAGTGACTCCATTAATTAATAATTCAGATATGGGAAGTTAAAAGCCAACAAAAACTGTGCAGGATTCCAGCTGCTTTACGCATTCATGCAGGAAGGCGCTAGTTGTGTGGCACAAAAATGCCAATGAAGTGTTATGTGAGAACATTAGCGTCCATTCATCTCAACATAGGTTTGAGAACGATTTGCAAGGCAACCGATATATGATATCTGTATCCGTCACTTATGCCCATGAAGCCCACCTAACCAAAAGGCTCTAGCCTTAAATAGAAAGACAAATATCAAATGTTTAAAGTGGAGAAGCTCCTGGGTGTCCATTCTGTCTCTTGAACTCATTGCCTCTCATGTCACACACATTCACATTCTTCCATCTTGTTAGTGCGTCTCGCAATGTAGCACAACAATATCGATCCTAAATAATGCTATGTTCAGTCTGAGGAACTGTTAGAGGTGACTTGGTAACACAAAAAAAAAAAAAACAAAACCGTCAGTGGTGTGATTACAACAGCGACAAAAAAAAAATCAAATCATAGCAGCGTAATGTTTAATAAAACAAAATGGCCTGGATGGTCAGTCCAGTGAGTACCTCGGTAAAACAGGCCATGTGCTGGGCCTCCACGACTCGCCTCCCCACGCCTCCGATCCAATTCACCCACAGATCCGCATTTCACACACAAACATCTGCGCGTCTGTTCGATCCATCTTCAGATCAGCGATGAGATCATATCTGGCCCTGCATGGTCTAGAAGTTTTGTGCTCTCATCTACGGATCACACTGGGTTGCGTTCTTGTGTTTTGTTTTGTTAGTTAAGATCCTGCTCCAGAGTATATAAGCACTGTCAAGGTCACTGTCGAGTCCACCGTCTGCGACATATTGAAATTCCCCCTCCTGGAATCCACTGGTCCTGTCCAGACAGGGCAATAGCCTTAACAAAGGGCTTTTCTTCCCCTTTTCTCTTTGATTCTCTGCAGACAGGTTGTCACAGTTATAGCTTTGTGCAACCCTTTTAAAGCGTCCTCCAAGGACAACAAACTACCAAAGGAAGTTAACAGAAGCAACAAAATGGGAACGTTGCAGCTGAAGGAATTAGATGGGTTTTTAAAAAAAAAATTATTTACAACAGACAACATTGAAAGCTGTTTTCCTACATTATTCTTACTGTTTAAGGTTGCAGAGAAATAGTTGCTATTTTGGTTTATTAAAGATTGCCAATAATCACATTATTTCAATTAAAAGTGGAATAAAAAATATTTGAAAATGAATAAAATACTTGATTGGCCGCTCGGTGTTTGTGATTCCAATGTAGATACAAAAAAATTATTAACACTTTTATCAAAGCAGGTTTATAAATTTGTAAAATTTATTATGGCATAAGCTGCATGGAAACGTCTTTAATTAAAGAGATATTCAATTGTATGTATTCATTAATTAACTCTGTTGTGTGTGTGTGTGTGTGTGTGTGTGTGTGTGTGTGTGTGTGTGTGTGTGTTTGTGCGGGTGTGTGCGTGTGTGTGCGTGTGTGTATGTTGGTGCGTGCGCTTCCGAGATTACGTGCGTGCGTGAACACTTATCAATATCTAATCAAGGAATCCAAACGTAAACTGCGCATCTATTAGAAGTGTATCCATGATCGATAAGTTCAATAATTCATTTCAAACCAACAGTAGCTCTTGTCGTCAGTCACGTGAGATTCAAATATACAAATATACAGTACATAAGTGCTCTTGCATTTTCATATAAATACTATATAAACTATATATATATATATATATATATATATATATATATATATATATATATATATAATTTATATGGAAATGCAAGAGCGCTATACACACACATACACCCATACACATATATACACATATACATCTATCCATTTTATTTATATATATATATATATATATATATATATATATATATATATATATATATATATATATATATATATATATATATATATATATATATATATATATATATATATATATATATATATATTCGGGTGAATCAGTGAAGGATCGGTGTGAGTGTGACTCTTTCTCATAACTGTTTAAAAATGCAGTGCATTGTTCTTATCAAAGAAACATAAATTAGAAACTCTTCTGGCAAGTATCAGGTTACCTCAGTGACCCTCTGGGGCTCAGGGACATATCTACCAAACCGCATCTATTTTAAAAGGAGACGCTTCACACAATGCCTTCAAGGTAGGATTAAAATTTAGGATAAGCAACAATCCAATGGAAACATGTAGGAACACTTCAGATGCGTTCAGATGCATTTCTTCTGAATCACCCGTAATTTTTATTCATTACTCTCTAAGAGAGAGAGAGAGAGAAAATAATAATAATAATTCAATCGTCAACTCCATATTTTATGAATTCTGTTCATCAGACTACAACAACACGGAGTTAAACGAGTCAAAGAAGGAAAAGGGAAGTCGAAGTAGAATTTCCCTGAATGGGATCTGGTGAAAACACTTCCGGACATTTTCCTCTGGTCACCAGTAGAGGTTATCAGCCCCCTGTCTCATGGCTGACAGACGCGGCCTGCGGCTGCGAACCAACAACAATGCAACTTGTGTTTTCCAGGTGAATCGGTGGAGGATCGGGAATTAAAGCACACAGGAGCTTTAAAGCACACTTATTTATTTTCGGGTTGTATATTATGTCTGTTAGTAAGTTTATTGTGGTGTTATTGTGTCCGGAAAAAAGTTCGTCTCGGTCGCGCAGACTGTCGGATCAAACCAACTCCTGGTGACCACTACCACGATTAAAAAATGTACTCTGTGGTATTTTGCAGTGCTCGGATAACGACATTTAACTACAAATTTTCTTATATTATTCCAAATATACAAAACCTATTTTGTATATGTGCATATCTCTATGTACACATGTAAGTATTTATGTGTGTTTAGATGTGGTGTATTTCAAAACAGAAAAAAGAAACATAAATATGTTAAATATTGGTTCAAAGAACAATTTGTCGTTTTTTTATTCTTAAATTCTGATAAATTATTCAAATAAGAACTTTTAATTAGACAGTCTTCCAATCTCGGTTATTATTTAGGATTACACACCGGCTCAGATATTCAATCTTAGATTAAACATTTTAAGGTAAAAACTATAATTAATTTTATATTCTTCTTAAATATTGGAAAGTAAACATATATAACTCTATTCAAATCAGGCATATTTCGCTTAACATCATCGCTGCTTGGCACTTTTTAACTTTATGGAAATAACACTTTAAATAAATGTCCGTCACTGCATTATCTCCATCAAGTTTTAGAAAGTTAGTTTTGTCTGTTTTGTGACAAAAGCCATAAAACAAAGTCCACTTAGGCCTACTGCCATATGAGGAAGAAAACGGCCCTACCTTTATCGTTATAGTGAGAGCGGCGGGGTCTCATCACTTCCTCTCTGTGTGTGGACAGCATGGCCGCTTGCTACAGATTACTGATGGTGTTGGTGTGAGACGTCAAAAGTCCTACCTGTCCTTCGTGGTCAATAACACACCTCATGACGAGTGAAAGAACCCATTGGTTCGAGTGGCGTGAGTCAGAACAACAACTTTTGGAGGAGTTGTGCAAAACACAACAGATCAGAGCCCAGATGTTAATGAAAAGCTCTGGGAGATTCTAAGAAAAGCGGGTCGGGGGATATCACTACACTTCCCCTTTTTTATGTATTTATGGCTACCATTAAGACTAGCTGTCTAGACAGGGAAATAGCACCTTGTTTGCCTACAAACAAACCGCCAGCATTGGTGTCCAGCCCCCTATTTATTATTCACAATCCGCTGTGATGTCAAGGTCAAAGTGACTGCATAGTCATGGTCAAGGGTAAATCAAGAGGGCCACAACTTTCAACATGGAGGTCTGTTGGAAGTCCAGGAAACACGCTGGAAAAAAACAAAACCTGGAAGTTTTGGATTCTAATCATAAAGTTCAAAAGAATTGACGAGCTGGAAAAAGAGACCAGAGACACCAAAATAGAAAATAAAAAACCCTTGTTGTGTGAAGATATGAGAGTGTTCAATACTCAGACGGGAGCTATTGTGGCCAACTAACAGAAGCAGCATTTATTTTTTTATTGAATTATAACATGTATACTATGAATTTCTAAGTAAAAAAACTTCATATTCCCAGAGATGAAATTGAATTCTTCTGAAAAATGGCTTATTTATTCTACTTTGATTCCTTGCCGTCGTTCGTAAAAGAAATTGTTGAAGTAGTTTCACTTTTCCGAAGCTGTCAGACCTTAAAACTTGTGACACATTGTGCTTGAACAATAACGACTCCCACATTTATACATGTGGTATAAAAGCGATAGTGAACATGTAACTAGTACAGGCTGACCAAAATTATAAAGACTCCATATAGACTTAGGCTGCATTTCGCGCTCAGACTGTGAGGTTGCGTGTTATCCATGTTTAGAACAATGAAACGATGTGTTTTCACACAAACTGGAATTACCACTATAAGGTTCTCTGTTAAATTCTCCTGTACATTTCTAAGACTCGTTTTAAAGCAGGATCTCACGAAAATACAAACAAGATACGAGACTTTAAATAGAGCAGTTATATATCGGGACATCAAGCGTATAGCAGAAGTTTGTTTACGCACCGCATATTTTGCTATTTTGATTAGGAAGTCTGTAATCTAATGCTTCACAGAAAAAATAATCAGTTAAACACAGTTGAGAAAAATGCTCTTAATAATACACTGGGTGGTTTGGGGGAAGAAAACCATATTGAATGTGAGCAACACCGACTACTCTGTATTTTGCGGATTGTATGGGAAAGGCCGAAAACAATAATTTGTGTTAACCCTGTACAGAAGAGAGCCGAGGCTTTATTCCCTTTTCAGCCGAGTCAACACGTAATCATATTTTTTTCAGTGTTAATTTTAATTGAATATGAGGTAGAAGTTGGAGGAGAGGGCGGGGTAGAATTAAACTGACTTAAATCTCTTGCGCAGGCTATCTTTAAACTGATCCATCTAGGATATTAGTTAATACAAGTTTTAAGATCCTTAGCAAACATTATAGTCCAATATGATATGTTTATATAAAGGTAACAGAAAAGGCATGTTGGTGCTCACCATGCGCAAAAAGGGTGTCTTCTTTAGAACCGTGATGCCCGATAAGTCTTAATGGAACACTTTGCTCAGGAAAATAAAAAAAATCTTCATTTGAGATGCTGAAATTGCTAATAGTTAATTGACATGAGTATTTAAGCATTTTTCAAATGCATCATTTATTCATGAAACACGTGACCAGTACGTAATTCAACACCACAATACAGTACACATAGCTACTGCACGAAAAGTAGAAATTACAAGCTCCGTACAAGGTGTGTTATCAGCTGCAACACTAACAAACAAAGACAAAAATGTGCATTTATGTGTAATACTTACTGACTTTAATGGTTTACAATCATTCCATTTGCATGACAGAGTCCTTCACTGACAAAGGAAAACATACACTGGTCTTGGGATATTCCAGTTAACAGTTCCGCCATACTAGATGATATGAATTAAATAAAAAAGGCATTGCACTATACAGATTACCAACATAGCGGCCGTTGTTTTACCCAAGGCTTAAGGGAACACAGCTCACAGAGGAACGTCGTTTTTGACATTTTGAATCTCTTTTTTTTTTCTGTCATACATCCTCGGTGAGATTTTGGTTGAAGATATTTAAGTCACGTGTTATCACGCCACAATTCATGTCCGTATGGCGATTATCTTTTTAAAAATGGCATCAAACCAGACGTCTCTTCCATTTCGAGATCCTCGATGCAAGTCTCAGAAATGTCACCAGTCTTTTCGAGATATGGCTTGAAAGTAAAGAAAAAAAAAACTCGCAATACTTGTCTTCGAAATACAGATATCGTTTTAAATATTATATATTTAGATATGTACATTCATATAAAACAATTGGTGAAGTGATTTTTTTATTTTCACAGTTTTTTAGAGCATTATGTCTGAAATGAAAACAGGCGTCGTCGCTGCATGTTCGATGGGTTTGATGGCACTTAAATTAAAAGTAAAAACACTCAGTCAAAATGTTCTTCAGACATGATTTTCGATGCAAGAGGTAAATATATGGCGTGATGTTTTGGTAGGTATGAGTTACAGTTTAAAAGGAAATGGCGTGTCTTATCAAGTAGTGTGCATGTGATTGCTCTTGGATTTACTGACAAATTTTTTCTCCTTGACTCGTCGGTTTTGGAACCAGATGGTGACTTGACGCTCTGAGAGGTTGGTGGCGGCCGAGATGCGTCTTCTCTTGTCTTTGGTAATGAACTTGCTGGCTGCATACTCTTTCTCCAGCTCCTTCAGCTGGATCTTGGTATAAGGGACACGTTTTTTACGCCCACGACGATAACTGCTTACTTCAGGCTGCAATGGCACGACATCTGTAGAGAAAAATGCAATGAAAATATTAGACTATGCGTCAAAACGTGACGGAATCAGCAGCACTGCGGCGGACATGCGTGATGTATTTCAGCGGCAAACGAGTATGATTTAAATATTGATGTTAAAAGAACCCAATAACAAAATAATGTCACATTCTGTGTTGTGTGTGTGTGTGTGTGTGTGTGTGTGTGTGTGTGTGTGTGTGTGTGTGTGTGTGTGTGTGTGTGTGTGTGTGTGTGTGTGTGTGTGTGTGAGAGAGAGAGAGAGAGAGAGAGAGAGAGAGAGAGAGAGAGAGAGAGAGAGATAGAGAGAGAGTGGATGGATGGAATAACACTGATCAGATTGGAATGCAGCGGAAAAAATTTCAGGTGTTCTGCACCTGACATATTTAAAAGCGCCTGTAAGACCATATTACTGTGGAATACACTCCGCTTGTGTTACACGATGAAAGCTCCTTGTCACTGTAATTTATCAATCACGATCAACTTGGAAATGTTTTGATTGTGGAAATGTATTCCTTCCAGTGACGAGTGATGGATGTGTTCTCCCTTATCTGCAACCTGATGACGAGGAGAGCTCAGCCCACCTAATATCAAGTACATCTCTCATGGAGACGTTAATTAAATTGCGGAGAGACTGTGTCAGTATCCCACAATAAATCTGAATGTAAAGTGCATAGCTGAAACATGACCTGGCAGGAATCTGTCAACTGATTTTTTTTTTCCCAAACCAAAAATTACATGTGCCACACATAGTTTAAATGTTCATAATAAACCCGTGTTTTATTTTCCATTTTTAACTTGTTGCTTCAAAATAATTTTACTGCAAAACCTATATTGCAGAGGAAACCTACAAGAAAGAAAATTTGTGGGATTACACCCTTTCTCCATGGCTAGAGCTGAGTATAAAACAGCCAATGAGAAACATGACAGGACAATATGGAGCAACACTTGAGAAGCTGTGAGACATGAAGCTTTTTTTTTTTTAACCTCCATATAAATCTGCAGTCCGTGGATGAGCATATTTTATAATAGTGCGCATGACATTGAAGCAGATCCTACCTGAGGCCAGTGGCATTTCAAATATTATCATTATTATATGTTTAATATTCAGCCATAAATACACGGAGGAGAAATGAATGGAGCTTACGATGCTCCTATATGACAAATAGTTGAGTGTCTGTTAATTTGTGTTTATGTGTGAACATTTTAAGTCATATGAAACGAGACAGGAGGACACACACAACCGCGCTCTTGTGTGTTTGGTGGATCTGTGACGCGCGCATTTGACGGCGTGACGGCGCTTGCGTGCCTCATGCTTGTGCGTGTCCAAAATAGACGGTGTAGGAAGCACAGTCGAGGTCCGAGAGCAACCAACACGTGAGATTAAAATACCCACAGATTTCACAAAGATAATAAACGGTTGTGGTAAAAGAAGGAGTCCAGTAAACACTCTGTAAACTGCATTCTGTTCGGGCCCCAGTGTCCATTATCAAATATCATGCAAGTTGTGTGTGCAAGTGGGCACGACAAAAGGCTGCTGTGTGTTAAAATGTGAACTGATCAGTAAGCTGTGAGGCATTTGTCCATTTGTGTTGCTGAGGTTTGCATGTAACAGACAAATGAATCGTGATGCAGGCATAAGAGTGGACACGTCGCATGGCGCTGAGATTTATTGGTACAATCCAAACAGTAGGCCAACTTAGTCACCATACTGTCAAACAGGGAGCAAAGGTACGTGCTGGTGTTTCTTTCTCTTGTACGTGACTGGCAATGAACTTTAAACATCATATTACTGCAAATAAAAAAGGGGTAAAAAAATAATCTAAATGTAAATGCACCCTTCCTGAATTCATTAAAATAATTTAAGGCTAATGCAACTGAAGCACTCATTGAACTCATAATTCTCCTTGTCATTTTTCATTCTAACTAAATGCATGATGAATTATTTAATGTCAAAATGCATATCACTGACTACACTCTTAAGAGTCCATAAAAACCATATGACAACTGCACGGGGATTGACAGTAGAACGTTCATTCAGCAGATTTGGAGTTAGCCTGGACTTCTTTGTAAGTTGATATTGACACTTCAGCACAATAAAATTCATACTAAGCAATAACATCTCAGCAGGGTAAAAAAAATATCTGACATTTAAATAGCTTTCTTAATGTGATGACACGGCTATTAAAAGCCTATAAGCCGCCAAAACTGACCGAATTTTTTCGGCTGTTGGTGACGCCTTAAAAAAAATTAAAAAAAAATTTTTTAAATAAAATAAAAATTCCTTACCTGGAAATGGTGATTTCCAAAGATGAGTTGACTGCGTCTGATCTTTGGAGCAGTACACCTGCCCATCCCAGCCATTTGAGAGAGCCCAGTGCTGATAGCCCTCCATGGGGATCAGTGCGTCGTGCCGCGGTTCGGGATGGGCACTGATACTGGGCACCACCGACACGTCCAGATATCCAGGAACGGCTTGATACGAGCTGGCAAAACTCGGGTAGAAGGCAAACTCTTTCGCCCTAGAGGACAGTTCTTCCGTGGGCAGCGCTGTGCTGGGCTCGGCGTATTTCTCTGCGGGATGGTACGAGCAAGGCTTCTGCTGCAAGTTCACGTTGTGAGAATGAGATAATCTACAGCCATAATAAGGGTTTCCAAATGGATAACCGTAGCTCAAAGACGCACTGGATGATGTCTGAGGAGCGGGACACTGCCGGCCAGTATCTGGAGAAGAAATATCCGAGTAGACGGAGCCCTGGTGGGTCGCTATGGTGCCAGAATGTCGTCCCAGCGCGGGGTGCGACATCAGGTCCCTGCAGTGGGTCGCTGGGCAATTACCGCTCAGTCCCTCCATTGTTTGGCTTTTATTCTGGTTGTTTTCATTCGGGCTTTTTTCATAAACGTACATCAAGGTGTCCGCCCAGCGTGGATGCAGAACCAGCGAAGTCGTCATATCAGGAGCTGCCGATGCTTTTTAAAAGTCGACTAGTCCAAGAGAGACACCTCATTTCCAACTACATTTTACACCATGCGCATGCGCACACGGGCCCCTCGTGCGTCCACTTCATTAAGAATCTGGCACGTGATACGCTAACAAGTCCTACGAGATTGGGTTTGAGTTGTGGCAAAGCAACCCTTTAAAGACCCACTGACTTGCATGTCACAGTTTTTTCCTGCAGAATATCGAGTCACATCATTGGCTTAGATCACCAAGATCCACACCCTTAAAGGGGAGTTTAGATGCTTCAACGCTGTGGTAAACAAAAAACAAAACAAAACAGGAATTTGGACATATAAGTCAAACTACATACATATAAATATGAATATATATTTATACATATATGTGTGTGTGTGTGTGGTCAATCGATTGTCTTGCATTGAAAAAACTGAGGCTAATTATTATTTGCCAAAGCACAATGTGTCTGTTAACCGGGTCAGCTATCATGCTGAGATCAGATATTGAAACCAAACCCGGCTGTGCGCTATTACTGTACCGGAAGGGCACAGTAATTACCTTTACGCATATTACCTTCCAGGTTTCTTTTATTATTATTATTATTATTTTTATTATTATTGTGGAACCAGGATATGTCATATCCCACTTTTTCTTTTCTTTATTTCTTTCCTGCATGACGTGATTGCTTTTTGTTTAGCTCCATCAGTCAGACAGAAAAAGACACTGAGAACTTAAATGTGTTGAATAACTGTTGAAGTGCAACGACTTCAACACCAACAGCCACAGGTCGGCTGCAAGCTTCTCCCGGTAAGATAGCCTCAATCACATTTCAGTAAATGGCGCACATCTAATCTGAAGATGTGATTATAGTCATCATCCGAAATGAATATCTGCCTTCAGGCATTAGCATAAAACAAGATATCTGTCGTCACAAAATTATTTGGGTTGGGTTCAAATCTTTGTCGGAGAATTAAAATCACCGGAAGAGAATCCCTGTGAGTTTTTACTTTCACAGGCTCTTCATGAACACCATCCAAGTGAATGTTGATTCACTTGTTTGCAGGCGAAAATAGGAACAAGAGCCGGCTTTCAGCTGGACTGTGTGCAGACTACAAGCAGTGTGCAGATTGCAGGACATCATTTAATGGTATAGAAATACAGAACTATGTCCTCGGAAACCATTTTCTGAAACTATTTTCCACACATCTTCAGATTCAAATAAGTGACCACTGGCGAAAGCGCTTTTCAAATGAAAAATGACAACACCCTGTGGTCAGTTGAGGAAATCTTGCAAATCTCCATCAGTTTGTGCAATATTACCTCTATATTAACTTTTTTAACTTTATTTCATTTTGTAATAAGTTGGAATAAAGATATGTCCACAAAGTATCCATAACGCAGAGTTGTGATGCTTCAGCCGTGAGTCACTCAGACGAGCTGCCTCACGGGTGACCAGCTTTATCAACATTTTTCCACTGCTGAGTTGCCTTAGAAATAATCAGACCACGGTTGTGTTTGCCTATTTGTATAGTAAGGAAGGTGGACCCCTGTCCCTCCTTGGACAGAGGCTATTTACCTCTTTTGTCTCGAGGATATTACAACCACGAAGGGCTCATCCACACGGCAGCTGCACGGAAGTCCAAGGTCAAGGTAAAAAAACGCAGACAAACAGGGTCGTAATCAGAGTCTAGACAGACAAGAATGAACTTCATACTAGAGTATGCCTGCAAACTAGCAGTTATTTAGAGACCACTGCTCTAAAATGTTTGCAGAGTTTGAAGAGGGCTGAAGTCAAAAGAATCCGCTGTTTTCAGGAATTTGAAAACAGGAGCCCTCGTTTTGGATTGAAAGTCTTTGACTTTAAGAAATTCCTCAACTGGGGGATTAAATCCTTCACTGATGTTGGTGCGACCGGTTCCTTCACACCAACTTCCATGTCTTGTCTACAAATGACTTTACGCTATTACAGTTTTGCCGTGCGTAAAACGGCAAAAAAACCTCTCACGCAATAATGCAAGTTGTGCAATTTAGACAAAAAAATAATGTATTATTTGTAAGTAAGATTTTATGTTGCAACAACCAGAAATTAGTCATTAACTTGACTGAAGACTGACATACGTACATGGAATGTTTGTCATATTCTAAAATTAAATTAAAAAAAAAATGGACGGGGGAGGGGGGGGGGGATGATAAAGAAATTGACATAATAAACTAGCCTGAAAACTGAAATATTGGGACAAAGACAGAATCTATTATTTTGGTATGCATCTTTTATTACTTTTGTAAAAACTTTCATATTGACGAAAAAGATTATCTGATTATTAATTGAACTTTTACGCATTTTGCTCATTCCACCACAGTAAAGAGTGCAAAGGCCTGAGACACCAGCAGCTCTCTTTTAAATGTCAAACACACCAGCGACGCTTCAATCGATTTCAAAGCACTGTGCGAGAAATGCCTGAAAATGAATTCTAAGCGATCCCAAACTTTAATTGTTTAGTCATCCAGTTATTTTCATCAATGGCGCAGGGGTCGAAAACACACAAGCGGATTCATATTTCACGTTTCTTGCTTCATATGCAATATTATCATTCAAACTATCATCAACGTGATATTTTAAATAAATAAATGATTATGAATTTACGATAGCTAGTAGAAAATAGGGATATGTTAAAGTTTCTCATTAAAAACCCGACCTGAACTTGTGCGTTATGCCACGACGATGCTTTGGAGTAATATGCTGTTATTTACACTCGTCCATTTTCAATCGGGCGAGAAAGAGAAACCTGAAATGGGACTTAGCTCCATTTAGCTGTTATAGATTGTGTCATCTGCAACTCCACCAGTGACGCGTAGCCATGGGCGACAGGGAAAACTGTAGATCAACAACGGTGGTGTGGTTGTCAGCGTGGCCCCATATTTACCCAAATCCTCCAAGTTAATTAAAATCCAGCGGGTCAGAAGCTAAACATGAAAAACTGTCAGAGTGAAAATACTTCAACATCAGCAAGAATCACAGAAGACCGCTGCGTCAATTTTAAATAATTTAAAGTGTTGGGTTTTTTTTAAAATTAACCATAGAGGATCAAATAAGTTTGGTCACTTTTTCATTTCAAAATGTTTGTTCGTTTCGATTGTTTTTGATTTGTTTCTAAAACCCATTGAAGCCATCTCACATGATCAGAAAAGTATTTCTGTTCTGACTATTTAAAAAAATTTTTTTTTAAAGAATTTGTTAACATCAACAACCATCAATATCTTGACAAGCAGACGTGTTGCTGTAAATATGTTCACAAGCACACATCACGTCCTTGTCAGGCTGGAGAGCCGGTCTGATGCTGGGGGTTGTGGGGGAGGGGCGGGATCCAGCCCAGCAGAATGCAGCCTACCTGCGGCTTCCGCTCCCAGGAACTGACTGCAGCAGCACATGACTGACTCAGTATATATGACATGTCAGCAAAACATTCACAGAGTGAATATGTACACGCTGTGTGCACGCTGCATGCTATTTTGATTACAGAGCCAACGAGTAAAATCTAGTAAAATCTCCCTTAGGCTGTTTCTTTTTAAAATATTTCTAATCGCATCTAATACAAAAAAGATGCAGCGACCAGGAAAAAAAAAAAAATCAACTGGATTGTGAAATCATCACATTTGTCACAGTTTTATTTTGTTTTCATTTAGTTCAGATCTTTCCACTTTCTTTTTCTTTTCTTTTTTTTTGCAGATCAGTTCTATTAAACATTTCTTTGTGACCGATCTCTCAGTGCATCTGTCATATATGTTACAATAGGTTCAGTGCCAGTAAAATGAGAATAATAATCAATACTGTTACATCTGAAACATTACCTCACTGGTCCTCAGAGTGATGAGATCTCTGGGAACAACAGTTCTTTGCATGAGGAGACGCGTGATCCAAGAATGTGTGACAGTTTGAAGGCATAGCTTGCCAAGCATGCACAAATCATGATTTCATCACGTTTATGAGTTTGCATTCAGTTTCAGTCTCACCTATGAGGCAAGACACTTCAAAAATCAGAGTGGGTAAATATTTTACAAAAAAAAAAGAAAAAAAAAGGAACTGTCTGCACCAAATAATGCTAGTAGTGTTAGTGTATTTTCAAAATAGGGAGACTGCAGTAAGCGATCACGTTTTGGACAACTAAGTGTCTCAACTAACTGGATGAAAATAACTTTGACTGCAACACAATAATGAAATGTCAAGGTATAACCGATATCAATCTGAAAATTGCGCTTCTCTTTGTCTTTACATTAGTTTTGTACTAATGCAAGAAAAATGTTCCTGAAATGAGTCAAGGCGGATAATGTATGACAGAAAGAGAGTGAGGGAGACAGAGATAGAGAGAAAGTGAGCTGGAGGCGGACGAGCAGAACGGATTCATGCCATGAAAACAGTCTTACAAAATTAACTTCGATTGGAAGCCTCTCCTTTCAGAATGGCTTTAATTTATGATCAAAAACGATCATAGCGTCAAAAGCCAGGACCAGCGGGACTCTGTGCCAATAGTCGGAGTACATGAAGACACATGACTTGTCAAGAAAATTCTGGGGTCTAATCTGGTGCAGTGTTGGTGGGTAATTAAAAAAAAAAGGCCTTACAACGGCATGCGAAAATAACTATGAGTGAGTATTTTCTTTCCAATTCCACAACAGTATTCACATGTTTCTACATGCCGCAATCCTGACGGGATTCTGTCGCATAAATAAAGGCATTTAAAAAATACAGGTCTGACACAAGTACGAAGGATTTCTGTATGCTTAACGAGCAAAGTCATCTACTAAAAAAATAAATTACTGTTGTTGTATTGTACGTCATGTTTTAGTATGTCTTCTACTTCTTATGATAGTGTAATAATCCATGTTTACTGTTTACATTACATGTGTACTGAGTATTCGTCAAACAGTGGTGTGTGGTCAGACAGTGTTCAGGTTAGATTATAACGGAGGAGTGGAGGAGAACCCCGCCACGGACTCATTTTACCCACCAAACAAACCCACTATATGTGTGAAATCTATACAAACTAACACAACCACAGCAGGAAGGAGATCTATGATATTCAGTTGATTTCTGTATTTTTGCATCATGAGATGATCGCCTGTTTATTATGATGATAGTCATGACTACATTACAATATCTGTGTGCGGCTAGGATGAGGAATACATGACAAGTACGACATATACCACACCAAAAAAACACAAATACAGACTATTTTAGGCCCACTTAAACTGGGATTTTGCTCGTTGTACTCCGTCAATCCAGAGTAGGTGTATGGTAGTGGATAGCTGTGGGTTAAAATAAAGAAGGCCGGTCGGAGCCGCGCCCAGAGGACACACAGCAGGCGGGTAGACCAGCGCTAAACCAGGACAAAGTGGATTTACAAAGTACAACACCGGCTTTACAGCCTTAAGCGTACTTAATATTATATTGTTATTAGAATTTCAGATTCAAGCGACATGATTTTATCTCGTTTATGAGTTTATTTTGGCGCCATTTCAATAGAACATTTAGTTCAGAATTTCAGAAAAGGTATAGAACTTCCGTTAAATTAGAAAACAGAAAAGCAAAATATATAAATTACATTGACTCATCCATTGCCGTATGGGTGGTGGCAATTCTATTTTTATGTTCTATTGAAAGGGACGAAACTAAACAAGATTATAAAAATTTTGTTGCTCACTGAATGCATGAGAATATACTTCTAATTCGACCTTTTGTCGAGCAGAATTTAAGATATAAGTGGATTCACATCAGTTACTCTATCAGTTCACATCTCATCAACATTGCTTTGCTTTTTCCTGTCCAAACTTAATGTGTTTTTTTTCCAACTAATTATCTTTTTTAAAATGTGGTCGATATTTTTTGGTTTATCTTGGTCTAAAATCAGTCCTGCAGGAGTTTTTCTCTTCCTGCTGGAGTTCAGAGGATAAACCAGCGAGAAAGCAGACAGAATAAATCCACAGTCGGACGCGTCGCGTCGGAAGTCCAAGTTCAAGTTAAGAGAGGCGGTCGCTCCATCCGTCCAGACTGCAAAACAAAAGACACACACGTTGATCATCAATCATCTCACTTCTCCTCTGAAAGAATAAAACCCTTTAAACTTTTTGGTCATAGCTCTGATCAAGTGTCACTGTTTCAAAACGACATCTTTTGTTACTCACTTACATATTTTTTTTTATTGAACTTTAATGACTTCATTCCCCTAAAATAAGTAAAAGAAATTAAATCTCTTAAAGGCTTGTGATGTATTAAGTGATAACCAGAAACAAATTGATCACATTGATAAGATAATATATCAGCCCGTCGTTTTATCTGCTTGATCCAAATGACTTATTCATGAAGATCAGCGGATTTGTTTGGAAACATCTAAATAAGTTTGTTGAAGAAGGTCCCACTAAATCATATTTCCACATCAGGTGAGATCATTCAGACGCGCATTACATCTTCTAACAACGTGCAGATTTCATAACGTGGAAAATGTGCCAGGATGGTGACAGTGTTCCAAACACACGTGTTAGGAATGTCTGTGAACTTAACGCGCCTCGATGCACTTCAGACAAAACCTTTTTTGTAAGCCGATAGCTTCTGCAGAATTAATATGGTTTATATATACTGTATTGTTTATGCGCGATTTAAAACTTAGTTTGTTCCTCGACATCTATATTTTTACTAACATTTAGTTATCTTGCAGATTAACTTGCTCTGTCTTGTGCATTTTTCTATTATTAAACGATTTCTTTAAAATTCTTATTTCGTTCTAATCGCTTTACTTCCTATGAATTGCGTAAAACATGTTCCATTTAGCTTATGTCATCAAAAAGCTTATGGAATAAAAGAAGTATTATGCATGTAGATAGATTCTATAGCTGGACTTAATGTAACACATGAACCCATCTTTTTCTAGGGTATAAGTAAATATCTTATAGCTCGAGCTGTTTAGTTCATTTTGCTTGAAGGCACCAAATAAAAGTCCGGCAAGTTTACAGTAAACGAGTTTAAAAGCAACTTTCTCGTCTAGTATACTGCAGGACAACACTGACTATCCTAAAGGGTTGTTGGAGTGGAAGAACTGGGAGCTGCAAATTACGTCTGCACCTGTTTGTTGATTATAAACTGCTTGTGATGCAGAATTCTGAGTAAAAGTAAAAGTGACCTGTTTTTTAGTCTATTAATACACAAACATGTAGAAATTTGAAGCCTCCATCCCTTTCATAGGGGATGTACAGTACAAACTGACGTGTCTTCTGGACAAATTTTGTCAGAAGTTAATCTAGTCCAACAGAACCAAGGAGCTGAAGGAACATACAGCACCTGGACCAATAAGTATAACCGAGGTGACGTGTAAAATGTCATTTGTATGGCATTTTGGACTTTGAAAACTGATGCCGATTTCACTGCTGACTGAAATTCACTGAAAGCAAATTTGAATTAGCCGACGGACAAAAACATCACCTGAAGCGGGTTTTACTTGAAATTAGCAAGGGTTTTCTTTTCTTTTTTTATTATAGTGCTTAATTAGATCTCTCTGAGTACGCCCGATGGCAAACGAGATCCTTGCGCAACTACATGGCGCCTGTTCTTCATGTTACAAAGTTTTATCCTCCAGATAAAATCACGTTTTTTTGAATACATGCATTTACAACCATATGTCAGCTTCTATCCCCAAATCAACCCGGTGATGTCAGGTTATTTCACCGCAAGAATACTGACGTGAATCCACACTGAACACACTGACATGTTTTTAATATTTATACAGAGATTTTCTCCAGAAGAATGGAACAAGTTGAAGTTAATTAACTTCATTTATTTTAGAGAAGACATTTCAAAACGCATGGCATGAAAAGTGTTCAAGGACGCCTCACATGCCAGCGATGAATTCATTAGACTAAAAAAAAAAAAAAAGATGTGTGAGATTTTAACTATAAATCAAAGGATGACAAGCGTTTGTCTTTTAAAAACTTTCAAATATTTGAGAATAGACATCATTTTGTTTGTATTCTCGTCATCAGGTTTGTGTTTTGTTTGCTGTAGACAAAGGAAGCGGAGGATGAACCAGTGGAGAAAAATGATGACAGAACCAGATTGGAGATGAGGTGGAGGTTGTGCTGTCGTCTGAGGCATGAGTCACTATATACAGCAGTTCATTCTGCTTTGGATTTATTCATTTCGACGACTGCACGGGGACAGAGCTCTAATTGAAATGATTGTGAGGTCAACGAGGTAAATTGATCCTCTGACTACCGGCGTGGTTCACATCCGTGGATTGCATACACACATTATGAAGATGAGCAGGAAGTTCAAGTTCAAAGGCGCCGTGCTCAGACAGAGCTGGGCGCGCAGGACAGGACACCCCTCACCTCCCTCATAAACCACAACAGTAGCCACTGACACAGACGGGGTACAAATCCGATAACACCCCTGATTTATTCAGCCTAAAGCCATACAGGAAAAAAAACATCTTATCAATCTATCTCAGCGGATTCCAATTACAGTACTGACAGATGGATGTGAATAAATGGACTTCTCTGGATCGATACGGATCTGCTCTGATCTTATCTAAAGTTTAAAGCAGCAGCGGATTTGGAATAATCACAAATCATCCAGGGCTCTGCGCATCCTATTAATCGGCCTCAAATGAAGCAACACAGCATCGGTCGTCGGTTCAAATCCTTATGTGATCCTGTGTTTAATTCTAATAAGTATTGACTTAATGGTAATATTTCAAATACAGACCCGCGCGAAAGGTGTCTCTGATCGATTCCTTATCCAGATTCCGTTTGTTTCCCCTTTAAAAACCGTCTACACTGTTTTTGTCCCTGAATTAATTCCAACAAGCCGATAGTGAGAAGCTGCAGCTCCTCAGTGAACACATTCAGGAGTAATGAGATGATGAAAAACCACATTCTCTCACTTCTTCTTCCTGCGTGGGATTTTATGGTGAAGTCAACCAAACTCCAAAACTCCCGACTTTAAAATATGCCACTGTATAACCAGAAAAGTGAAGTTGTGTTGCAGAGCTTTAATTAATTTTGTATTTAATTGTATAATTACCGATTGAAGTGGCTGTAAAATAATCCACATCGGTAAGATATTAAATGCATGAGAGGGTTTTACATGTAGTTGCATGGTAATAATTTCGAGACAAAGATACAGGGTACAAATTAATGCGCGACGTCAGGCCTTGACTGGTTTGAACTGATAATGTAGACAATGGTGTCAATGAAAAACAATGCCTTTCTTATTTATTAAATAAGGACATATTAAATCTGTTTGAGAAGCATTCCATTGAAAAAAGTTTATTGGTGGAACAATGCAAATAAAAACGTATAAAAAGACGAACTATTATTCCATTTGTAACTTATCTTTATCCAACAATAGACTTTGCAGTCCAGAAAAAGTGTCTGTAGTAATAATTAAGGAATTATAAAATTTTGAATTGTAGGCTGTTGAGGTCAGATTTTTTTCATCTGCAGCCAGTGTTTTTCCGTATAATATCTTTCAGCCTTTATTTGAGCAGCTCTTTCTTCTGGTTTTCAGACTGAACATGTTCTTGGCAGAGAAAACTGTACTTAATATAATATTTTAGGATTCCTACAGCAAACAAAATAATAAGAGCATCAGAGGTCACGCAATTTACATTAAGGAATTTAATCATTCACACGCCATGTTGTGTAAACGGAAAACCTTAAAAGACCTTTATTTATTCATGATTTTTCTTTGAACGAATACGGATGGCTCACAATATAAAAACGATTTTCTCAGCGTGTTTTGCGCAATCATGAACCCCCCCCCAATTAAAGACATTTGTAAATGACCTTGAGTAAGGTAAGAGCACACATTCAAAAAAAAAAAAAGCATCATTAAACTTAATTCAAACCAACCTCACAAGGAAACCTATTCCATAGAGCTGATAGCGATGAAGCACAAGTAATGCAATGTTTATCTGACCGATATGAAAGTTGCAACTACAATTAAATTGTGTTTCTGGGAGCGCAGATTGAACAGACTGCGAGGATCTTGTGCGACCAGTTTTAAGCAGCAGCCATGATGGGCATCAGTTTGAAAGAAATTAGGAATTGCTGCAGTAGATTCACTGTATGTTCAAACTTCTTGCGGGCATCACCAAAAGTTATTCCTGTGGGCCTGAGAATATGAGAATGCTATAATATTTTTTTAATATTAGGTTTACAGAGTGAATTCAGGGAACTTCGTGACTGCAGCAGTTTCAAAGTTGTATTTTTTTATTTTAAGTCTTTCAGGCATATTGAAAATAATACTTTTGTCATTCGTCTTTTAATGGATCTTGTTTACATGGATCTTGTATGCATTGTACTTACATTGTATAATAATTTATCAGTCATGTCTAGTCATGGTAAATACCAATAAGATTAATGCAAATGGTCGAGTTTAAAAAAAAAAACTTTTATTGATCACTAATTACCATATGCTGACTCACCTATGTGATCTAAAAATGTGATGGCAGAGTAACACTGTCCCTGAACATGTCTCACTCAAACAATCAGCTCGTTTTGGCTTCAGGCTCACTGGAATTACAGCATGTGGTGCATTTTTTAATATAAAATTTTATGTCTATTGTCAATGCAGAATGCCAAACTCATAAAAAAGGTCATGTGGTACTATTAAAAATGTGTGCATTTTTAATTCCCTCATTGCCTCTGTAGGGAGAAAATCACGGTTTTGTGTTGCAGATCAAATCTGTCTTTTCTTTACATCTGTGAGGTTGTGCTTTTAGATAAATTACACTGGATTGTGAATCCTCAAAAAACAAAACAAAACAAACAAACAAACAAACAAACAAACAAGCAAACAAACCAAAGTATCTACTCTAGTAGGTCAAAGTGTGTATGTCAGATATAATTGAATGACTGAATTAATCTTCATATGATTTGAGCATAAATTAACCAGCATCACAACTGTATGTAGTACAGTAATATGTATTACATGGGTGTTGTGGTGTTGATATAAGCTCATGTAGACTAGCACAGGTTTCATGACATTTATGCATATTTTGTCCAGAGGTATATTTTTAACAAAACAGCATAGCTTCGGAAAATGTAAAGCTAGCTCACACATTGGATATTTCACTTTGATTGTATAAATCTTGGTATAATTCAACACAATACCAAAAAATACAAATATCTGCAGTAGTTCATTAAAATACACTGCATTATTTTTTAAAAATTCATCTTATTGATTTAATGCGTTGCACAAACACTACATTCAGAACATCTTGAGTGCTCAGTTATTTAGGATTATATCTGTCATTTTTGTAGAGCTAGAAGTCATCAACATATGGATTTGACTCTACAGTTTGACATAGAGTGATCGATGGCTCCTGGCAGGCAGATTTGTGTGTGTGTGTTAGTGTGTGTGTGTGTGTGTGTGTGTGTGTGTGTGTGTGTGTGTGTGTGTGTGTGTGTGTTTGTGTTTCTTTATGCACAACTAGTCAGCTGAGTGAGGAAATACTTTTTTACAAGTTGCTCCCATAGTGCTTTTGGGGTATAAGGACCACAAGAGAGTAGCTTTTCCAAAACCATATATAGTCTGGAAAAAAGTCTCACATAATGATGGCATGAAAAAGAAACTCCTGAACATTTTCTTTCATGAAAAAAAAATCACAATTTTGTGGACCGTTAGTACGATTCTGTAAATATCTGCATCTGTATAATTTTGTAAAGTCAAGCTATCCAAATTACATGTTGGAAGCAACCGTGAGGAGAAAAACAACACATTTTCACTATCATGTTTTCCTTAACTCAATTTAAGTGTTTGTACAGGAACAGTACAATTATTTTTGTCTTGTGAACAACCCTCTGATGCATGAATCGCACGAACAACAATGGTGTTGAAGAATTTTCAACATTTCTTTCAATAATTATCATTGTAATCTTAATCAGTGCATTCCTTTAAATGCGCGATTGTACTGTCGTTATTGTTTTATGAATTAACTTAGAAGAAACTGATTAAATCCATCCAGATGATTGAGATTGTCTTGTCTACAAAAAAAAATGGATGGATGGATAGATGGATGGATGAATGGATGGATGGAAACTTTTTATGGATACATACTAAATATATTTCCAGGAAAAATCATTTTCAATTCAAGAGAGTTATTTTCCACCAGACAGTCACACTTTAGAAAAGGGAGTGTTCAGCTGAGTCTGCCTTGTCAATAACAACTTCCAAGTGGCTACATCAAGTTTTCCCTTATTTTATGGGTTGAAAGCAAATAACTTGTGACTGAGCCTTCTCCCTTCCTGAACATCACCTTTAAATTCTTACTTCTGTTGGTTCTTCTCTCCTGTACCAGAAGATTTAAGCCTTTGCTGTTGATGTCTTTTGCTCTCAGTTTATGAAACAACACAGAAAAACAGCAAATTTCTAAAGAGTAAACTACAGTTTTTTTAAAATAAAAAAATGCATTTTTTTAAATGAAAACAGTTTTTAATTAGATGTTTAACTGAATTCAAATGAATTTTATTGTGAGATTGTAAGATAAGCAATAATTTTCCAATTCCTTAGAAATCATCAATGATCCATCCAACATGGAGTGGACAAACTTTTGAATCTGTATTCCTTTAATAAAGCAAGTCATCATTTTCATCATATTTCGTCAAAATATGTCAAATACCATAAGAGGACTACAATGAGAATCTTAATGACTTGATTTGACTTGTTGAGATTGCCACACATATAAATAAGTATAAATGATCCTTGATCCAGGCTTTCTTTTGGACAAGTCTCATAACGTCACCCGTACATCTCCACACAGCCCACCATTCCACAGCACTGCATTAATATCCACGCAAAACTTTTAAGGTTAACCAGGTTACACACACACAAACACACACGCACACGCACGCACGCACGCACGCACGCACGCACACACACACCTAGAAATGTGGCTAAAAGTTAATTAGATTATATTACAGGTATTTGCTGGTTGTCGGTCAACATATGTATAGAGGAACTGAGGCGGTGCACGCACATGGGCTTCCAGAGGCTCATTACCGGTGCAGGTCTCAAGCACCGACAGTAGCAGCCAGAAACACAATCTAGCAAAAATATGAGGAGGAGCTCCTGATTTGTTGAATTTGATTGATTGAAAAGGTAAGGCATGGGGCACAATGTGAAGTCTGTTGTTTATTTGGTGCAACAGTAATCATGCAGAGAAGAATGATGCAGGAAACTGGAGCCCAATACCAAACCGACAGAAAAAACCTAATTTTGTTCAGTTGAAATAAGTAATGGACACATAATATACCAGTACTCATCAGTGATGTGTATTCAGGAACATAAAATACCATAAGTCAGTTTATAGTATTACAAAAGAAATACTCAAAAGATGATAGTAAAGGTGTAGCATCGTCACAACAGAAAATAAGACACTCTTTT
The DNA here is from genome assembly GCF_040054535.1 of Antennarius striatus. NCBI lineage: Eukaryota > Metazoa > Chordata > Actinopteri > Lophiiformes > Antennariidae > Antennarius > Antennarius striatus. Next base: position 21,020,250 of record NC_090777.1, on the reverse strand, counting down.
TCCCTTTCTACTCGTGCAGTCTGGTAAACTCTATCACAGGGGTGTGATCATGTGCATTTTTCCTCTATGTCACATCAAGTGTAAAAAAACATTATCCAAAAAAACGTAAGGTTTTGCTAGACCACGTCCTGAATACCCAGAACAGAAAAACAGAAACGGGCCACCAGAAGGAAGAGTCGTTTTCAAAAAGTTTGACACATTTTGATTTCAGCAGTAAATTTAACAAGGAGCATTCACCTCTCTACCATTATTTCTTGTTTCTTTTGTGCCACAAGAGCACCGGAATGTGTTTCTGTGAGGCAGCAACAGGAAACAATCCTCAATTGCAGAATTTTCCAACTGCTTATTATGTTTATAGTCACAATGGGGCATGGCTTTGGGGATGGAAATATTCAGTCGTAGCAGACAGGCATGGAGTTCCATGACATTTCTGCAAACTTTTATAGCCCCAAGAAGAAATTGCTAAGCAACTTCGATGATCCTGAATTTTCATCTGTAGATAAAAAAATTGATTTATTTGTCCTTTGAAACAACATCATGCTGAGCTGATTGACACACAATTCAGTAAAGACATTCTTCCTAATCCCCCAAAATTATTATTAAACACTTTGGCAGTGTCTTCATGTTATTTTGTGTGTGTGTGTGTGTGTGGGGGGGGGGGGGTGCATATTAATAATTTGGTACATAAATTTAAATTTTTTACAAAGTAGTTTACAAACAGCCTTTCAGCTTTAACTGTCAGATATCAGCTTTCTACTAAACTAAGCAAATAAGACTCAGTGGCTAACATCACATCTGCCGGTCAGCCTGGTGAATGATGAGCCTGTTACTTCCACCGAAGAGGTGAAGTTTGTCCAGTTTGGCGGTTTGTCTGTCCATTGATAAGACATTAAGATTGGACATGCAGCAGAAGGGAACTCATTACATTCAGAAGGAATCCAGGAAAAAATGTGAGATTTATAAATATATATATTTTTTTAAACAGTAATTATTTAGATTTATTTGCAAGATAAAGCTTTTTTTTTGGACAGTATTTGTAATTTTTTTAAAGGTGTTCCTACGGTTAGTCACAAAACCATCATATTTTACTATTTGGTTACTTTGGTTAACATCGCCAGAACCCTGAGGGCAACTATTTTGATGGTGCACATGTCTCGACTGTTGAGCCTTGAGAGAGGTATGCACTCCATTGTATGTGCTGCACGGCTTTTTTGTTACACTTCATTTATGAACACATTTTTATGAAGAAAGCAACACTGTTTAGTGTTCAAAACCATTGCCCCACTACGGTTAAGGTATCTTTCGTATACAAAGAAATGATGACCAAATAAAGAAACCACGCATCAATCCGAACCTTTTCCTCTATAGGATTTTTTAATGTTAAACTTATAAGAATCAATTTGCAATACAAGATAAATCTATTACGAAAATAAGTGTTTTGACGATACCAGTCTTTTCTCAATACTTTATTTTAGAACCACGATAAGAATCTGTTCATGATTCGAGTCATAAAAGTAAAGTACTAAAAATATGCTGAATCTAGTGAGGAAGCAAAGCAAATATTTGAAGGTCAACCCAACGCCAGTCACTTTCAATTTTCTAACACTGTACAAAATGAATGAAAAAGTCCCAAAAAATAAATAGGTAAAATAATAGTCTACTGAGTCATATATTTGTATTATATTAGTAATTCTTTTGCAAAACATGTCAGGCATTCAGTTACAAAACACGATGATCATGCTTTACGCACAAAGAGGAAATATTTCTTAGACCATCCACATACTTGGCTAAGCTGTGTTAATTTTAAGGTTCAAGTATTTGTTTTAGGTGTCTACTGACAGTTTTATTTTGTCATACTTTCCATTGACATTAAGCCTCTGTCTGGAATGTTCCATTTGAGCCCTGTCCTTCTTCAGGCTCCTGTAGTCAGCAACACTGTGTTTCCACTCAGCTCTGCAGGTGTTGTACTTTTATTGTGAACATCACTACAACAACTTCATATAAAACCAAAGACTTCACCACCGCACATTACTGTGTGCTTGTGAGAGCTAGCTTTGGTCTCATTGCTTTGTAAATATATTTTTATGGTATTAACAAGCTAGCAGGTAGGTCCAAATCAAAGATACACAACATCGCTAAGCAAATGAATTCATGAAATTTGACTGTTTGATCACACAAGGCTATAATGTTATCTTTGGGGCAACGTGTTGAGGAACCTGCCATTGTGGTTATTTTGTGGACTTCGTAGGAGGCCTACTTGCCACACATTTAACAGCAAACATGTTTTGATTTCTACATTTCTACAAGTAAAACCAAAATATAAATTTATTGTGTGTGCAGTCAAACATGTAGGCAATTTAACAGTTCGGTACAAAAAATATCCTAGTACTTAAAGTCTGTGTATTAAACTTCTGAAGGCGAGCATTAATATTAATTTTTATGAGCCGTAGTCTGAGAAAACAAAAGTTTTGGTGTATTCAGCAAATGAAAAGAAGAACTTGGAAGTGTGTATGTACAAGGGAAGTTTGTTTTTGAATGAACTGAAAGTGTAAAACTTTGTGATTTATGCAAATAGACAGTTTAAATGTATTTGAACTTACGGTTATTTTCTTTTCAAAAGATCCTCCCTGAGGGAGGATATTATATAAGATAGTGGTGGGAAATAGCCAGTTCTCTGGAAGAAAATGTGACTGCTTGAAACAGAGATTTCAAGCTGGACAATGCAGGTGCATTGTGGCCAGGACTAATCGAACATTCTAATTAACCTAGCTTAAGGTAGAAATGATCTAATACCTGGGCTGGTATAGAAGAGCCAATCCACACCATCCATCCAGCAAAGATGTTCATGCTAATCAACCACCAAAATTGGACTCCCCCCAAAAAAACCAAACCAAAACAAACAACTTTATGCATTATTTAAGCACAATTGTAGCGTATGAAGACAAAGCAAAGTGCCACGCCGCTCTCCGGGGTGCTGATCCTGCTGTTCTTTCTCTTCTTTTCTTTTTTTTCTCGCTCAGCAGGAGGGCGATCTAAACAGACAACAACAATAGTAATAGTATTAATAGTACTTATTTGAGTGGCCATCTCCTAAAAAAAAAATAACAAAACCTCACACATTAGGTGATTTGCATGAAAACATCAAAGGTAAAAAAAAAAGAATCAAAGAAAACAATGATGTAAAAAATATGATAAAGGTGTATATAAACAGCAATTTAAAAAACAATTGAAAGGACAACAAGTTTAAATTGAATTAAAATTCAAATCAGAAATAGCACATATCATAGGCAAAATCAATTAAGACAAAACATTAAAATGTAACACAAAAGTCGTGCAGCAGTACAGAAGCTCAAGGTGTGAATGAGCATTGTCTCTGTAAAGTAAGAACAAAATAATGCTAAATTAAAGAAATATTTTTCTAGATTTCTTTTTTAAAATAATCAGCATGCTAGCATTCTCTGAAATCTATAGAAGTGTGTTTCATAGCTATGGGTCTTAATTGACGAAAGCTGAATCCTTGATTTTCTTTTGGTTGTTTCTTGGAATGTCTAATAAACCAGCAGCAGATGCTGAGCAAAGACGTTGGCGATGTAGCTTGGTCTGAGATTTTTAAGAGCTTGTTATATAAGGAAGACTACCTTCGGTTACCAATTAATGTTTTACCATATCCGTTTCAAGACTGAAGATTGTTCTTGACTCTTCACCCGATCAATGTGTTCTAGTAAAATAAACTTTCAACCCCATTCATATAATTAAAATTCAGCCACAATTGCATTTGCTGTTTTGTATTCTGTGGAAAAAAACATTTGCTTTGTAGGCATCAGTATACCACACTATTTAAAACAAAACAACAGCATCATCAGATAACACATTAGTAACGTGATTACTCTGAGACAAAATACTTGTAAATATTTTCTTTTTATTAAATTAATTAGTATTGTGTTAAATTACTTACAGGTAGTCTTAAAGCTGCAAGCACAATTGATTCCAAGGGTTTGTTTGTAAACTGAATTGTTTGTAAGTCGTTATTGTTTAAATTTTATTCTATAATCACCATTTGACATGATTTAAATGCCATTACTACTCTAAATACGAAAGTACTACAACAGAAACAATTACAGTACATAAAAACAACACAAAAATTAATTTAAAATTAATAGTACTGTAATGTAACTTACCTTTAGACCAGTGGTCCCTGGCCTTGGACCACTACTGGTCTTTGGTTCAATTGGTTGTCAGGTCGCACAGAAAGGAAACATAACTTACATTTTTTCTGTTTTATCTATTATCTGATTCTGAACAATGTTTGTCTATCCACCATATCCGTCTATGACACAAGATGTTTGCCTCGGTCACATGGCTACCTTCATAAAGGGTCTGCTCCGCCCGGTAACACAGAGTATATTACTGAAAATTGAAACCCCTAAGAGTGTTTCTTGACCACTACCACTATCATCACTTGCCTTGTGCTTTTTACCCACACCACTAGCCTTTGCCTTATCAACCATGACAAACGGTAAACTATCCAAGATACAAAGCCTGATGCATTGAGATGCTCACAGAGAAAAGTACAAGAACAACTTGGGAGAGCTGAGTGTGGGAGATGCATGCGCATAGAGAGCGGTGCTGCTTGGTGGGGGTTGGAGCAGAAAGAAGAACTACTGTATGACGGTTCGTGGTTGTTTGTATCTGCTGATTTTTGCAAATCAGGTGTTTGTTTCTTGAGGACTCCTTGAGGACTGTGTTACAGTCTTGTATATGATATATTGTGCAGTATGTTTGTTATGTTTTTTCAACTACGTATAACATTAACACACTATATATATACACACATACGTATACCCACACACACACACACACACACACATTCACCCACCCACACACACACACACACACACACAGTATGTATGTACTGTATGTATGTATGTATGTATGTATGTATGTATGTATGTATGTACTGTATGTATGTATGTATGTATGTATGTATGTATGTATGTATGTATGTATGTATGTATGTATGTATGTATGTATGTATGTATGTATGTATGTATGTATGTATGTATGTATGTATGTACAAACCACTGGATGGATTGCACAACAGATATTTCGACAAGTCATAACAGGAAATACATAGCTGGACTTAAAAACAGTACAGTAATGTTGGCCTAGTTACATTAAGGGTTCCAGAATATTAACAGTAGGCCTCTGCAAACAACAGCAGGGCCTCCTGAACATAAAATGAACAAATAGTTAAAGTGGTTTACCTAAGGCATTCTGTATCTGCTGTGCAACTACTTCTTTAGATAAGGGACAATTAGTTCTTTTCAAAATAGACTGGTTAAAGACTTATTATAGAACATGTACTACATTTAGAACATTCTAACCCATTGACAATTTAAAAACAGTTTATGTCTTATTTACAGTATAAAATGACATAGTTGTTATTAGTAACAGTTTGTGTTTTAGCTCTCATCTTACCAGTGGTATTCCTGCTAGGTGGAAATCGTAGTAACAACTATATGATTTGGAAAATATTATCTTGTCATATTTTGATCACCATAATCCAACAAGCAAATATTTTCAGGTAAGAATAGTAACTGAGATTATTTTGAACATTGCCTGAGAAAAAGGGAACTTTATAGCAATTATATAATATACTGTATATCGAACTTGAATATTTGAAAAACTGGCCACTGAGATCACCATGGACAGAAGGCACTCTCTAGGGACGTAGAATGCCTGTTTAAAATTTCACAGCAATCCCCTGGATACTTGATGAGATAATTAGGTCTGGTTGAAAGTGCTCAGGCAATCCAACATCGCCATCAGTGCCCCACATGAGAACAATTTACTCAGAGACAGTCTGAAGCAGAAATCCACGTAAATATTTTAGTTGTTTTGAACGACTCAAATCAGAGATAACATTTGTTACAATATATAGCATAAAGCAACATATAGCATTAGAGAGTGCACTTTTCTGACATTCATTTACTTGGTCTTTGAAGCACACACACACACACACACACACACACACACACACACACACACACACACACACACACACACACACACACACACACACACACACACACACACACACACACACACACACACACACAGTCCATGCATCACCAACAGAGATCAGGGGCCTGTAGGCGTGCAGGATATACAAATGTAGGCAGCGCCTTCTTGGTGCACCCTGAGTGTGAAGCTTGTGTGTGAGGGATTGCCTTGCTCAAGAGCACCGTGGCAGTGCTCAGGGTGTGAACTGATACCTCCCACTACCAGATAACACTTCAAATGTTTTGGTATACCCTGGTCTCGAACCGGTGACTTCTGATCCCGAGTCCAAGACTTAGTTTACTGAGACACTGCCACCCCAACTGTAGTTATCCTACCTTCAGCGGCTTTTCCGCATTGCAGGTCACGGGTGTAGCTGGAGCCTATCCCAGCTGACTAAAGGAAGGAAGTGAGGTACGCCTCGGATGCATCACCGGCATATCATGTGGCCACACGAAAGATAAACACACTCACATCTACGGACAATTTAGAGTGACCACCTCGTTAAATTGAATGGTTGGTGGAAGCCGAAGAACTCAGAGAGAACCCAGGCAGATGCAGGGAGGACATGCAAATTCAGCACAGAAAAGACTCAAAGCCAGAACCTTGGTGCTGTTCCATTAGTTCAATAATGATTGCCACTTCTGAAGAGCAGGTGAAGGATTAGAATAGAAAGGCACTAAATAATTACAGACCATGTACTATCTTACTGAAGGAACAGGATCAAATGCAGACAACACCTTCGGGCAAGAAGGTAAACAATGCAAATACACACACCTACAATGAAAATGAATGAAACCCATTGGCTAGGCAAGAGGCCTGTAATGAAAGTGCAATCTGTCAGGGGAGCTGTAGAA